>NC_136807.1:12503060-12755560 GCF_951216825.1 Electrona antarctica | reverse complement strand
TAGTAATATCAATTTCTTCTCTTTGGGGCGACTCCTCCGCGTACCACCAGAGGGGGGGCTCAAGTACCAATAGTACTTGAGCCCCACTACGTACCAGTGATTGGGAACCTCTGCTTTATAGGACATTTTGGATGCAGAGTAAAACAGTCGAGCAGGAATGATTCCATGGGTGGCAAAAGCAGTTTTTGAGATATATACCGGTAGTCGGGGAATAAAGCGTTGGGCCGACCTAGCCTGGCATCATGGCCAGACTGCATGCAATTTGTTTTCTGTGGCTTGTTCATCTGCTTTCCTGCAGGCTAAGGGCCGGCCAACCAAGAGCAACCCTGTTGCTATAGTAAGGGCTAAATTCTGAAATATTTGGTCCCAGGCAGTGAGCAAACAGTTGCAATAAGTCAGTGATTCCCAAAGTGGGGTCCTTGAGGGAGTTCCAGGGGGTCCCCAGCTAAATGATAGTTTGGAACCAAATGGACCCTTATGGGTCTGTAACTCTGAGAGTGTACAAATGGAACCAAATGGACCCTTATGGGACTGTAACTCTGAGAGTGTACAAATGGAACCAAATGGACCCTTATGGGTCTGTAACTCTGAGAGTGTACAAATGGAACCAAATGGACCCTTATGGGTCTGTAACTCTGAGAGTGTACAAATGGAACCAAATGGACCCTTATGGGTCTGTAACTCTGAGAGTGTACAAATGGAACCAAATGGACCCTTATGGATCTGTAACTCTGAGAGTGTACAAATGGAACCAAATGGACCCTTATGGGTCTGTAACTCTGAGAGTGTACAAATGGAACCAAATGGACCCTTATGGATCTGTAACTCTGAGAGTGTACAAATGGAACCAAATGGACCCTTATGGGTCTGTAACTCTGAGAGTGTACAAATGGAACCAAATGGACCCTTATGGGTCTGTAACTCTGAGAGTGTACAAATGGAACCAAATGGACCCTTATGGGTCTGTAACTCTGAGAGTGTACAAATGGAACCAAATGGACCCTTATGGGTCTGTAACTCTGAGAGTGTACAAATGGAACCAAATGGACCCTTATGGGTCTGTAACTCTGAGAGTCCTTGACATGAAAAGGTTTGGGAACCACTGTAATAAGTTACATGTTCACCCTGACGTCTCTGTTTTGGGCATTTCTTCATCATAAGAGAAAACTCGACAAGCTCACGACGTGTCGTATGATGCAACGCATCGCGAGTAGGGTTGTCCCGATCGGATCGGGTGATCGGAAATCGGGGGCCATTCACGTCATTATCAAATGATCGCAATCGGATCGGGAGGCAAAAATGGCGACATCCCTAGTATCAATATTGTTATCCATATAATGATATTAGACTGGAAATTGACTGTGTTTTGATATATTGTACAATTGTGATATGGCATAAACGTGTTCTATTAACCCATTTTGACCTGAGATCAGATTCTAAAAATGTCTTCTACATCCTGACAGTTTTCTGAAAAGGCTATGTTTCTATGTCAGTCGTTCTTCCACTCGGTGGCGCGCTATGAGCTTGTAGATCTGCTATTTTTCAATAGCTAAAGCATAACGTAATGCTAACACCAAAAGGGGTTCCCGCCCAAAATGGGTTAAAAAACAAATCGGTATCGGCAGACGCTCAAAATCAAATGATCGGAATCGGATCGGGAGCAAATAAACGTGATCGGGACGCCCCTAATAATTGTGAGCTTGTAGAGCAGATAATTTTGCTGCTCTACAAGCAATATAGGTTTAATATATTACAAACATGATATCAAACCACACCTGTGTGAACGGAGGCACCGCTCAAAAACACGATTCTCGATCACGTGATTAATCGTAAAAGTAATCTATAGGCCTATATAATCACTAAGAAAGTAATCGATATAGCTGCAGCCCTATACCACACTGCCACTCAAAGTGTGACTCACTGCACCATCCAAGTGCACAGATGTTTACATGCCTGCTAACAACAGGTAACACACAGCGCTAACACAGCGCTAACAGCTTCGGCGTGTATAGCATTAGCCCATTTAGACCTGAGGACGCGTCTGTGTCGCCTCATAGAGCTTTTAACCACTTTGAACCGTTGTTTTAAACTTTTAGCTGTTGAAAAATAGCTAGATCTACAAGCTCGTAGCGCGGCACCGAGTGCCGCGCTACGAGCTTGTAGATCTGCTATTTTTGAAAAATCGTGAACATGTGTGCAACATCAAATCTTTGAATATATATTCTTTCACAGTTGAACGTTTTTAACTTGCTTCTGGGGGTGGGGGTCCCTGGAACAACATATTTCCAGATGGGGGTCGGCGGTCAATTCCATAATTATAATCTTTGATGGTCCTTGACATGAAATAGTTTGAGAACCACTAACATAGAAACAGGAATCATGAGGGTCCTCAAGTCTTAACGGGTTAGTTGTAGCCTAACGGCGGGTACAAGTAATGCCACACACACAGACGGCACCCGGCGCACCACACACACACACACACACAGACATAGACACACACACACACACACACACACACACACACACACACACACACACGTGCGCGCGCACACGCAGACACGCGCACACGCATGAGCAGACAGAAATCGACGTGGCAAATGAATTTGGAGGGGCGTAATGAGAGCGGCCGCTGGGCTCCGGCCCGATTTCACAGCCACATCATTAGGGTGCGGCGGCGGTGGCGGGCCCCATGGCCCCCGGTGCACGCACACACACACACACACACACACACACACACACACACACACACACACACACACACACACACACACACACACACACACACACAGCTCAGCAGCCCTTACACGGCGAAGGAAAGACGAACAAGGTCAGTCGCCACGCAGCAGTCTAATGAGAGGTGACAGGTGAGAAGAGACATTCCAGACTTTACCCATTAAACTTACATTTTTAGGGCGAGCGCGCGCATGTGTGTGTGCGTGCGTGCGTGTGTGTGTGTGTGTGTGTGCATGCAGCATTTATGTGTCCTTGCCCTTGTGAGCCATAGCACCACAACACAGACAGTTATTGTATGCAATTGTAGCCTACACACACAGTACATACTTTCTCTCTCTCTCTCACACACACACACACACACACACACACACACACACACACACACACACACACACACACACACACACACACACACACACACACACACACACACACACACACACACACACACACACACACACACACACACACACACACACACACAGGTGGTACGCACAGGCCGTTGAGTGATTTTCAACGAGCGCTGCCAAACTCCGACACTTAGAAAAATAATCATCTGCAAGGAATTTCTTGACAGGAAGTACCTCATAACATGTGGATTTTTATGAAACAAACACTTTGCAGATAGAAAGAGGATAATTCAAGTTTGCCGTTGGTGACTTTGACGTCGTTTAATTTCAATCAGATAGATAGGACTTTTCTGTTTGGATGAATGGACTGTCAATGGGAAGTTGCACCTAGTTAGCACCTTGCTGGCAAGATGGCCGCGGTCTGCATAAGGTCAATAGAGGCTATTCCTGGCCGATTACAGCCCACTCCCCCACTCAGCCATAGAGTAATAAAAGGATAGAGACCGAACCCCCCCCCCCCCCCCCCCCCCCCCGATATTCATTTCGATAGAAGTTGCTCAGTGGCGTTTTGAAGCACCCGGAAGACTTATGGAAGTACAATTATAACTCAATGGCTGGAGTGAACGGAAGTTAAGCCCGGACCTCAAAGCCCGGACGTTCATAACGTCTGACGCACATGACGTTATGAACGTCCGTCCACCTCCATGAAAGTGCTGCAGTTCCTCTTTTCGCCAGTAGGTAGTGGCAGCTGGATAGCCTTACTGGGGGCTTGCACTCAGCCCCCCCCCCCCACCATAGTGCCTGTGTATCTCACTTCCAGGTAGCCGTCTCTGATAAGCTCTGACTCATTTGGTGCCAGTCAGTCAGTTGAGTTGGCTATATAGTCTCCATTGGTTGTTACCATGGTGAGTTCTATCAGGCACACACCTGTGCGCACACCTGCGCGCGCGTGCACACACACACACACACACACACACACACACACACACACACACACACACACACACACACACACACACACACACGCAGAGTTACCAGGTGGCTATAACCGTGTAGATAGTGCCCCGCAGCTGTCCATAAAGCCTGCTGACATGCACGTTACTCGCGTGACGAGAGTGACATTTTTGCCGACAGCCACGAGCCACGGCGAAGGGGGTCGATAATCACCACGATGACACCATTAAGGCAACGTTTTGCGGGGAGCCTCCTCCCTCAGACGGGTATATATCTGAAGATGAAAGAGATGAGGGGGGAGAGGGAGGGGAGGGGGGGGGGGGGTCCCCTGCATCTAATGTTCATCTCTGCGACTGACTGGCTCATGGCTGTCATTGTAAAGCAAGGTTTCTCTGCCGGTAACACTTTGACAAGCTTGCCATGTTTTCCGGATGCCATCAGGGTCTCTGCGTGCGTCATACGACGACGAGACACTGACTAATGCTAATGGTTGTCAGTGTATAGTCATCGGTTTTTCCCGGCAGGGAGAGAGAGAGAGAGAGCACTTGCACGACTTAATCCTGGACTTGTCTTACTCACGTCTTACTCATTTCAGATCGCTCTGTTCGCTCCCAAAGTGGCATCCCAGAAATAGCCCCCAGAGCTCCGACAGTATGTTAAAGCTCTGATGAACACCCTAAAATGTGATCATCAGGTATTATTATTATATAAGGAGGAGGATTTTCTTTCTTCAAAAAAAGAGTACAGTATTTGTTAAAATGTCGTTTTTATGTTTTAAATCACAGTTTTTTTTCCCCCATTCGTTGGCATGTTTGACTGTCACGGTTTCAGCCTCCAGGAAGAAACTCTAAATACAAAGGTGAAGACACATCATTACACATAACAACCACACCAAGGGGTCTAATGAAGTATACTGTCACCTCATAAACACGTGAAAAACTGGAAAGAATACAAAAATCACGGCACTCTCGTGCACTAATGCATCTCGTATAGAGAACTTGCAGTATATATAGTGTAAGCTGACCACACAAGAGTGCTTCTCAACGGGTTGTTCTTGCGCTGGCACTTGAATAATAAAACAAGACATAGAGTCCAATAACAGCGTGGCCTCCCTCTGCACTCTTTAGCTGTTATAGTATCGATAGTTACTATGTGTGTGTACAGCTCGTGAACGAGCCACGCAACAAATCACGACGCAGTGCTCGGTGGCAAAACAGCGCTATAAGCCATTTAGGCCTGACGTAAAAAAAAATATTTCTATATCAGTGGTGCTCAATATTTCATGTCAAGGACCCCAAAAATTATATGTAATGAATTGGCCACGACCCCCATCTGAAAATATGTTGTTCCAGGGACCTCCCCAGAAGCAAAGATTTGAGTTAAAAAAAATTCGTTCTGAAACAATATATATTCCAAATGTGCACCACATTTTCACGATTTTTCAAAAATAGCAGACCTACAAGCTCGTAGCGCGCCACTCGGTGGCGCGCTATGAGCTTGTAGATCTGCTATTTTTCAATAGCTAAATTATAACATAATGTTTAAAACACCAAAAGGGGTTCCCGCCCAGAATGGGATAAAGGAACAGAGTCTAAGAGCCCTGTAAGAGGACCCTGGGGGGTCCCGTACCTTACCGGACCCTTTTAGAGGACCCTGGGGGGTCCCGTACCGTACCGGACCCTTTTAGAGGACCCTGGGGGGTCCCGTACCGTACCGGACCAATAAGTGCTTTGAACTGAGTGTCGATGCATGGTGGACGACGTACTGTATACTCACATGTTTTACTTATAAGCAAACAAGTATCAATACTGCGATGAACTGTGGAAGTACTTTAAGTACAAAATGTACTTAAAGTATAGGTTACCAAAAGTAAAAGTACTCGTTAGGCAGAATGTCCCATTTCAAGTTTTCAAATGTATTAAACGTCTTTTGAAACTAGCAGATCTACAAGCTCACAATGCGTTGTGATGCGATAGGGCAGAAGTGGTTCACACACAAAACATTAATGACAAACAGAATACATAACAGAGGGAGACACAACATTACACAAGTGCACACACAGTGTGAATAATCTAACCTCTTACAGTCACTGCTGTTTCAGAGCCTCGTTCAACATTTTAGTTGATGCTGGTATACAAACGATCTTTTAAACCTGATGTACTTCCACTTCGGTTCTTCTCCCAGAGGGCAGAATTACAAACTCTCCATTTAAAACATGGGTAGCATCACTGACAATTGTTTGAGCCTGTTTTAATGTAGCCTGCTCATAAATAGACTGCAGAGAGGGGAGTTTGAATTTGGACCTCAGTTGCACTGAGAGATTACCGAACCAAACTGTGATACCAAATCTGACCAGGCTTTCCAAGACCACTCGATAGAACACTAACATACATTTTTGGTCAACACCATGAACCCTGAGACGTCGGAGGAAGTGCAGTCTTTGCTGTAGTTTACTACAGAGACAGTGTGTCTGTGTTCCAAGTTAGTGAGTTGTCAATCCAGATGCCCAAGTATTTGTATGAGGAGACCTGTGAGATGGTCGAGTCATTAATGACCACAGGCCTGTGATCACCAATACTCTTGGGGTCAAACACCATCTCCTGTGTCTTCTTAACATTAAGAACAAGGTAGTTGTCATCACACCACTTTACAAAGCTCTGTACCTCAGCTAAATCCCTATCCTTATCCAGAAGGGCTAAAATGGCAGTATCATCCGATAATTTAATTATGTAATAATGCGGGTTCCCACTTCTACACTCATTTGTAAAGTAAAAAGTAAAAAGGAGGTTTACATTGCCAAAGCAAGTGTAAAAATATAATAAAAGCAGTTGAAAATGGGGAAAGTATATAGCCTACAGTTGGAGGGGGTACAGCATTGTGTAAAGAGAGCTATATCACATTGTGTCGTTATACACACTCAATTGGTTAGCGTTCATTCTGTGGAGAGCATGAATGTGCTCTGCAAATTGCATGGCAATCCACTCACTCCATTCTGTATGAATGTCTTGTATGCAGGTGGACATTGTAGGGGTGAAATTGGGGACATCCCATGGTGACAACAAAGTCAGGAGTTGTTCATCGTCTGGCTAGAATAAATGAGCTCAGCAAGTGGTCACATTTTGGCATTACCCCGAACGCCCGGGGGTATTTGTAACCATTAAATCAGTGTGCCCAGGGATTTGCAGCTACGGGGCCCTTTTCAAGGTGCACCAGGCGCCATCTTGGATGTAGCTGAAGTAGCTAGATGTAGCCAAAACACCCCCGAGGCGATTGACAACAACGGGAAGTATGATTACTTCTAACGCGACAAGCGACGGGACCGCGATGTGCCGTCAAAAACATTATCTTTGGTTAGAATTGGACGGATTCATTTAGATCAAGAGTTATTCACGTTTGAAGATGTTAATACTTTGAATACTGATGCTAGATAAAACCAGGCTTGTTTCCATTCCATGCCAGCTTGGAAAATCAACAATGGTGGACATTGTAAACAAAGTGGAAATGCAAATTTGGAACTGAAGACTGAAGAAGAGGAGGAATTATACAAAGTAGGGTGACATTGATGACAGGACAAAATCAGTTGAGCTGTTCCTGAGAGCAATTTCCATTAAAGCACCTACAGTATATGATATGAAAGCCTGATTGTTCAAAATTGGTTATTTGTGGGGATAGAAAACACATATGGGAGCCCCAAAAACACAAAGGAAATTGAAAAAGTTGAATTTTATGTTATAGGTCCTTTAAGGGAATGAGCCCTGAATGCATGTTGCTTGTGGGGCTTTGTGTGCCTGCAGGTTCTGCTCTATGATGTCACGCACAGAGCAGAGTGAGCTTCATAGTATTTATATTGCTCTACTTTTGAGAGGGGACAGACAGACATACGTGAATAGTGAATACATAGGCAGAGACATACATACATACATACATACATAGACTAATCCGGTTCTATTCCCAGCATGGCCTTCGGCCAACACTGTGCTAAGCTTCAAAAAAGGAAAATAACAAGCTGTGTGTAATACATATGCAGGCGAGATGAGCCAGGTAGTTGCATCAGGCTGCATGTCTTTTATTTGACCAGAAATGTCCCTGACTGAGTGATTCTCTCATCCTGTTAGCAGTGGCGTCTTACTTGAGTAAAAGTGTAGCCTATATCAATACTGCAATGTAGAACTGTACTCTGTTACAAGTAAAAGTCCGGAAATCTAAATTTCCCTGAGCATTGAAATGTACTTAAAAGTATAGGATACCAAAAGCAGACAGTAGTCGTTAATGCAGAATTTCATGGTTTCAAATGTATTAAAAAATCTTTTGAAAACGCAAGGTATAGCCATGCGTTTTCAAAGGTGAGCTTGTAGATCGGCTATTTTCAAATTGCGTGCGTGCGTGCGTGCGTGCGTGCGAGAGCCAGGTCGTTGCATCAGGCCTAGTTGTTCACTTCTTTCTTTTTTTACTAGAAACGTGTCCCTGACGGAGCGATTCTCTCATCCTGTTAGTCACCGTCGTCTAACATCGTGTTCTCTCTTTTCCAAATGAAATCAAATCAATCTCAACGCGATCATCATCAGTTCCCTTCATGTTCTGAGCCTATCTACTTTTTCTATTTCCAGCCAAGCCCCCCCACCCCCACCCCCCCAAACTACATTAACCCATTCTGGACGGGAACCCCTTTTGGTGTTTGAAGCATTGTCGTCATGCTTTAGCCTTTGAAAAATAGCATATCTACCAGCTCGTAGTGCGGCACCGAGTGCCACGCTACGAGCTTGTAGATCTGCTATTTTTTTAACAATCGTGAAAATGTGGCGCAAATCTTTGAACATATTCATTCAGAGCGAACGTTTTTAACTCAAATCTTTGCTTCTGGGGGACCAGAAGCTGGAACAACATATTTCTAGATGGGGGTCGGTGGCCAATTACATATATTTTTGGGGGTCCTTGACATGAACATGTTTGAGAACCACTGACCTAGAAACAGAGGTTTTTCAGAAAACTGTCAAGATTTAGAAGGCATTTGTAGAATCGTCCTCAGGGCAAAATGGGTTAATAACTTATTAAATCACATAATTACATTACGGCGTGTGCGCATTCATATATACGTGTGTGCACTTCATCTCCTCTCCGATGGCGGCTTCGCCCCGGCAAATCGAGTTAATCGCGGCATTGAGAGAGCCGTAATGAGTGTAGCATGCTATACTCGACAAACTAACAAACCCATTAGCCGGTCTGCTCCTCTCCAAATCCAAAGACCCTTCCATTCATTAGGACAGCAATTCAGAAGCAGAAAATGAGATTGAGATCCTTGACACACAACACGAAACCCCACCTCCCCCCAAAGTAAGAAAAACAACATTAGGTGCAAGATGGGGGGAAAACAAATTTCTAATTTTGCCCCATGAAGTTCATAATTAGCCTCGGGGATAAGATGGGAAGAGATGGTACAGTGCAGTGACAACTGCGGTGGAATCAGTTCTTAGATTAAAATCCCCCCCACCCAATCTAAACGCTCTAAGCGTACTGCCTCATGGAACTGTTGTGAATGCATCTCGCAGGGTTCGAGAGGCTGGGTTGGCGGGATAGCGTACAGCTCAAAGGGTATAGTGCAGCATACCGCGGTATAGATTAGTCCAATACGTAACAATTGACATTCTTTTATACTTTTTTTTATCCCACGATTTTGCAACCCACGTTTTCACCCAGTGTCAATTATCTATAATGTAAAAAGAAGGTAGGAAGTCCGCACACCGTTCTTTAAGCTCCCAGTAGTTTATTAGGAAATCAGGAATCAACGTTTCGACCCCTCCGGGTCTTCATCAGGAACCAATGTTTCGACCCCTCCGGGTCTTCATCAGGAATCAAACGTGGATTTCCTACCTTCTTTCTGTATGTATATTTTTGTCCTGCATCTGTCAACAGATGTGCGTGCTTCCCGTTTGGATGTTCTCTCAATTATCTAATGTAATCCTGGGCGCTACACTTCCTCTGCCAACCTGGGGGGGGGGGGGGGGGGGGGGTTGTGAATCTCGTGGAAAAGTGGGGATATTTTTTACTTAAAGGACCACTTCACCACTTTTCAACCTATCTTCATATAATAGGTCCTCACTAATAATCATGAAAAAAACATTTTTTTTCTACTCGGTCTGTGTCTCATAGGAGGGCTGTGGGCAGTTCAGAAACCGTCTTCCAGTGACATCATCGATGGGGAATCCAAGCTAATAGAAACTGCAGGCTTTCTAGTCCTGAAAAGTTGCAATGCGAAAATGGAAGCCATCGTTCTCACGATAATGAAAATCTAAACATTTTTGTAAAAAGAATCTGCCTAATGATGATGTCACTGGAAGACGGTTTCTAAACTGCCCACAGCCCTCCTATGAGACACAGACAAAAAATCGTGCCATTTTATCATGATTATTAGTGAGGACCTATTATATGAAGATAGGTTGAAAAGTGGTGAAGTGGACCTTTAACACGTTTTCTGACAGTACTTTCAAATGGATATGAAACTAGTGCACAATATCTGACTCCAAGTCTTAGGAATTAATCATTGGGTGCATGAGTACAGACAGTACACACACAGTGCTACAAGATTCAAAGCAGACGAGGTCAGTCTGCTAACCGTGCGTGGACTGGATAGGACCGATCTGTGTATTTGGCATACATTAAATGTATGTAAGATCTCAGACATTCTATAGGGCTATTAACCAACTTACAGTTAGTTGATTTAAAATGTATTTATGTGTGCTCGTGCTCCAGACCAGGGGTCATCAATTTGCCCGTGGCACGACATCACCATGTCCACAGCACATCTTTGATTTAAAAAATAAAAACACCATAACCAGTGTCAATAAGTGTCAAGAACATTATTATGTTACTCTGCTACATTATCATTGGACACCTCATTAATGAAATCAATTAAGATTATAATTATTGCAAGTCACTAATTTGATCCACACATGTTTATATTCACAACAGGCACTCTCATCAAGACAAGATGCCTGCTGTCCATCGTTGTATGCTGATGTATAAAATAGGTTTCAAGTGTTTAAACTGATTTTGATGCGATAAGCATCAGGGGACCCCCTGGAACCCCCTCAAGGACCCCTGAGGGTCCCCAGACCCCATTTGAGAACCACTAGCCTAGGGTGTCAGTACACCCAGAAACGCCACTGCTGAGAACCATTAAAAAAACCTAATGTCTTCCATGCCAATGAATGACCTGATTTTAACATACCATGATGAGAGCTGGGTTTCCCAAATGTCAATTGACATTAACGCTGTCTGACAGGTATTCAAACCTTGTTAAAACAGGTACCAAACTGTGGCGGATACAGAACATGCCTATGACGGCGCCTGGAAAAATGTCCCTGCAGTCTGTTTTTTAGATATTATAATGACCGGTGGATGATGTCAACTGTCTCTGATTGCCTTTAATGCTTTGAAAAGTTCAAAGCAATCACTTCAATATAGAAAGTGAAGAAAGCTGAAAATAGAAAGTAGACACAATTACAGAGAGATGGCCATGGAAATAGTAACAATAATACGCTTGACTTTTAAAGTAATTTTGTGGATTACAAATTGCTTGTACCACTTTTCTACCTACCGTCATGTAATTGGTCCTCTCTAATGTTCATGATAAAATGGCACCATTTTTCTTCTACTGCCTGTGTCTCATGAGAGGGCTGTGGGCAGTTCAGACACCCGTCCACCAGTGACATCATCGATGGGGAATCCAAGCTAATAGAAACTGCAGGCTTTCTAGTCCTGAAAGGGACTAGAAAAGGACGATGTGAAAATGGAAGCCATCGTTCTCACGATAATACAAATCTAAATTTCGTTTTTTTTAAATCTTTGCCTAAGGATGATATCACTGGTGGACAGGTTTCTGAACTGCCCACAGCCCTCCTATGAGACACAGACCGAGTAGACAATAATTGTGGCTTTTTACATTAGTGAGGACCAATTATATGAAGAGAACTTCTCTTCATATAATTGGACTTTTCTGTTTGGATGAATGGACTGTCAATGGGAAGTTGCACCTAGTTAGCAACTTGCTGGCAAGATGGCCGTGGTCTGCATATGGTCAATGGGGAGTATGGAGGTGGGAGTGGGGGGGGGGGGGGAGTGCGGGTGGGTGAGGGTCTTCTCTCTCTATCTCTCTCAGTCCCCCAACCTTAATTTCGCAAAACGGTATAAACTGTAATAGCCACGGATTATGGTCGTTTTTCAATTAGTCCACATTAAATGGGGGCCTAATGTGGCCGTCGTTAGCCATAGTAGGAGCTCACACACACAGCGGGGCTCGAGTGACAAGCGGCCGTGACGGATCGCCCTGGCCGAGGGGGGGGGGGGGGGGGGGGGGGTCCGAGCGGAGCAGGGGCCTCATAACGGAATATTAGATCAAAGGAATAAATAACGGTAACAGTAAAGACACTCGGCATTAACGTCAACATAACGATGACGGTCGCCCTCATCGCCGTCCAATTATCTCCACTTATTGAGGGGAGAGAGATGGTTTGCACTGTTCCCACTTTGACTGAAATAGGAATTTTACGGTTCAGGGCTAAACGACACCTATATCGCTCCTATTTCGAACGTTGTTTTTATCGCTATGTGACGATGACGTGTAGGCCTATACTGCATACAACTGGCGGCCCGGGGTCCACATGAGACCCCCACCTTCACTTAATGCGGGCCGCAGGTTAATATCGCAACACTGATATATTATTCATTTTAGATGGTACAATTCCAAACATGCAAACATGACACACTTGAATTACTTCTACTGTATATATTAATATTACAATTACTTTTTTTTTATGTCCAATGTAATGTATTTGTATTTAGTTTCATGTAGTTAAACGTATAACTAAATGCATTTGAAATTACTTTTTAGGATTCCAATTCAAAAATAGCAACAAAAGAAATTCTGGATTTCAATTCAAATATAGCAAAAATAGCTGATCTACAAGCTAGAAGCGTGTCACAGTGTGGCGCGTTTGGAGCTTATATATTAGCTATTTATGCTACGAACTAGATAAAGTGCCCCTCGGGGGACAGGTCTCCACCAGGGCAGGTCAGGTTGTGGCCTCCTGGTGGCGCTATAATAGGCCAATGTGAAAAGGGTGCCATTTCTTCTTACGCCTTGGCCATCCAAGGCGTAAGAAGAAATGGCACCCTTTTCACATTGGCCTATTATAGCGCAATTGGATGATTTGAGGCATTTTGTTCCAAAAATGGGTTTTGCAAATGTCCACCTGTTGGTGGCGCTATAACAGGTGAAAAGGGTAGTAGGAAGGCTAGTAGGAAAGTCTGTGAAAGATTTCACGTAAATTGCACGCTGCGTTCATGATTTGAGGCATTTTGTTCAAAACGGGCCAATCCTGCAAACTTTGAAAGCCAATGTTAGCCAATTAGGATGGAATATGAAATATTGGACAGATCCGTCTTTAACACATGACTATAGAGATAGTGTGTAATGATTTGCGGGATATTTGGACAGAATCTGGAGTAATATAAAAAAATTGGTTTTTCAAAAGCCGGCCTCATGGTGGCGCTATAACAGGCTGTTCTGGAAACCTTTGGGGCAGAGGTTCATCGTTGGCATCCAGGGAGTGTGTGTGCAAAACTTGGCATCGACCGGGTTAACGGTGCCGGAGATTAGCTGGTAACAGACGGATGGACGGACTCACACACACAGACACCTTCGGCCTGGTGGAGACAACAAGGCCCTCTGGAGTGAGTGTGGAAATATAGTGGCCCTCTCTATCGTCAAAGTTGCCCATCCCTGGCCTACTGTATGTCCTATTTACATTTTTGTATTCGCTTTTTTTTAAGTATCATGTTATGACCCTTAGACAATTAAAACCTGCCAATCTATTTTATAAAGCACCCATCTACGTTTGAAATGAATTCCATTGCTCAAATCTGACAAACCAAAAGTCATCTTGCCTCTATCTGTGTGCGAGTGTGCATACTATAGTATGGCAATTTCTCTCCTATATACAGGCTGCATGGTCAGTCAGCGGGTAGAGAAGCTATCTCCATTTGTGCGTTCACTCTGTCTGTCTGTCTGTCTGTCTGTCTGTCTGTCTGCCTGTCTGTCTGTCTGTCTGTCTGTCTGTCTGTCTGTCTGTCTGTCTGTCTGCCTGCCTGCCTGCCTGCCTGCCTGCCTGCCTGCCTGCCTGCCTGGCTGCCTGGCTGCCTGCCTGCCATCCCTCTGACATTCCGCTTGACATTCAGGTAGCATAGCAACATGACAACATGCATGCACCCTACAGCCCAGTGTGAGAATATAGATGCTTTTTGAAAAGGTTGACATGAGAGAGAGAGAGAGAGAGAGAGAGAGAGAGAGAGAGAGAGAGAGAGAGAGAGAGAGAGGGAGGGAGGGAGGAGGGGAAGTGGGGATGAGACAGAGAGTGGAGCGAAGCCCTGCACAGATTTGCCTCTTCTGCCTTTCAACCCCACTCAAGAATCCCATTTGAAATTTAAAGCACTTTCTTTCTCTATTCTTCTTTTTTTTATTTTTTTATTTTTTGTGTGTGTGTGAAAATACTACCTTTCACATCTGCTACTATAAATGCTGCTGGAAGGATGGATGTTCAAAGGGAAAGGCGTCAGTAGTGCCCCCTGCTGGCCTGCATGTATTTGAACAGGGATGAGTAGACTACATTAATCCATCAAGACCTGATGCTACAAAAATGTCTTCAAAATCATGACAGTTTTCTGAAGAAAAAAAGTGCTTCTCAAACTATTTCGTGTCAATGACCCCAAAAATGATCCCCCCCCCCCCAGAAGCAAAGATTTGAGTTAAAAACGTTTGCTGTGAAAGAATACATATTCAAAGATTTGCGCCACATTTTCAAGATTTTTTATTTTTTTTAAACAGATCTTACAAGCTCGTAGCGCGACACTCTGTGCTGCACTATGAGCTTGTAGATCTGCTATTTTTCAACAGCTAAAGTTTTAAATAATGGTCAAAGTGGTGAAAATCTATAATGCGTTCCAGGTATAAATGGATTAAAACTACACAGTACAGTACAGTACAGTACAGTACAGTACAGTACAGTACAGTACAGTACAGTACAGTACAGTACAGTACAGTACAGTACAGTACAGTACAGTACAGTACAGTACAGTACAGTACAGTATGCATGACACTAGAAGACAGTGGACAGATATACGCTGTGAAGAAGTGTTAACTCTGAGAGCGTACAGAAGTATTGATTGATTGAATATTTTATTAGACAACACACAAATGCAAACAGCACAATGTACAGCATAGCATCTTGTCCAAAAGGACCTCACCGAAGAAAGACCTTGCGGGTCTTGTTTCCATTCGGGTCCCATACACTCACACACAATCACGACATGAACAAGAATCCAGAACAGCAACAGTATAAGCAATCGGACCCAACCCAGGAGTCCCATCTGTGAGTTATACAATAAATTGACAGTGATGATTTAATTATTTTTTTAATGTTTTTTTTGTGGCTTTTCGCCTTTATTTTTTATATTTTTTTATGGAGGGACAGTAGGCTGACAGGAAATGGGGAGAGAGATGGGGGGAAGACATGCAGTAAAGGCCGTCGGGATCGGGAGTCGAACCCGCGGCACACTGCCAGACTGGATTACCAGCCAAGGTGCCTGGACCACTGAGCCATGGCCCAGTGACAGTGATGATTTTTACCGCGTAAATTTTGCGTTAATTTATATATATATAAGACGAAGATATAAATATGCATTATATTAATATGTAAAATATATAGATTAACGCCAGTGGTGCGTGATTCTAAGAAAGCTGCATGGGCCGAAAACGAACGAAGGGCAAATAGGAGAGAGCACACATAAAACATGAACCGCCGGTCAGGGGGGGTTATGTAAATGACGCGTTTTTTTTTAACCGCACGCGCGGAGCCATGATTCATAATTCATAAAGATTAAAGATGAATTTCGCATGAGGTTGCATGCACGCGCCCTCTCTTCCAATGGCCTCTCTACCCCCATTAGAGATGCTACGTATATATCGCCCCGAAGAACTGCCCCTCTTCCTCCATGATTAGAGGGAGAACGGATCCCTGTCCCTCCTGACCGAATCAATGCAGCTCAGATTTTATCCCAATAGTTATAGCCTCTCAGTCTCTAGCAGTGGTGGGAGAAAGTACTCAAATGTTTCACTTAACACATTGACTCCCAAACACGACTTTCGCGACCTCTTTCCCTGCCCCACCAGACTTCAGACGTATTTGTTTTATCGGCCGTTTTTGATAACTTTGAAGACGACAAGGTTTTCCACACTGTGTGATACGTCACACGTTTGCATTGCGTGACCAGAAAAGAATAACCGGCGCTCGCTTCTCTGGGCTTCTGGGTAATTGAGTCACAATGCAATGCCTATTGACCATTTGCAGACCGCGGCCATCTTGACATCAGAGTTTGGAAGCACTAGTTTTCAGTAAAACAACCTCCTGCTGCCTCCTGCATTATGTGCAAATTCAAAACAGGTGGTACGCAGAGCCGTTGAGTGATATCTAACGAGCACTTCCAAACGGCAGCACTTAGAAAGATAATCACCTGCAAGGACAGAAAGTAACTCATAACATGTCTACAGTGGCTTTTTATGAAACAAACACTTTGAGGATAGAAAGAGAATAATTCAAGCTTTTCGTACAGCTGCAATGTTGGTGAGTTTGACATTGTCCCATTTTGGGCGGGAACCCCTTTTGGTGTTAGCTATTGAAAAATAGCAGATATACAAGCTCATAGCGCGCCTGACATAGAAACATAGCTTTTTCAGAAAACTGTCAGGATGTAGAAGACATTTTTAGAATCTGATCTCAGGTCAAAATGGGTTAATACAATCAGATAGGACTTTTCTGTTTGGATGAATGGGCTGTCTATGGGAAGTTGCACCTTGTTAACACCTTGCCATTAACTTATATGGTAAGATGGCCTGCGGTCTGCATATGGTCCATGGAGAATCATGGCAGCCTCCGGGTCGCTCTGCTTCGGTGGAATATGTCTCGACATTAGGAGAAACGATCGCACTATTTTAAGGCCGACGATCGTGAAATGGAGCTACGTTCACGAGCAGGTGATTCTTCAAAGGTTTAGTGGAAAAACTCTGGCAGGGAAACGATGTTTCTGATCGAAAGCTTCGGCGATACATTAAGTAAAAGTATCAATACTGCAATGTAGGACTACTCCGTTATAAAAGTAAAAGTCCGGAATTCTAAATATACTTGAGTAAAAGTACAAAAGTAGCCTGTTGCATTAAAATGTGCTTAAAGTACTCATTGTGCAGAATGTCTCATTTCAAGTTGTCAAATGTATGAAGATAATTTGAAAATATCTACAAGCGCACAATGCGTCGCAACGCAACGCACTGTGCAGCTTGTAGATCGGCTATTTTCAAATGGCCGAAATGTAGGCTACAGCGCTGAAGTGGTTGCTGTATGTTTTGTACTAATAATCAAAATCTACAAAGTAACTATAGTAAGTAAAGTTTGGGGTAGAAGTAAAAGTATTGAAATTGGGAAATACTTAAGTAAAGTAAAAATTCAGACTCAAAATTGTAATAAAGTATACAGTACTTATAAGTAAATGTACTTAGTTACTTTGTGAAGGAATACCGCCAGCTCTCACTCTCTCTATTGTGCGGTGGGCGCCGGTGGCTCATTTACAGTGGTGGAAAGTAACTAAGTACATTTACTCAAGTACTGTACTAAAGCAGTGCTGGAAAAAGTGCTCAAATGTTTTACTTAGTATTATTGAGTAAAACATTTGAGCACTCCAAGCTCCCAATAGGTCGTGAACACGACACATTGGGAGCTTGTAGATCGGCCTTTTGTGGTCATCTTGATTTCATCGATTAATACTATGACCCAAACATGTACGTCGACTACCTTTTTCCACTGACGAAAACTACAGTAAATGGAAACTACATGAAAACTAAGCTACGATGACTAAAGGTATGAGACTAAATATATTGACAATTTCGACAATAAATCTAAATGTTTGCAAGGGACTAGTGGACAAGAGATCCACTATAAGTCCTTTTACACTTGCATGCTGAAAGAGCTTGTTGTGAGCTTGAGCTTGTTGTGAGCTTGAGCTTGTTGTGAGCTTGAGGTACATCATCATGACGTAAAATAGACACTAGGCCGATTTGCTCAGACACTATGACCTAACATTCTCCATTCATTGTCAATGGGAATGTATTGTTTGTGTAAGACAACAATCTACACTAATAGCTGAATATAGGAGGGCTCAAAAATCGTCATTGGCAGATACTCAAAATCAAATGATTGGAATCGGATCGGGATTAAATAATAAACGTGATCGGGACATCCCTATAGTAGAAAATAAAGCTTCACTATGTTGTACTGTAACTCAAATTAGTCGAAGCGTATCTAGTTTGCTGCTCGGCAGTAATGGAAATAAAAAATCTATATATCTATATATGTGGCCAAATTTGACTGATTATTTATTTATTTCATTTATTAAATTGACTGCTTATAGAGTAATGTTTTACAGAAAACAGCGAGATGAGAAAACAGGCCTGAAAGGTTCACTTCTGTGGACTCTAACATTACACCTATAGCTACATGTTTAAAGCATTTATTTCATATTTACATGTCGATTTCAGCTCTGACACTTATGACATGCTCTACTCATTTTGGATAAAATATAAATAAATTAAGTTTTTCTCCTCTGGTGAAAAGCTGGAGGTTGCACGATGGCAGCTAGGCTCTCAGTCAAATCTGGTCACATATGTTTCAAAGACATAACAGGTGACAGGCAGCCCACAACCTTTGAGAGGTGCAGTTACGGAACTCTCTGCTTCCTGTAACAACCTTTGAGAGGTGCAGTTACAGAACTCTCTGCTTCCTGTCACAGCCTTTGAGAGGTGCAGTTATGGAACTCTCTGCTTCCTGTCACAGCCTTTGAGAGGTGCAGTTATGGAACTCTCTGCTTCCTGTCACAGCCTTTGAGAGGTGCAGTTATGGAACTCTCTGCTTCCTGTCACAACCTTTGAGAGGTGCAGTTATGGAACTCTCTGCTTCCTGTCACAGCCTTTGAGAGGTGCAGTTACGGAACTCTCTGCTTCCTGTCACAGCCTTTGAGAGGTGCAGTTATGGAACTCTCTGCTTCCTGTCACAACCTTTGAGAGGTGCAGTTACGGAACTCTCTGCTTCCTGTCACAACCTTTGAGAGGTGCAGTTATGGAACTCTCTGCTTCCTGTCACAACCTTTGAGAGGTGCAGTTACGGAACTCTCTGCTTCCTGTCACAGCCTTTGAGAGGTGCCGTTACGGAACTCTCTGCTTCCTGTCACAGCCTTTGAGAGGTGCAGTTACGGAACTCTCTGCTTCCCGTCACAGCCTTTGAGAGGTGCAGTTACGGAACTCTCTGCTTCCTGTCACAACCTTTGAGAGGTGCAGTTACGGAACTCTCTGCTTCCTGTCACAACCTTTGAGAGGTGCAGTTACGGAACTCTCTGCTTCCTGTCACAACCTTTGAGAGGTGCCGTTACGGAACTCTCTGTAGTATTTGAAGATTTTTAAGAAGAGTTGTCTTAGCTTACGGTATACACACGCATCAGCCTGAATGCTTTGTTCCAATGTTAACCCAATCTGGGCGGGAACCCCTTTTGGTGTTGTAACCACTCTGTTATACTTTAGCTATTGAAAAATAGCAGATATACAAGCTCATAGCACAGCACAGAGTGCCACGCAATGAACTTGTAGATCTGCTATTTTGGAAAAATCGTGAAAATGTGCCTCAAATCTTTGAATATATATTCTTTTTAACTCAAATCTCTGGGGGGTCTCTGGAACAACATATTTTCAGATGGGGGTCGGCGGCCAATTACATATATTTTTGGGGGTCCTTCACATGAAAATGTTTGCGAACGACTGACAGGATTTTTCAGGGTCTATTTAGAAGATTTTTTTCCAGAATCGGACTCAGGTCTAAGTGGGTTAAATAAACAGAGCACTCAGAGGCCAAAAAAAAAGAAGAAATCAGCATTAGCATTGATCAGACCGATGCCTCAAGGCATATATAAATTATTTCATAATCACCACTCTCGTGAAATTGAATCCATGAGTCGCGCGGTTGACTGGAATGAGGAACGAAAACAGCCGAGCTTAAAAGGGATGCAAACCCATTTATATATTATTCTTTTTTGTTTCTTTCGAGGCCAAACTTGAAGTCATCAAAGTGACTTTTTTTTGCATGAAAAAACACCACACACAACAACACGCTAAAAGGCCACAAAAAAAGAGGGGGGCCTGGTCTTTCCCAGAAGGAAGCATCAGCAGGAGTGGCCCTCCAGACTTTATCATTGACTCCATGATGCAATTAGCCGTGGTGGTGGTGCAGCTGTGGTTCTGCTGATTGTATTAAGAGAGAGGCCTTTCTCTCTCTCTCTCTCTCTGCGTGCCTTTCTGGACGTTCCCCAGAGATGGGGGTGGGCTGACGGTGACGACCGGGGGACAAAGAGCTAGGAGAAGAGAGAGAGACACTCACATGAGCCCCCTGAGATATATAGAAACCGTGGTGGAAAGTATTAACCAAGTACATTTACTTGAATATGTACTGTACAATTTTGAGGTATTTGCTTTTAATTTAATTACTTCCACTCCACTACATCCCAGCATCCCAGAGGCAAATTTTGTACTTTTACTCCACTACATTTATTTGAGAACTTTAGTTACTAGTTACTTTGATTATTATTACAAAACATACATGAACCACTTCGGCCCTATATACATTTCGGCCATTTGAAAATAGCAGATCTACAAGCTCACAATGCGTCGCATCGCAATGCTGTTTTCAAAAGATTTTTTAGACGACTACTTGAAATGGGACATTTTGCATAGCGAGTACTGTCTACTTACTTTGTACACATTTTCATGCCAATACTTTTGTACTTTTACTCAAGTAGCCTACATTTTGAATTCCGTAAAATAATTGAGTACTTTGTTCACCACTGTATATAAATAAATAATGAAAGAAAGAAAGAAAGAAAGAAAGAAAGAAAGAAAGAAAGAAAGAAAGAAAGAAAGAAGCCACTCTCAATGGCGCTCGTTCGACCAGAAGGTGAGAAAAAAAAAGATTTGTGTTGTGCTTTATTTATTTATATTTTAACTCCGCCCCCCCCCACCCCCAGACCCCCCCCGGCTGGTCGTTATCTCCTAAACACAGAGAGAAAAAATGAGTGGGCCGGACCATCAGACAATGCGTTTGTTGTGCACACTTCCAAAAGGACGGACGCCGGACGGATGTGTGTGTGTGTGTGTGTGTGTGTGTGTGTGTGTGTGTGTGTGTGTGTGTGTGTGTGTGCGTGCGCGCGCACGGGGCTTGGCTTTGAGGAAGCCCTCAGGGTGAGGTGACTTTTTGACACTGGCCGTAACATATCTTTCCCCAGAGGTCGTCCACACAGATACCCCCAGGGGACACAGAGAGAGAGAGAGAGAGAGAGAGAGACAGAGACAGAGACAGTCAATCAGGGAGAAGATAAGCGCTGACACACCACAGCCTCAGCTCCCCCCCCCCATCCACACCCCTTTACGCTCTCTTCCTTCTATTCAGCCCCCCCCCCCCCAGCCCAATCCCCGACTCCCCATACGCCTGTCCCCCCAGCCCTGTCCCCCCAGCCCTGTCCCCCCAGCCCTGTCCCCCCAGCTCTGTGCCCCCAGCCCTGTCCTCTGTCCCCCCAGCCTCCCTCCGCCCTGTCCCCCCAGCCCTGTCCCCCCAGCCCTGTCCCCCCAGCCCTGTCCCCCCAGCTCTGTGCCCCCAGCCCTGTCCTCTGTCCCCCCAGCCTCCCTCCGCCCTGTCCCCCCAGCCCTGTCCCCCCAGCCCTGTCCCCCCAGCCCTGTCCCCCCAGCTCTGTGCCCCCAGCCCTGTCCTCTGTCCCCCCAGCCTCCCTCCGCCCTGTCCCCCCAGCCCTGTCCCCCCAGCCCTGTCCCCTCAGCCCTGTCCCCCCAGCCCAGCCCTGTCCCCTCAGCCCAGCCCTGTCCCCTCAGCCCTGTCCCCTCAGCCCAGCCCTGTCCCCTCAGCCCTGTCCCAGCCTCCACCCAGCCTCCACCCAGCCCAGCCCGTGTGGGGCTGGCTGAGTGCAGCCCCTCTGCCAAGCCACAGTCCAATGTGTGTATCAGTGGGGTGCCAGAGTTTGGGAGAGAAATAAGCATCCAGGTCCATGAAACTTAAGGAAAAAAAGAAAACTAGGGCTGTTTGAAAATAGCCGATCTACAAGCTCACAACGCGTCGCTATTTTCAATACCAATTAAAAAAAAATAAAGTAATTGTGGAATATTTTTTAAACATATTAAAGCATCTTTTCCCTGGCATGGCATAATCTTTTCAGATGTGGGTCGGCTCCGCATACATATTTATTTTGAGAGTCCTTGGCATGAAAATGTCTGCGAATCACTGGTTTAAACATCAGGAAACAAGCCCCAAAAAAGCAACTAGACTTTTAGAAACAAGCCCCCGAAAAAACGATTCTACAAGCAACTTCACAGAAAAAGAAGCCCAACGTCGCTTAAAATAAATAGGCAGACATGGCAACACTGGCGTGTCTGTGTGTGTGTGTGTGCACTCATCTGATCTGATCTGATCGCAGTAACACATGCACGCACGCACGCACGCACGCACGCACGCACGCACGCACGCACGCACGCACGCACGCACGCACGCACGCACGCACGCACGCACGCACGCACGCACGCACGCACGCACGCACGCACGCACGCACGCACGCACGCACGCACGCACGCACGCACGCACGCACGCACGCACGCACGCACGCACGCACGCACGCACACACACACACACACACACACACACACACACACACACACACACACACACACACACACACACACACACACACACACACACACACACACACACACACACACACACACACACACACACACACACACACACGGAGGTAAAAAGCCATTAAGGCGCCTGAAAGCCACTCCACACAGAGACACCCCCCCCCCCCCCCCTCACACACACGGAGAGGACCCCCCACACACACACACACACACACACACACACACACACACACACACACACACACACACACACACACACACACACACACACACACACACACACACACACACAAACACACACACACACACACACACACAGAGAGGACCGCGGTGAAACTTCACAACAATAGGGTCAGAGTAATTAGAAAGGGCCACTTCCCCTCTGGAAAGAGATGCTGGGAAGAGAGAGAGAGGGGGGGGGATGGATGGAGAGAAAGAAAAAAAAGGTGGGGGGGGGGCGTCACAGTCACGCCCCCGGAAGAGAATTTCACATTAATTTTTCCCATTGACGTTTCAGAAAGTATGTACTGTACTGTACTGTACTGTACTGTACTGTACTGTACTGTACTGTACTGTACTGTACTGTACTGTACTGTACTGTACTGTACTGTACTGTGCGTGCGTGCGTTCGTGCGTGCATTAGGCTGCGCCGCAACAGTGACACTTGGTGGTGAAAAAACGCTATTTCCGTGCTCAGACCCCGCCAGCCAGCCAGCCAGCCAGCCAGCCAGCCAGCCAGCCAGGGACACACATTGCTGGGCAATAGAGTGGCTGCACCACTCAAAAAGGGCAGGGTACAACACTTGTGTTGGGTTTGTCCGAGTCTTACAGGTCTTTAAATTAATACTTTTTGAAACGTCTATGGGAAAATTTATTGGGAAATTCTCTTCCGGGCCGCTCGTCATCATGAAAGGGGGCGGGGCCGCTCGTCGTCATGATAGGGGGCGGGGCCACTCGTCATCATGAAAGGGGGCGGGACTGCGACGCTCTGTATAGGCGAGATACAGTGGTGGAAAGTAACTAAGTACATTTACTATATACTGTACTCAAGTACAATTTGGAGGTATGTGTAGTACTTTACTTGAGTATTTCCAATTTCCATTACTTTTACTTCTATACTCCACTACATCTCAGAGGCAAATATTGTACTTTTACTTCACTACGTATATGTTTATTTGAAAACTTTAGTTAGTGACTTTGTATATAGATTAAACAAAAGATGCATGAAAACGATTCAACCCTTTACATACACGTTCCGGCCATTTGAAAATAGCCGATCTACAAGCTCACAATGCGTCGCTATGCAACACATTGTGAGCTTGTAGATCGGCTATTTTCAAAAGATGTTACATTTGAATATAGTATTTGGACATTGCAGCATTGATAGGACCATGGGACCCTGACGAAGGCATTGATAGGACCATGGGACCCTGACGAAGGCATTGATAGGACCATGGGACCCTGACGAAGGCATTGATAGGACCATGGGACTCTGACGAAGGCATTGATAGGACCATGGGACCCTGACGAAGGCATTGATAGGCATGGGACCCTGACGAAGGCATTGATAGGACCATGGGACCCTGACGAAGGCATTGATAGGACCATGGGACCCTGACGAAGGCATTGATAGGACCATGGGACCCTGACGAAGGCATTGATAGGACCATGGGACCCTGACGAAGGCATTGATAGGACCATGGGACTCTGACGAAAGCATTGATAGGACCATGGGACCCTGACGAAGGCATTGATAGGACCATGGGACCCTGACGAAGGCTTTGATAGGACCATGGGACCCTGACGAAGGCATTGATAGGACCATGGGACCCTGACGAAGGCATTGATAGGACCATGGGACCCTGACGAAGGCATTGATAGGACCATGGGACCCTGACGAAGGCATTGATAGGACCATGGGACCCTGACGAAGGCATTGATAGGACCATGGGACCCTGATGAAGGCATTGATAGGACCATGGGACCCTGACGAAGGCATTGATAGGACCATGGGACCCTGACGAAGGCATTGATAGGACCATGGGACCCTGACGAAGGCATTGATAGGACCATGGGACCCTGACGAAGGCATTGATAGGACCATGGGACCCTGACGAAGGCATTGATAGGACCATGGGACCCTGACGAAGGCATTGATAGGACCATGGGACCCTGACGAAGGCATTGATAGGACCATGGGACCCTGACGAAGGCATTGATAGGACCATGGGACCCTGACGAAGGCATTGATAGGACCATGGGACCCTGACGAAGGCATTGATAGGACCATGGGACCCTGACGAAGGCATTGATAGGACCATGGGACCCTGACGAAGGCATTGATAGGACCATGGGACCCTGACGAAGGCATTGATAGGACCATGGGACCCTGACGAAGGCATTGATAGGACCATGGGACCCTGACGAAGGCTGTAGCAGAGTGCCTTGGAGCTCTTTTTGTATTATCGTTATCGAACCCTCGCCGACGAGCACCTGTTCACAGTTTGTACAACCACACGGTTGCTATTGCAGTATCGATATACTTTTACTTAAGTAAAACAATTGAGTACTTTTTCCAACACTGGCAACTTGGCAAGATATATACGCAAAGGCAGAGAGAGAGAGAGAGAGAGAGAGAGAGAGAGAGAGAGAGAGAGAGAGAGAGAGAGAGAGAAACAGATACAAAGGAGAGAGGCAGAGCGAAGAGAGCCCCCCCCCCCTCCCCCCCCCAGAGTACAACTACGACCCCATATCTGTGCACAGCAGAGGCTGTAAAAGATGGTGGAAACAATACCGTTGGAGATGCAATGAAACGATGGCTGGCTGGCTGGCTGTCGGGTGGGCGGGGCGGGGCGGGGGTGTTTGGGGGGGGGGGGGGGGGGGTTCTGATAGAGACCACCACACTATACGGTCCCATGACATGTGAGGGGAGAGACCCCTCCCCCACCCCGCCCCAACGATGACAAACACGAGGCCTCATTCATCTATATATTATTACAAAAACCATCATATAGATCCTCGGATAAAATCGTATACAAGATCCTACAGATAAAACATTTTCAATTTCACTCATTGGATAATTGAAGTGATACATCATCACACGTGCCCAATATCCGGTTGAAATGAAGCCTGTCTGTCTGTCTGTCTGTCTGTCTGTCTGTCTGTCTGTCCTGATTTTCATTTAGACTTCATTTTGCACGACCGTGTAACACGTTGAAAATATATCTGATCCACAAGCTCAAAATGCATCACATTGCAGTGCATTGTGAGCTTGTATATCATCGCTCGACACCATCATACGACAGAGCATAAATTAAGCATCTCCGTCCCCCTCTCTCTCTCTCTCTCTCTCTCTCTCTCTCTCTCTCTGACCAGCAGCCCCAGTACAGTACAGTTGAGTTCCAGTCAGATCTAATTACAGGAGGCCATCTTGGTGCTATCAGCAGGATGGGCCTCAGATTAACGTTGGACCATATGGCCTGTTGTGCAACTGTGGGTTTACTCACACCAATCTTTGGGAAAGTTAAAACCCTTGTTGGACGTAAGTGTGCACGTGACTAGCACATAGGGCATTCACTTCTAGTCATTTTTACTAGTTGACTAGTTGCCTAGTTTACTAGTCGACTATTTGTTTAACTACTTTTTTTTGGAAATACATTGTACATTGAAAAACTGTGTACATGGTGACTATAACTATAATCTACCTGATCTTGAGGCCTAAAAAAAATCCAAAAAAAAAAAAAGATCTTATCAACTAGTCAACTAGTACCAACAAGGTCGACTAGTGGATTTACTAGTCGACTAGTAAACTAGTCGACTAGTTGCTTAATGCCCTAGCACACACACTCACATGCAGGCACGCACACACGCACGCGCACACACACACACACAGGCCATGTATAATGAGCGTTCTGCATGCACATCATTAGGTATAATTTCATGTATGCTGCGGCTATGGGGCTCTTTTACGCTTCTCTGCTCGTTTGCCCACCTTGTCATCCCTGCTGTGAAGGCTAGCCGGACATTCAGTGCTTTTAATTAGGAGGTGTGAGTTTCACCTGCGATGTCTGCTTTGCACTGTTCTATTGCTATTTCCATGTTCTGCCCATGCCCCCCCCCCCCCCCCCCCCCCCCACCCCACCGCGCTTCTTTCCCCCTTACTGTGTTTTATTTTCACCCTTTTATGATGATTTCCTGTTTTTGAGGGGCACTAGCCCCTCCTATATACAGGTTTAATGTTTGTTTTTATTTCAATGTTTGTTTTAAAAACGCCATTGACAATGAAGGGGAACTTTACGTCATCTTGTCTCTAACACAAACATTAAATGCCATTGACAATAAAGACAATTTAATGTTTGCTTTGACACCGTTTGTTTTACATCACCATTACATCACCTATAGCAACATGAGTTAGACTTTAATATATTAGTGCCCCTCACTTCACACGGGTGTGATTTTCTTCTTATATAGAAGTGTACGTCTCTAAATGTTCTGATGAATTGAAAATGTAGGACCCTACCCAATAAAATCCTTGATGCAGCGTACTGTAGTTTTGCTGAAAATATCAATGTTAGTGTACTTTCCAGAGACTATTTAGCGTCTGTATACCTTTGTTGTCCCACGGGGAAATTCTATTTTATTAGGTAGGCCCTAAAATTATGACCGTGGGGAATTATTTTAGGTATACGTTCTTAGTCCGGTTTGTGGTTTCCTGCCTGATGACTACAAATCAGTGACTACAACATGACGTAAATGACCATCCGCTCCAGACCGGTTGGTTCACACAGCGATTTTGGAACAGACACAGACCAGGCAGGCTTTCCTCCGAGGTGGAGAGCCTGGTGACGCGAGGTTATTATACTCTGCACACAGAATAACTTGTCCTACTTCCGGGCATACAGCGTTATGCGAACCCATCTGTCCGTCTAGGTCCTTTTCATGCCCCATATATGGAGATCCCTGATGCCATCAGTGATAGGCCGGATTGGCGGTTCTGGACAACCTGATCTCCATCGTTGCTGTCGGGAGGAAACCGTCCTACTCCATATTTGAGGTTTTTGATTTTGCATAAATCAGTGCTATTGAACACACTCCATTGGACCCTCAAACTGTCTGCTAAAGCAACTAACTCCACCACCTCTCCCCCTCTCATGGAAGTAATTGGCAATATATAAAAAGTAACAACACCAAATTTGATGAGGCAACATTGCTTTGTTTTCAAAATGTATGGTTTTCTTAATTTCCTGAAAAGATTCTATTTTTAATTTCCTGAAAAATTTCCATTTTGGATTAGATGGTTTATTCCCAACAGCAGAACTATATTCCTGGGCTATATTTGGACGTACAGTATATGTACATGTACATGGATGTATATGTATTCCTTTCCCTGCCAAAATGAAACCACAAGACGTTCTGGCTGAGCTGGAATAATATTTAAATTTAATCGATTGAGACCTAAAATCAGATTCTACAAATATAGTTTTCTGAAAAACCTATGTTTCTATACATGAGTGGTGCTCAAACAATTTCATGTCAAGGTCTCCCAAAACATTATATGTAATTGGCCACCGACCCTCATCTGAAAATAATATGTCTATCCCAGAAGCAAAGATAACAGTGAAAAACGTTTGCGGTGAAAGAATATATAAAGATGTGCGCCACTTTTTTATGATTTTTCAAAAATAGCAGATCTATGAGCTTGTACAGTAAGTGCAGCACAGAGTGCCGTGCTTACAAGCTCGTAGATCTGCTATTTTTCAACGGCTAAAGTTAAAAAAAATAATGGTTAAAAGTGACGAAAAGCTAAGGTGACACAGATGCGTCCTCAGGTCCAACTGGGTTAATAACACTACGCTCTCTGGGTTCATGGCCAACACAACCCTCCGCTCGTCCCCCAGTGTGAGACCAATATAATAACCCACTCTGGACGGGAACCCTGTTTGGTGTTTTAAGCATTATGTTATACTGTAGCTATTGAAAAATAGCAGACCTACAAGCTCATAGCGCGGCACTCGGTGCCGCGCTACGAGCTTGTAGATCTGCTATTTTAGAAAAATCCTGAAAATATGGCACAAATCTTTGAATATATATTCTGTCAGAGCGAACGCTTTTAACTCAAATCTTTGCTTCTGGGGGCGGGGGTCCCTGGAACAACATATTTTCAGATGGAGGTCGGCGGCCAATTACATATATTTTTTGGTGTCCTTGATATGAAATATTGAGCACCACTGACATATAGAAACATGAGGTATTTCAGAAAACTGTCATTCATGATTTAGATTTAGATTTTTTAAAGCCCTAAATGGGATAAGAGAACCACTAGCTCCACTATCAGACCATATGAATCATCATCATCACCATCGGCAACAATGAGACGGCCAGCCTAGACACCCAAATGTTGTTCTGGGGGAAGAAGAAGAAGAAGAACTGTGAGTGGCATGGAATGGATAATGAGAGTGTGTGGTCTGTTTTAGCCCTGTAGTTGAACAACCAGCCTAATTAGTCCTTGAGGGAGAGCAAACAGAACATTTTGGAAGAGGAGAAATAATAAAATTGTGTGTGTGTGTGTGTGTGTGTGTGTGTGTGTGTGTGTGTGTGTGTGTGTGTGTGTGTGTGTGTGTGAGAGTGTGTGAGTGTGTGTGTGTGCATGCGTGCATGCGTGTGCGCGTGCGTGCCTGCATGCGCGCGTGCGTGCGTGCGTTCACTTGTGTGTACGTGCGGGTGCATGCGTGTGCGTGTGAGATCCACACAGGAAAACAAGAGTTTAGTTAGATCTCGTTAAAGTTGTTTCTCTGCCTCTTATCACATGACTTCATGGTCATGATGTCCAAAACCTTTTTCATTGTTATTTTTGAAAACATTTAAAAAATGTTGAAACATCGGAAAATAGGCAATCTTCTATTTTCACCGCTTTTGCGAGACACTCTTGTATGATAATATGATATAAAATAAATTGAAATATGGAGACTCAAGGCCTGACAGCAACCATAGACAATAAATAAACCAGACTAATACTGATCTGCCCCCCCAAAAAATATAGCAGATCTAAATGCTCGCACCGCGTTGCGCTGTCGCAATGCGATGTGAGCGTGTATAGTTCACTTCTAAATCACAGCGTGCGTGCGTGCGTGCGTGCGTGCGTGCGTGCGTGCGTGCGTGCGTACTAGTTAAAATTGTCCCCCAAGAATATAAGCTACTGTGACGATATGATCAAAGTTAAAACGATACACACTCTGCAACTGCACCTTTAAAATGAGCTTCAGAAGAAGTGAAATAATCAAAGTGCAGGCCTGGTCATTTACAGTAAATTGCCTGTGTCCTCTTCATTTGCTAGATGCACATTATTGACAGGCGAGCGTTTAAGAGCGAGAGAAAACAGACGCAGCAAGGCAAGATAGAGGATCAGCAATCAATAATGGGAGAGGGTCGTTGACACGCGCACGCACGCACGCACGCACGCACGCACCACTACCACCCAACCTATACCAACACCTACACACACACACACACACACACACAACACACACACACAATGTTCATATGGATGGAGAAAGCATGCACCCTCAGTTAAAATCCTCAGTGTGAATGTAACCATTATTTTGTATAACACAAAGTGCACGTGTGTAATGTGTGCACGTGGTGTTGCAGACAGGCCAGGCATCTTCAAAGAGAAGCCCCGTTCCTGGTTATTACATGATGATGCAACTGCGTTTGTTAGTGTCTTCATGTTGACTTTATAGCTGCCATAGGGGGAGACTTCTGTGAAGACGGTTACTATAGTACAATACAGTACACACGTGCACACGCAGGCACACACACGCACACATGTATATTGTACGCACGCACATAAGCACACATGCATGCAAGACGTGTTCATTGAACTCTGAGACTATACACATGGACTGAGTATCATGACTCTGATGAAGACCTTCTAGGTCGAAACGTTAGTCGTTTTTTGTATACTAGCACCAGGGGCGGCCTTAGGAATCTGGAGGCCCGTTTCAAGACCAAATATGAGGCCCCCATATACCTATGACATAATTATTTTGTTGATACAGCCGTATTGATACAAATAGTTTGACTGTTCAATATCACACGCAGCCATTACTCTAGACAATTAGCAACAACACCACCTCTCCTCATCCTCCTCGTCCATTCACAAATTAAAGTGTCTCCCTTTTACCTCCCAATGCTGCACATTTTACCAAGGTTATTTACATAAAATAGGTGTAACTTAACATTGTGGGAGAGAGCAAGGCAGTGAGTGAGTGAGACAGAGAGGGCCAAGAGTGGCGGGGGTTTGACTGACGCCTGACAGTTGGAGCTTGGAGGCCCCCTTGAGGGTGGAGGCCCCCCTGAGGGTGGAGGCCCCCCTGAGGGTGGAGGCCCCCTGAGGGTGGAGGCCTGTTTCAATTGAAACTGGTGAAACATAGCTAAGGCCTCCTATGACTAGCACATAAATAAAAGGCTTAAAACGTCCGTGCTGCTCCAGTGTCCTCTCCTCCTTCTGCATTAACCCATTTAGACCCGAGAACGATTCTACAAAAGTCTGACAGTTTTCTGAAAAACCCTATGTTTCCATGTCAGTGGTTCTCAAACGTTTTCATGTCAAGGACCACAAACAATATATGTAATTGGCCCGCCGACCCCCATCTAAAAAATATGTTGTTCCAGGGGACCCCACAGAGGCAAAGATTTGAGTTAAAAACGTTGGCTCTGAAAGATTTGCACCACATTTTCACGATTTTTCAAAAATAGCAGACCTACAAGCTCGTAGCGCGGCACTCGGTGCCGCGCTATGAGCTTGTAGATCTGCTATTTTTCAATAGCTAATGCTTAAAACACCAATTGGGGTGCCTGCCCAAAATGGGTTAAGTGTCCTCGTTCCTGTGATGCACCGGACAAGCCGCTTCAGGCTTGAGGCGCGCTGGTAGACTCCCTTTGGACTGAGTATCGTGTCTGTTTTTTGTTTTGTTTTTATGTGAAGGCAATTAGGCAAATTAATATTTTTGCTGTACAGATGTAGGATATCTTATATCAGAAAATAATAATTAAACAAAGTATTTACTTTTAAAATGAACAAAACACTGCGGCGGCGGCGGCGGCTGTAGTTTTAATTTTCCAATGAAAAGGATTCAATAAAGTAGAACAATCCTGCAGTATGACCACTAAATGAAACAGTGTATCATCTCAACACAGGCCCTGGGAGCACATGAAACACTGCACACACATCAAAGGACATTATTGCTCTTGTGTGTGTGTGTGTGTGTGTGTGTGTGTGTGTGTGTGTGTGTGTGTGTGTGTGTGTGAGTGTGTGTCTGTGTGCACTGTGCCAATTTGTTTGAACTATATTTATATCCACCTGTAAGCTTGTGCATGTGAGCAGGCAAACTAAGCAATATGACCGTGCGTGCGTGCGTGCGTGCGTGCGTGCGTGCGTGCCATAGCCATAGTATTGCCATTGCCAGAGCTATGGTCATAGCCCTCTACAGTATTGCCATAGCCCTCTACAGTATTGCCATAGCCCTCTACAGTATTGACATAGCCCTCTACAGTATTGACATAGCCCTCTACAGTATTGACATAGCCCTCTACAGTATTGACATAGCCCTCTACAGTATTGACATAGCCCTCTACAGTATTGCAGTATTGCCATAGCCCTCTACAGTATTGCCATAGCCCTCTACAGTATTGACATAGCCCTCTACAGTATTGACATAGCCCTCTACAGTATTGACATAGCCCTCTACAGTATTGCCATAGCCCTCTACAGTATTGCAGTATTGCCATAGCCCTCTACAGTATTGCCATAGCCCTCTACAGTATTGCAGTATTGCCATAGCCCTCTACAGTATTGCCATAGCCCTCTACAGTATTGACATAGCCCTCTACAGTATTGACATAGCCCTCTACAGTATTGACATAGCCCTCTACAGTATTGACATAGCCCTCTACAGTAGGGCATTAAGCAACTAGTCGACTAGTTTACTAGTCGACCTTGTTGGTACTAGTTGACTAGTTGATATATTTATTTTTTTTCATTTTTTCCCCGATTTTGTAGGCCTCAAGATCAGGTAGATTATAATTATAGTCACCATGTACACAGTTTTTCAATGTACAAATATTTATTTAAAAAAAAATGATTTTATTTTTTACATAATAGGTAGTTAAACAACTTGTCGACTAGTAAACTAGGCAACTAGTCAACTAGTAAAAATGACTAGAAGTGAATGCGCAGATGGAGGGATTACATCGACTCACTGGAGCGCCTCATGATCCCCCAGGAGGAAGTTTCTAATGTTGCTCTGGAGAGGAACGTCTGTAGCTCTCTGGTGGAGCTGTTGCCCCCGCGACCCAACTACGGATAAGCCGTTGAAGATGGATGGATGGATGGATGGATGGGTTTAGCATGGACGAACATAGAGCCCTTAAGTGCTTGGCCTCCTAATGATACTGGGATGAGGCAGTTAAACTGAGTGGTGGAGAAAGTATTCAAATTGTTTGCTTATAAACAGTGGCGTGCACAGACATTTAGAGGGGCAGGTGCTCAAGTTAAAAAAGGGCACCTTGTGCAGCGCGTGGAACCGGCCGGTTGCCTTAATCCATTTTGGGCGGGAACCCCTTTTGGTGTTAGCATTATGTTATGCTTTAGCTATTGAAAAATAGCAGATCTACAAGCTCATAGCGCGCCACCGAGTGGCGCGCTATGAGCTTGTAGATCTGCTATTTTTGAAAAATCAAAAAAAAAAAGAGAAAAAAATGTTTTTTTTTCTTCTTTTTTTTCAAAAGGGCACATTGCCAAAAGGGCAGGGGGTGCTCTAGCACCCCCTAGTGTCTATCTGTGCACGCCACTGCTTATAAAGTAAAAGTATCAATACTGCAATATAGAACTACTAGGGCGGCTGTGGCTCAGGAGGTAGAGCAGGTCGTCCAATGATCCCTGGGTCGGCGGTTCAAATCCCGGCTCCTCTTCCTGTCCACATGTCGAAGTGTCCTTGGGCAAGACACTGAACCCTGCATTGCCTCCAATGAGTTGGTCGGTGTGAGCTCGCCACCATTGGTGTGGGAAGTGAGGACGCTGGCGTTGACTGTTCGCCGCTTCACCTCCCAATGTATGAATGAATGAACCATTGTAAAGCACTTTGAGCACTTGGAAAAGTGCTATAAAAATGCAATTCATTACTCTGTTAACAAGTAAAAGTCCGGAATTCAAAATGTACTTGAGTAAAAGTACTAAAGCAAGTGCCAAAAGTAAAAGTAGTCGTTATGCAGAATGTCTCCTTTCAAGTTTTCAAATGTATGTAAATATTTTGAAATGTATGTTTTGTAATAATAATCAAAATCTACAAAGTAACACAGCTAGTAACTAAAGTTTTCAAATAAATTAAAGTACAATATTAGCGGGAAATTGGAAATACTCACGTAAAGTACAAATACCTAATAATTGTACACTTAAGTACAGTACTTGAGTAAATGTACTCAGTTACTTTATACACCACTGGTGAAAACACCAAACAGATAGCAACTGATAGAAGACGCACGCACGCACGCACGCACGCACGCACGCACGCACGCACGCACACATCATTGAGGCCTATATATGGTTTGAGCCCCTGCATGCCCAGAGCTTTTTTAGATGTATGTGATAATAGGATTCATGGCTCTCTCTTTCTATGACCGCCCACCCCCCCCCCCCCCCCCCCCCCCCCCCCCCCCCTCCTAGCTGCCACATCATCCATTTGAAAAGGGAAAGCCACTGCATTTAAATTACGATGCAGGCAGTTTACTGTAAGAGTCCACCAGGGAAATAGAAGGAGAGGGGGGGGGGGGCAGGGGGGGGAGGGAGAGAGAGAGGGGGGGGGGGGGGGGCAGGGGGGAGGGAGAGAGAGAGAGAGAGAGGGGGGGGGGGGGGGGAGAGGGAGAGAAAAGTAGAAAGAGAGGTGGAGAAAAACATTGCCTAGAAAATGGGATAAGAGAGAGGCAGAGAGAGAGAGAGAAAGAGAGAGAGAGAGAGAAAGAGAGAGAGAGAGAGAAGAGAGAGAGAGAGAGAGAGAGAGAGAGAGGATCAACCATGTAAAGCAGGGGTGCTCAAAAGGTAGGCCTACAGTATATCGCGATCACAAAGACTATGTGGACTGTGCAGGTATATTATATACAGTAGACCACATGACATGCCCCTAAAAATATATAATTTAAATATATATAAATATATATATATATATATATTAAATATATTTAAATTATATATTTTTATATATATATATATATATATATATATATATATATATATATATATATATATATATATATAATATATTAAAAAAGTGTGTAAACAATCTAGTCTTGGTGAAACTAAACAACCCTGGCCCAGTTGCAACTGGATTGATTGATTGATTGAATACTCAATTAGTCCAAAGTGCAAACAGCACGAGGTACAGTCAGACATTTAAAGCTAAAAGGGGACTTTGTTTCCATTGTGGTCCTATGTTTTCAATTAATCAACATAGCATAAAAACAACACAATAATGCGTGTCATGAACAAATACAAAACACTAGTGATGCACAAGGTAGCATATCGGAATCGGCCATAAAAATCGGTATCGGTATCACAGATATTGATGACACAATAATCATGTGACCGCAGCATAATCCGTATAATATTGGAATCGGTCAGAATCGGCATCGGCAGATATGACCCTGCAAATAATCGGAGATCGGATATCGGTCATAATTTCATGATCGTGCACCCTTACAAAACACTATACACTGACACCACGCTAGACAGGAACGCCCAAAAACGTCACATCCGGTTTTAGCCTGGGGTAAGAATTGTCTATGGCTGCCAATGCAACTTGGTCCAATCCTTAATCACATACGGACACACATCTATGCCGATGCTATCTAACTTGCGGAGGTAGCGTGCCTTGTCCACGGGCAACAGATCTTTCAACGTATGGCATTGCAAATACGTTTGATAATCGCTACTCTGCTCAATATTGTTTTTAAAATGCCGCAAATTGCATTGCAGTAAACGAGAGCAAATCACAACTTCCCCCGGGGGTGGGCGGAGTCACAGTTTGAGGCGCTGATTACGCACCGTGGTGTCAGTGTATAGGGCCCTATCTTACCTCCCTAAACTCATTTGCCATTTTCACTATTTGTCAGTCAGTCAGTGAGCGAGTCAGTCAGTCAGTCAGTCAGTCAGTCAGTCAGTCAGTCAGTGAGCGAGTCAGTGAGTCAGTCAGTCAGTCAGTCAGTCAGTCAGTCAGTCAGTGAGTGAGTGAGTGAGTGAGTGAGTGAGTGAGTGAGTGAGTGAGTGAGTGAGTGAGTCAGTCAGTCAGTGAGCGAGTCAGTCAGTCAGTCAGTCAGTTAGTCAGTCAGTCAGTGAGCGAGTCAGTCAGTCAGTCAGTCAGTCAGTCAGTCAGTCAGTGAGTGAGTGAGTCAGTGAGTGAGTCAGTCAGTCAGTCAGTCAGTCAGTCAGTCAGTCAGTGAGCTAGTCAGTCAGTCAGTCAGTCAGTCAGTCAGTCAGTCGTCAGTCAGTCAGTCAGTCAGTGAGTGAGTGAGTGAGTGAGTGAGTGAGTGAGTGAGTGAGTGAGTGAGTGAGTGAGTGAGTGAGTGAGTAAGCGTCAGTGGGTTTAGTGGGCATGGAAGGAGACCAATAGAAGTCAAGTGGAGGAAAGAGAAACAGTGATGTAAATGATGGAGGTAGAGGGCAGGGGTCAAGGACTCTTTGAATTAAGAGGTGCAAACATGGGAGGGGGAGAGAGAGAGAGACAGAGAGACAGAGAGACAGAGAGACAGAGAGAGAGACAGACAGACAGACAGACAGACAGACAGACAGACAGACAGACAGACAGACAAAAAAATCCTTAAAATAATCCTTAATAACAATAAAAATCCCATGTTCATTGTTAGAGATTCTATTTGTCAACGCACCATCCATCCATCCATCCATCCACCACACCCCCCCACCCCCACCCCTCTCTCTCTCTCCCCATATCTCTCTCTCTTCTCCTCTGCTTTCACAGATATCAGACAGGCCTAGGCAATCCCCAGAATACTGCAGAGGGGCTGCATGCTGCCATGGCTATTTACATGCAAATGGAGGCTCAACAATGCCCCCCCCCCTCCCCCCTCCCTCTCTCCTCTTCCCCTTTCACCCCCTCTACTCAAGTCTCCTCCTCCTCTTTGTCCTGTCTTGCGTGCACTTTATCTTTCAGTCAGAGGTGCTCTTGTGAATGTGATTCTGTGATTTTGTGCGCGTGCGCGTGTGTGTGTGTGTGTGTGTGTGTGTGTGTGTGTGTGTGTGCACGATGTCAGCGGTACACAGTCCCCTCCCACAACACTGCACTGAATGACAAGAACACCCTCATTATTTACTAGACGTGCTACACTGCGTATTCGCACGCACGCACGCACGCACGCACGCACGCACGCACGCACGCACGCACGCACACACTGCTCTTTGTCTAAGTAAGGTTCAACTTCTACCATGGTGTTTTCAAGACAATGGGAGGTGGTTTTTTTACCCCCTTTCATTGAGACTTGTATACGTACAGTACATGCTACTGCTGCTTGTTTCTACAATCATTTGCTAGTGAATGAACGAAATTTGCTTTGATTTGAATTTGCCCTTTGACTCCGAGAACTTGGGTAAGCAGGTGGATTTGCTTTGGAGCGCACATACAATGAAGTATGACAACTGCAGGCTTGGCATGTGCATCGAATGACTCACACATGTACTGTATACTGGTATACAGTGACACTCATACGCAGAACATTAGTATGGTGTTATAATGTGGCATCGCAGAGGGAGTTTACTACACTACTACACACAAAGAAAATATTGGTTCTTGGATCAGCAGTTCTTTGGGGTGGTTGAGGTGCATAAAAAAAAGAACCTGTTGAGCCTGTTTTTCAGATGAGCTAAACTCACCTATAATGCCTCTACATGCCACATTTTGACAAGCACCAAAAAGGTTCCCCCATGAATATGAGCCAAAGAGTTGAAGGATAAATTCAGATTTTACGGGGGGCAGTTTTGAATTGCAGCCGTCCGTAGGTGCCCTTTGAGAGCAGTTTTGAATTGCAGCCGTCCGTAGGTGGCAGGTGCCCTTTGAGAGCAGTTTTGAAGGAGTCAAGGGATTCACATGTCTTAATGACTGTTGGTAGGGCGTTCCACATTTTGGTGGCATAGGAGCGAAATGAATGTAGTCCCTTGTTTGTGCCGAATCTGGGTTGCACGTAAGTTTGGAACTTAAACCGTTCCACTGAAAGATGTCTTTCCCACTTAGCTGTTAAAACGGCAGGGCACAGAATCATTCATCTTTTGAAAAGTATAGTAACACAAACATTTGGCTTCTACATTGTTTCTAATGCTGTAAACCAAACGCAATTTAAATTGGGACAGTCTCTCCTCCACTGTTGTTGTCTGCTAACCAGACACATGAAGTAGTTCAGCACTTAGTTCTCTTTTCCAGCTCTGGTTTCTCTTCATGCGATCCTAATAAGGCTGAATCGTTCGCAAAATCAAATGAATTACAGTTAACAACAGCTGACTTCATGTCGTTAAAGTACAAGAAGAAGAAAAGTGGACCTAAGATGCTGCCCTTAGGTCCTTGGTGGCGAGGACAGGGTGCCGTTGGCGTTCACATCCACCACTTACTTGTTGATACACTGTGATACGCTGTTAAAACCCCAAAAGCCCCAAGTTCAACTCACTCTGTAGACTCTCTCTCTCTCTTCCTGTGTCACCTACTTTCTCTCCTCACTGTCACTTCTCTGTCCACAAACTCTCCCCCCCTCTCCAAAGTGTCTAACTCACACAGGGGGCCACACATGTATAGACTCGTTTCCCCTTCCTGTGAATGAAAGAGGAAGCATGAAGGAGGAGGAGGCTGGGAGGGTGTAAAGGCTTCTCTCTGTCTTCTCTCTCTGTCCCCCCCACCCCGTCCCCCCTGTCCCACCCGCTCAGACTGGACTGACGGCGCGGATATACGCGGACCACCGCATCAACAACAACGGCAAGAGGCGCTGCGCCAGAATTATTCATGAGGGGTGTGTGTGTGTGTGTGTGTGGGGGGGGGGGGGGGGGGGCACATAAGAGCTCAGTGTGTATATCGCACATTGCCTCTCACTCAGTCAATGAGTGGTGCTCTCAAAGGCGTCCCCGTTCATAAGTTACAACCCCAAACTTGTGCTAGTTTGAGCGTGCGTGCGCATGTGTGCGTGCGCATGTGTGCGCTCGAGCGTGTGTGTGTCTGTGTGTCTGTGTGTGTGTGTGTGTGTGTGTGTGTGTGTGTGTGTGTGTGTGTGTGTGTGTGTGTGTGTGTGTGTGTGTGTGCGTGCGAGCGTGCCGCTCGCTGGCTCCCTCCGAGAAGACATTTGCCTCTCAATGGCTGCCCCACCTGGGCCTGAATAGAAGAGCGCTCCGAGTCTCGTATCAAAGTGCTGATTCTCTAACTTGCTTGAAAAGACGGAAAGTTGAACTCTCGTCTCTCGTCTATCACAAGCGGCTCTCTGTTGCACTCCCGCGGGGGGAACAAGACAACTTTGTCCCGACACCTGAACTTGTGTATACTAAAAGGACGCCGTGCATGAAATGAGGGTTAAAAAAAAAGACAAAACGCCGTCTCCTGGCCTTTAGAAAGAGCTCAAACTTGGTGCCACAATGTTCCGAGTTGTGTGCGCTGTTAAGGAGGAGCGGATAGATTGTCAGCGTGCCAGCCATGCCAGCAGATGGATTACTGAACAGGATTACCAGGCCCAGGAGGTCTAGAACGCTGGGAACCCACCAAGAAAATGTTGCTTGTGCGTTCTCATCTCGCCAAACATGCCACAGTGGGACGTCTGGTCAATGCGTTTCAATGAGAAGGGAGAACTTTTTTTTGTTGAAAAAAATAAAATCTGCGTCCGTATGAATCCATGCACACCCATTCCCAGTGGTGTACATTTAATTAAATTAAATTAAATAATGTTGTACTTGAGTGTTGAGGTAGGCCTATTTCTACCGGTACTTCACTTGAGTATTTCCAATTTCAAATACTTTTACTTCTACTTCACTACATCTCAGAGGCAAATATTGTACTTTTACACCACTACAGTTATTTGACAACTTTAGTTGGTTACTTTGGAGATTTTGATTTATTGCAAACACTAATCACTTCAGCCCTATATATATATTTCGGGTATTTGAAAGTAGCACTGTAGCAGATGCAGATGCACAAGCTGACATTGTGTCGCATGTAAATTGCCATACTTAAAAACATATTAATGTTGAATAGGTTATGGTCACAATGTGACAATGTGGTTATGGTCACAATGTGACAATGTGGTTATGGCCACAATGTGACAATGTGGTTATGGCCACAATGTGGTTATGGTCACAATGTCACAATGTGGTTATGGTCACAATGTGGTTATGGTCACAATGTCACAATGTGGTTATGGTCACAATGTGACAATGTGGTTATGGTCACAATGTGACAATGTGGTTATGGTCACAATGTCACAATGTGGTTATGGTCACAATGTGACAATGTGGTTATGGTCACAATGTGGTTATGGTCACAATGTGACAATGTGGTTATGGTCACAATGTCACAATGTGGTTATGGTCACAATGTGACAATGTGGTTATGGTCACAATGTGGTTATGGTCACAATGTGACAATGTGGTTATGGCCACAATGTGACAATGTGGTTATGGTCACAATGTGACAATGTGGTTATGGTCACAATGTGGTTATGGTCACAATGTGACAATGTGGTTATGGCCACAATGTGACAATGTGGTTATGGTCACAATGTGACAACGTGGTTATGGTCACAATGTGGTTATGGTCACAATGTGACAATGTGGTTATGGTCACAATGTGACAATGTGGTTATGGCCACAATGTGACAATGTGGTTATGGCCACAATGTGACAATGTGGTTATGGTCACAATGTGACAATGTGGTTATGGTCACAATGTGACAATGTGGTTATGGCCACAATGTGACAATGTGGTTATGGCCACAATGTGACAATGTGGTTATGGTCACAATGTGACAATGTGGTTATGGTCACAATGTCACAATGTGGTTATGGTCACAATGTGACAATGTGGTTATGGTCACAATGTGGTTATGGTCACAATGTGACAATGTGGTTATGGCCACAATGTGACAATGTGGTTATGGTCACGTGACAATGTGGTTATGGTCACAATGTGGTTATGGTCACAATGTGACAATGTGGTTATGGCCACAATGTGACAATGTGGTTATGGTCACAATGTGACAACGTGGTTATGGTCACAATGTGGTTATGGTCACAATGTGACAATGTGGTTATGGCCACAATGTGACAATGTGGTTATGGTCACAATGTGACAATGTGGTTATGGCCACAATGTGACAATGTGGTTATGGCCACAATGTGACAATGTGGTTATGGTCACAATGTGACAATGTGGTTATGGTCACAATGTGACAATGTGGTTATGGTCACAATGTGACAATGTGGTTATGGTCACAATGTGACAATGTGGTTATGGCCACAATGTGACAATGTGGTTATGGCCACAATGTGACAATGTGGTTATGGCCACAATGTGACAATGTGGTTATGGTCACAATGTGACAATGTGGTTATGGGCACAATGTGACAATGTGGTTATGGTCACAATGTGACAATGTGGTTATGGTCACAATGTGACAATGTGGTTATGGTCACAATGTGACAATGTGGTTATGGCCACAATGTGACAATGTGGTTATGGCCACAATGTGACAATGTGGTTATGGCCACAATGTGACAATGTGGTTATGGCCACAATGTGACAATGTGGTTATGGTCACAATGTGACAATGTGGTTATGGTCACAATGTGACAATGTGGTTATGGTCACAATGTGACAATGTGGTTATGGTCACAATGTGACAATGTGGTTATGGTCACAATGTGACAATGTGGTTATGGTCACAATGTGACAATGTGGTTATGGTCACAATGTGACAATGTGGTTATGGTCACAATGTGACAATGTGGTTATGGTCACAATGTGGTTATGGTCACAATGTGACAATGTGGTTATGGTCACAATGTGACAATGTGGTTATGGTCACAATGTGATAATGTGGTTATGGTCACAATGTGACAATGTGGTTATGGCCACAATGTGACAATGTGGTTATGGCCACAATGTGACAATGTGGTTATGGCCACAATGTGACAATGTGGTTATGGTCACAATGTGACAATGTGGTTATGGCCACAATGTGACAATGTGGTTATGGTCACAATGTGACAATGTGGTTATGGCCACAATGTGACAATGTGGTTATGGTCACAATGTGGTTATGGTCACAATGTGACAATGTGGTTATGGTCACAATGTGACAATGTGGTTATGGTCACAATGTGACAATGTGGTTATGGCCACAATGTGACAATGTGGTTATGGCCACAATGTGACAATGTGGTTATGGCCACAATGTGACAATGTGGTTATGGTCACAATGTGACAATGTGGTTATGGTCACAATGTGACAATGTGGTTATGGTCACAATGTGACAATGTGGTTATGGTCACAATGTGACAATGTGGTTATGGTCACAATGTGATAATGTGGTTATGGTCACAATGTGACAATGTGGTTATGGTCACAATGTGACAATGTGGTTATGGTCACAATGTGACAATGTGGTTATGGTCACAATGTGGTTATGGTCACAATGTGACAATGTGGTTATGGTCACAATGTGACAATGTGGTTATGGTCACAATGTGATAATGTGGTTATGGTCACAATGTGACAATGTGGTTATGGCCACAATGTGACAATGTGGTTATGGCCACAATGTGACAATGTGGTTATGGCCACAATGTGACAATGTGGTTATGGTCACAATGTGACAATGTGGTTATGGCCACAATGTGACAATGTGGTTATGGTCACAATGTGACAATGTGGTTATGGCCACAATGTGACAATGTGGTTATGGTCACAATGTGGTTATGGTCACAATGTGACAATGTGGTTATGGCCACAATGTGGTTATGGTCACAATGTGACAATGTGGTTATGGTCACAATGTGACAATGTGGTTATGGTCACAATGTGACAATGTGGTTATGGTCACAATGTGACAATGTGGTTATGGTCACAATGTGACAATGTGGTTATGGCTACAATGTGCTGCATCCATTTTATGATCAGTTCAATCTCCAAAGAAGGAAAACTAGAGAAAATAAACGACCTAATCATTATCAAGTCTAAATGTGTTACTGTGACCTCCGACTGAATCTAGCAGAGCAGGTATAGACATACTGTAATATACAAGTATATATATTTTAGTTCCACAATGTTCTCCACAATATTTATGATAGACAATGATGAAGAACTGCATTTTGTATTTTGTTCAAACTCCTTGTGGCTTCTACAATCCCCATGTTATGCTGTACACTATTATCTCATTTCCATGCAGGCACAACAGAAAACACATTTTATGAAATTGCAACTATTAAACTGATGGCTTGTTATCGCCGCCATTAGGCTACAACAGTGTTGTTAATTTGTTTGTTTGCAGCACATTGTGGCTGTTACTGAGTGGGCCTTAATGAACTGTGGACCTTCAAACACTCTGGCATCTAAACACGAGTTGCTCCAGTTTAATCCACGTTTTCAACCAGTTTGAAGTCATGTTTTTTGTGCAAAACTAATGCTTGGAATGGATTCAGAATCATGAAAACACCCTAGTTTCATATGTCACATGCTACTTAAAGAATGATGAAACTTGGACTTTTTTGCCTTATATAGGATGTTAAGGGTATGGTCACATATTATGCTAATAACTCAATTTCCCACGGGAGTTGAATTTAAAACTTTTAGTACATGTTATTAGACACCTTTAGAAACACATTGGTGAAGACATTTCTTGGTAACGATTTAGTTCCCAGATTTTCATAGATTTCTCTTACTACAAGGAGAAGTGGAGCATCCTATTCCTGTTAACAAAAAATGAATGAAAAAAAAAAGGCCATGGGGATAACATCAAAATCCTGCAAAGTCTGCGGCTGCACTCCTGGAAAATGCCCATAGTCGGGAATGCTACTACAGTACAGTACAAGTACAGTATGTCCCAATGGCCTTCATACTTTCAGTTACACTCCAAAAACATGCCCGGTATCATGTACTCCCCTTCTCCCCTAGCTATAAGGCAGACTGAACCTTGCCATTACGTGCACAAAACCTCACAGACCACCTCCGCCCAAGGAGCCCATGCCTGAAATGGTGAGGTAAAAAAAAAAGAAGTAAAAGGTGAAACGTACAAAGAGCAGGTTGTACAGCATTTGGAAATCCAACACCACGTGGAATTAATTAAAGATCTGTTCTCCCATAACATTCAATTTAAATCAATTTAAATCTTTGATTGCAGACTTACCCCCAAGTGTCTGCAACTGTTTTTAAACATAGCCTACGTGCTACGTCACGCGATGAGGAAATGTTGCTGTTCTGGTCCGTTTTTGTTTATTGCTTTGAAATATTGTATTATGTGTATCTCGACAAAACTGCAAATGAGGAGGACCTCAATGTCTTTTGAGAATAAATAAAGGTTTGAATGAATTCTTTCGAACGATTAGTTAGGCCTATCACACACACACACACACACACACACACACACACACACACACACACACACACACACACACACACACACACACACACACACACACACACACACACACACAGGTGAGAGTGAGTGAAATTGAAACAGGCATAAACAAAACAGGGAAATCAATAATTGTAATCCTGTCGCCAGTAATCCGTTACTCTCTGACCTCAGTGAATGGTCTAATCTTAACATCTCAACAGAACAGCGACCTCCTTACGAACAGGCAGTCAGGGCGGTGCCGGGGGAAAACAGACAGCATTGATCATTGCTGCCACCCCGGTCCGGACAGGAGGCAAAGAGCCACGATGGGTTCAGGGGCAACATGCTCTAGATGTTGACCTAAAGCTTCATGGTGCCCCATGCTGCGCTGGGGACTCTCCCGGGGATCCCTGGAGGCCCTGGGGGGGTCGGGTCCTCTGAATGTGGGTCACAGTGAGATCCCTGTGTGTGTGTGTGCGTGTGTGTGTGTGTGTGTGTGTGTGTGTGTGTGTGTGTGTGTGCGTGTGCACGTGTGCGTGTGTGTGTGTGTGTGCGTGTGTGTGTGTGTGTGTGTGTGTGTGTGTGTGTGTGTGTGCGTGAGAGAGAGAGAGTCTGCACCCAGACAGCCTTTGGGGTATAATAACGAGGAGTAGCCTACTATCTTTCAAAGCACCCAGTGAAGTGTAAAGAGGACAAACACATGCACATCATACACACTGTGAACACATGTACGCTCGCATGCACAGACTGCACACACACACACACACACACACACACAAACACACAGATATAGTCAGACAGATACCTGTCAGATATGACACAGACAGATACCTGTCCTACATAGACGCACAGAAATGTTTGCACACAAACACACCCATTGACACGCAAAAACACATACACAGTCAAAAGTGTGAATGCTGTACGCGCACGCGCGCACGCACGCACGCACGCACGCACGCACGCACGCACGCACGCACGCACGCACGCACGCACGCACGCACGCACGCACGCACGCACGCACGCACGCACGCACGCACGCACGCACGCACGCACGCACGCACACACACACACGTGTGCCCACATAATGATTTACTCTTGGGTAAACTGTGCCCGTTCCACCTGATGACAGGATCTGGCACGCTCCTCGCTGGATGATTCTAAACACATCTCTATGAAACAGACCTAAAGCTCAGTTCCCTGTTCAGTATTTCATGTCACGTCCATGAAGACAAAACCAATGTAACAGCCAAAGTGTTTCGGCTTTGCCGGCTTCTTTGGTGCCTGGCAGGCCTTGTGTCTCGCTATATATGGCTGTGTGCGTCTCACACTTGGAAAAAAGCTAAATACAATCTCATGTAGTGATCACGTTTTAAGTATGTATCATTCTAAACCTATCGTTGCCGCTGTTCCACACAACAGCCGACCGGTCGAAGAAATCACAGATTTGAGGCATTAATTAACCTCTTTGCTTTTATGACATTTCTGAGACCTATTCATGTATCTGGAAGATGCTTCTAAACTATTTTCGGTGCGCAGCGTGCTTTCACAGAAGACACTCTGGGGCTTCTATGGAATCCAAAATGACTGAAATCAGTCGTGGCGACTGAGAACTTTAATCCATGCACACTCGCATTGCTCGCAATATCTTCCTCCAGTCCTAGCCTCTCTGCATGCGTGCCCGCATGGCATGCATCCCGGTGACTGTACTTTGTACTAGGACATGAATACTGCATGCCGTTTCCTGAAGAACACAGCCGTGCATGGCTTGCCAGGGCCCTGTGGAAGCAGCAGCCTGAGTGCCACCGGTTCCTCGCGCGGTCACTGTGCCAAAGTGTCTCCTCCGCTATATAACGGAGCCTGAGTCTACACTCTGCTTGAACCCCGCTGTGCTTGTGTCTGGATGTGTGTGCGCGCGTGTGTGTGTGTGTGTGTGTGCGCCTGTGTGCGTGTGTGTATACATGCGTGCGTGCGTTCTCTCTGAGGATAAGATGATAGTCTCTTTCCTGGTAATGGCACTGCACACACACACACACAGGCCAATGCTCATGACTGCAAGGAGAATGTATTCAGTGTACCGGAAGAGTCATGATGTCTCACACTGGGCTAGGGTGGGGGAAGGGTGTGTGTGTGTGTGTGTGTGTGTGTGTGTGTGTGTGTGTGTGTGTGTGTGTGTGTGTGTGTGTGTGTGTGTGTGTGTGTGTGTGTGTGTGTGTGTGTGCGAGTGTGTGTGTGTGTGTGTGTGTGTGTGTGTGCGTGTGGGATGACCAAATACTATACTTTTTTTTTTTTTTTTTTTGCATTTCCTTGTAGTTAAAAGGTGGGGGTCCTGCTCCTTGTAGTTAAAGGTGGGGGTCCTGCTCCTTGTAGTTAAAAGGTGGGGGTCCTGCTCCTTGTAGTTAAAGGTGGGGGTCCTGCTCCTTGAATAATAATAATAATAATCCAGGCAGTGCACAGACAATGGCTCAGGTCATTCAATATACAGCCACACATGGCTTATTGTCAAACAGAGAGCACATGCACACGCACTGCACACGCATGCACACACTCAGATATATACACACACGTACGCAGAGATACAGTACACATGTACACAGAGAGGCGTACATGCATGCACAGGTGCGCACATAGCATGCACTCACAGAACACACACACGCACGCACGCACGCACACACACACACACACACGCACAGAGAACATGCATCCTTTGCAGAACTTGACATATGGTGCGCACAATTTCCCTCTCAATTTCAGATCCAACTCTCCCAGCGATGTCCTCATGCGTGTGCAGGCAAATTGCCCCCCCAACCCCCCCCCATCCTGCTCGTCCCCCCACTCCCTCCCCCCTCCTCTCCTCTCGTCTCATCCCTGTCCCTTCCTTCCTTCCTTCCTTCATCCCTTCCCCTCCCTCCCCAATTCGCTGGCTCTTCTCCGTGTATATTCCTCCTGAAAGTCATCTGCTCCGCTAAGCAGTAAGCAATGTCGCGGGCCGCTCGCACAAACCAGAATATACAAATGATTTGTGGCACCGGCGGCCCACTGGCGCCAGCCTACATGTGTGTGTGTGTGTGTGTGGGGGGGGGGGGGGGGGGCTTCAGAAGGGAACAGAAGGGGACAGGGGGGGACAGGGGGGGAATGTCACTTTCACCTTGTGTTTCTCTACCAAGACCAATGATGGTCATTTCTCCCCATTTTCACAGCAAATTTGTTTCTGAGCGAAAGAAGAACGTGTGTGAGAGAGAGAGAGAGAGAGAGAGAGAGAGAGAGAGAGAGAGAGAGAGAGAGAGAGAGAGAGAGAGAGAGAGAGAGAGAGAGAGAGAGAGAGAGCATGCTCTGCAGAGAGGATATAGAGAGATGGTGCAAACAAGACAGAAGGAGGGAATGGGGGGAGGGGTTGGAAGGTGGGGAAAGGGTGAGGGTGGAGGAGAGAGGTGGAGTGTGAGTGTGTGTGTGTGAGTGTGTGTGGTGGGAGGCGGGGCGCAGAGAGAGAGAGAGAGAGAGAGAGAGAGAGAGAGCGCATCTGCACGGTGACCTTTTTCTGATCCAATCTCACTGATGAATCCTAATGAAGGATTTAATAAAATCACAGTTTACAATCTGTCTCTGCATCAAAGCGTGCAATCCAATTCAAAACACAGGGCCCCATCTACATTTCCAATATCGTCGCGAAGCCATCAACCAACCCCCGCCGCCCAGCGCCGTTACACACCCCCCACCCAACTCCCCCGACCGACCCCCGGAAAGATAGGTGCGTACTTGCATATGTGTGAGTGTGTGTGCACGAGAGTGAGTGAGAGAGAGAGAGAGAGATGGTCCAAAATAAATTGGCCAGGCTGCTCGCTGAGCGGCTGGCCCATTTGTTCCAGCTGCAGCTTAATGTCACAACTCGTCATATTCATTTGGCCTCCTAATGAGCCTAAAGTCAACAAGGTGCAGCGCGCAGAGACGGCCAGAATTACCAGCGCTTCTGGTCCACTCTAAATAAACAGATACAGAGAGAGAGAGAGAGAGAGAGAGAGAGATAGAGAGACATGGATGCATATGACAACAAGACACACCCAACCGGACCGGCAAAATGTATGCATGAAGATGGCCGTGTCCAACGACTGCACTGCACTGCACTGTATGGTATGGTATGCCACAAGTTTACACATAAAGCGCACAAGCTCGGTACAACAACGCCAAATTATGAGTTTGCTTAACTCTGCGTTTGTACAACATTTTATATGTAACCAAAATCAGAGTCATAATGAGGTCCATTTGGTTACATTTTGTACACTCTTTGAGTTATAAATGGATAAACAAACACTGTTTTGTTTTTGTTTTGTTTTTAAATGTGAGTTAAATGAACACTCCGGGTTTGATGGCGCATGCATGAGTATTGGTAAATGGTGCATTTATATAGCGCCTTTATCCAAGGCGCTTTACATAGATTGTGCATTACATTCACCCATTCACACACACATTCACACACCAATGCCTGAGGAAACCATGCAGGGCACCAACCAGCACATCGGGAGCAATTAGGGGTTCGGTGTCTTGCTCAAGGACACTTCGACACTAACTCTGGGGGAGCCCGGGTTCAAACTGGCAACCTTGCGGTTACCATCCAGCCACTCTACCCCTGAGCCGCCACCGCCCCTAGTATTACATTATGTTACGTTATCAGTATAAGCCAAGACGGCAACGACCTTGGACATGACATTCTCCAGACAGAGTCCCGATGAGTCAAATGAAGAGAAGTGAAGACAAACAGACACACACACACACAATGTGAAAGCACCAAAGAGGCTCGACGGTGGGTCACAGGCTGTAAATACTTAGCAACAGGGACATCTGCTGGTAGAAGGTTGCAAATACTGGCTGAACTTTAACCTGCCACATTTAATACACTGGGACACACACAAAGGGAGGAGAAATAAACCGCATACAAAACAGGCAGCATTTCCATACAAATGACACAACACAACACAGCACAGCACACACACACACACACACACACACACACACACACACACACACACACACACACACACACACACACACACACACACACACACACACACACACACACACACACACACACACACACACACACACACACACACACACACACACACACACACACACACACACACACTATATAAAACTGAGTGATCTATACAATCTCTGGACTCCTGTGTAGAAAACAGGGGTGGAGTAAAAAAAACCCTATTCACGTATAATTCTTATCTTCTACAATCCTGAACCGATTAACTTCCAACTTTTATGTCTTCAAAGGAGTGCAGTATCTACCCCGGATTTGAACCCGGTTTCCTGCTGAACTGCTGACATTTTTACCACATTGAGCTAATAGAGCCGGACTGCTCACAGTGTTGTTTTTGTCGACGAAAAATGTTCGTCGACTACCTTTTTTTCACTGACGAAAACTAAATGGAAACTACATTGCTGCTATTATGACTAAAACTAAATGGAAACTACATTGCTGCTATTATGACTAAAACTAAATGGAAACTACATTGCTGCTATTATGACTAAAACTAAATGGAAACTACATTGCTGCTATTATGACTAAAACTAAATGGAAACTACATTGCTGCTATTATGACTAAAACTAAATGGAAACTACATTGCTGCTATTATGACTAAAACTAAATGGAAACTACATTGCTGCTATTATGACTAAAACTAAATGGAAACTACATTGCTGCTATTATGACTAAAACTAAATGGAAACTACATTGCTGCTATTATGACTAAAACTAAATGGAAACTACATTGCTGCTATTATGACTAAAACTAAATGGAAACTACATTGCTGCTATTATGACTAAAACTAAATGGAAACTACATTGCTGCTATTATGACTAAAACTAAGCTAAATGTATTGACAATTTCGTCAACAGATAGAAATAAGACGGAAGGAAGGGTGGCCGAACGGTTTGCGGAGCGGTCTTGATACCGGAAGGTCGCCAGTTCGAATCCCCGGACCGGCACGTTAGAATTACCACCGCTGAAGTGCCCTTGAGCAAGGCATTAAACCCCTACCATGAAATGTTCTATGAGCAGGGTGTGGCTGTAAACAAGCATCTCGAGCTTAGTCCACTTCCCTGGGTAAACAAAGAACTTTGCTAGTGGACAAGAGATCCAGTATAAGCCATTTTACACTTGGTTGTGTAAAAGTGTAACATTATGCCATTACGACGGCCCGCCAAAATACATTTTAGTCGACTAAATGAACTGTAGATTTAGTCAACTAAAATCTTATGACGTTTAGTCGACTAAAACCAGACTAACACTAAAACAACAAGTTTCATTCCAAAGACTAAGACTAAACAAAAATAGAAATGTTCTGCCAAAAACAAACAACACTGCTTGCTCAGGGGATACAATGAATCTTGACCATCAGGTCAGACTTTGTGTCAGGTGTGAAGAGATGGGAGTCAAAATGCAACCACCCCAAATGTATAAGTTATATTGTAGTAACATCCATTGGACAAAATTATATTTAATTCATTACAAAGTGAGGTTTTAAGTTTGTGTGTGTGTGTGTGTGTGTGTGTGTGTGTGTGTGTGTGTGTGTGTGTGTGTGTGTGTGTGTGTGTGTGTGTGTGTGTGTGTGTGTGTGTGTGTGTGTGTGTGTGTGTATACATTATTGCACTCAATCAGTTTATACAACTTTTTTCAAATTTAAAAACGACATAAAGTTTACTCCTTTTGCCGCACCGCCATCATTAGCATACATCGGACGGGACTCGAACCGATTTCGAATTGAGAATCGAAGGAGTTTAAGTATCTCGGGGTTTGTTCACGAGTGAGGGGAGGACGGAAAAGGAGATCAGCCGGAGAATCGGAGCGGCAGGGGCGCTCTCCGTCTACCGAGCAATCTTCGTTCCTACTCTCACCTATATGGTCATGAAGTGTGGGGTCATGACCGAAAGAATAAGGTCGCGAATACAAGCGGCCGAAATGAGTTTTCTTTGACGGGTGGCAGGCATCTCCGTTAGAGATAGGGTGAGAAGTTCAGTCACACAGGAGATACTTGGAGTAGAGCTGCTGCTCCTTCGCCTGGAAAGGAGCCAGCTTAGGTGGTTCGGGCATCTGGTTAGGATGCCTATCGGGCATCTCCCTAGGGAGGTCCTCGATGCACATCCCACTGGGAGGAGACCCCGGGGCAGGCCAAGGCACAGTTGGAAACACATCGACTCACTGGCCTTGGAACGTCTCAGGGATCCCCCAGGAGGAAGTTACTAATGTTGCTCTGGAGAGGGAAGTCTAGAGCTCTCTGGTAGAGCTGTTGCCCCCGCGACCCGACTACGGATAAGCGGTTGAAGATGGATGGATGGATCGTGCGATATCGAAATATTCACACTCCTAGTATATTTATATACAAACAAGTTGCAATACAAAATGTTTATGCAATTACGTGCTGTGTATTTAATACAGTAATTGTAATAATCATATTTACTTACTTATACTTGTGTATGTGTGTACATACACGCGCGCAATCGCGCATGCATGTGTTGATGCATTGACCTGACATGCATTGTAACTTGTAAGTTCAAGAATAACAGAACTTGTAACACAACGAGTACAATGTGTACTTAGGTACGGCACTTAAGTAAATGTACTTAGTTACTCTCCACCACTGACACTCCGTAATATGCGATGTGAGGTTCCGCAGAGGAGCAAGAGTGGATCCATTGATTGCACATGAGCTCTGCGGTGTCTATTCTACGCTGCAGCCCTATACATGTGAGCAGCTGTAATTTCTCCCTGATTAGACTTCAGATTGTAATTACCTCCACCCGCCACCCGTATATACGTGACTTTAAAGGGACTGCTTGTGCCAGAAAAGCAATCTACATGCAACGCCGCCATAAGCGTGTATATGCGGCGTAAATGTGAATGTTTAGGTGCGGGATGTGCACTGCATTTTTGAGTGTGTGTGTGTGTGTGTGTGCGTGCGTGCGTGCGTGCGTGCGTGCGTGCGTGCGTGCGTGCGTGCGTGTGCGTGCGTCTCCAGAAGGCCTGAGCTGATCAGAGTGTGGAGGGACAGCTGTGCTACAAATCAGAAGCCATTTACTGGTGACAGACTCATTACAGCCTGCTCATCTAATAAAACACAATGCACATGGTCAAATACCATTCACTCCACACACACTCGTAATGCAGTCTACTGGGCATACACACACACAACTCTCTTGGTAAACTAAACCGAGTGTGTCAATTGGAATGAGTCGAGAACGTGGCTTTGTGTGTGCGCTCGTGCGTGCGTGCGTGCGTGTGTGTGTGTGGAGGAGGGGATAACCACTCGTAACGATGCGTATTTGCTAAAAGCAGAGTCGCAGTAAACACTCTCACACCTCTACTCACGGGTAGTTTTATGATAAGTGCACACATACGCGTGCACACACACGCGTGCACACACACACACACACACACACACACACACACACACACACACACACACACACACACACACACACACACACACACACACACACACACACACACACACACACACACACACACACACACACACGTTCTTTGTCCACACAACATGGTTGGTTGAAACACACATATTCATGCAATATACACAGGCTGAACAGTATGGTACCTTTTTTGTTTTTTTTTATCTCAGGCCTAGGCGGCTAACAGATGGCCGCCCCACCTAGAGCCAGGTCCTGCTGCAGGTTTCTTCCCGTTGCCAAGTGCTTACTCATGGGGGAACTGTTGGGACTCTGTAGCATATGGTCTTGACCTGCTCTATATGTCGTGCCGTAAAGAGACACTGACTTGAGATGACAGATATATGCCAGTGTATACAAACTAAATCCTAGAAAGGAGGCACATAGTCAGATGCAATGTTTTCTTGTGTGAATATCGTTTTCTGAAAAAGCTATGTTTCTATGTCAGTCGTTCTTCGATTTTTCAAAAATAGCAGACCTACAAGCTCGTAGCGCGCCACTCGGTGGCGCGCTATGAGCTTGTAGATCTGCTATTTTTCAATAGCTAAAGCATAACATAATGCTAACACCAAAAGGGGTTCGCGCCCAGAATGGGTTAAATCAAAATTACATCGCTTTCCATCGTTATCCGTCATTGTCTCAGAGAAATTCCACCCTTTCACATTGTATTATAGAGCGCCCAGGAGGCTGGTTTTTCCTATTATTCCTACACATTATGCCCAAACTTCATGCAAATCGTTCACATGTCATGTATAGTCATGTGATCAAGACGGACCTGTCCGATGCTTTCATAGTATATCCCGGTCCGCTAATTCCGAACGTTGCTGCCCCACCTACTACCTGACCTGGTATAGAGACATGTGCTGGCGGAGCACTTTTTTCTAGTTAATACTCCATTGTGCGTCAAGCTTAGCGCTGATGATTCGCAGCTCCACCCACCACAGTCAGGCTGGGCTATTGCCCTGAGAGAATGCCTACAGGACATTCAATATTGGATGCACACAATTTTGTACAATTGAGCACAAGAATGCACTGGGCAGAGAGCAGCAGACACCGGACAACACCTGGACATCTCCACAGCTTGCCCATTTGGCCTCATGGCCGGGCTCGCTAGAGGGAAAGGTCATGGGGTCACCACAATCAATAGGTTTTCCTCCTCGTGGGAGCTGGAATGTGCACAGTAAATTTCATGTAAATTCGCCCATTACTTTTCAGAACATGAAAGACAAACAGATGGCAGTGAAAACATAATCTCCTTGGCAGAGGTAAAATGACTGAGATTCTATTGTTTGGAACAGCTTACTAAATGTCATTGCCCAGAGCCTGGATCAGTTATCCATGAGCCAGAAAACTTGAGGCCATATGACAAACTAAACACGTCAGCTCGGTATTGAACTCTATAGCTTCCTCTAATAATGTAGTATTATATCCAAAAGCAAGCCCTGTCTGTCCTTCTCAGACTTGGAAGAGGCCTATCAATAACCCCCTGACTAAACTACTAGAAATTCTATCTGTTTAGGTGAAATTCAGGGTTCCATCTCCCATCTAGAACTTGTATAAATTACTGTGGCTAGTTAGTTAGTTAGTTAGTTAGTTAGTGTGAGAGTGTGGTCTAGCACCAACACCAACTCGGGACTCCTGGATCGCTGCCCTCCACACTCTCCTATCCAACATCAGGTTCCTGAGCTCTACAGTGTTGTTAGCCAAGCTGTCAAGCTGCAGTGCGTCCATGTAGGTGGTGCACTTCCACCCCCTCCTGGGTGCCTGACGCAGTGCCCTGCCAGCCTCATCCTTCTCTCTCTCTCTCTCACTGTGGAAAAACTGTAGTCCAGAACTTATATCCCATTCCCAATTGCATGACTCCATTTTAGGATTCAATTCAAAGCTCTGCATGGTCTCACCCCTGGTTATATTTCAGAACTTCTGACCCCCAGCAGCACTGTGACAGCCTTCAGGTCAGCCCACCAAGCACTGTTTGACATCCCACAGTCTCAGCTGAAAAAGTCTTGAAATAGGGCTTTTTACTTGGCAGAGGCAAGAATGTGGAACACATTAAAACCCTCTGTGTAAATTTAACTCTGAGGGTGTAAATATACGGGTCCATTTGATTAAATGTGTACACTCTCAGAGTTACAGTGCCTGAAAACATAAGATCAGCTGATTCTGTTGGGTCTTTTAAGAGCGCTCTTAAACACATTCCTACTCTGTCTTGTATAATATATTGATTGATCGACCTTCATGCCTTAGTATTTGTGTAGCTGGCCACACTCCTGACCGTGTGTGTGTGTGTGTGTGTGTGTGTGTGTGTGTGTGTGTGTGTGTGTGTGTGTGTGTGCGTGTGCGCATGTGCACTGTATGTACAGTAGGCTTACATCTTTTATGTCTTATTCTCTTACTGCTCACACACACACACACACACACACACACACACACACACACACACACACACACACACACACACACACACACACACACACACACACACACACACACACACACACACACACGGGTGCGCAACACACACACACACACACACACACACACACACACACACAATGTACAGAAAGGCTTATTTATTTCTTACCTTTTTCGGAGAATTCACAGCCGTCCATGGCCTGGTGACGGTCCAGGTATATGAGTGGAGCTTGATATGACCTTTTGACCTTGAGGTGAAGGACTGGGCTACACATTACACCATGTGCCTGAAGAAAACATGCATGTGCACAAAACCCAGGTCAGCATTCTTTTGTCTGGCATGTAATGGAGCAATAGAATTTACAATTTATTTGTTGACATACGTTTGCTGAAAAGTTGTGATTAATGAGTTGTGTCAAATGTCAAATCTAAAAGCTACTAAGGCCGGCTAATTTGTTTTCCATTCATTTTCCCATGGCAAAAATAAATAAATACAAAGGAAATCATGTGGACATCAGATAAAGTCTCTCTCTGCATCCAAAATAATCATTGAATAAAAACAAACTTAAAGCAACTCTTTCATCTTATTCTGGATAAATAACATATCAGAAACTTACCTTTTCAGTAAACAAACAGAAGAAAATCTTAAATTGTAAAGTTACAAACTAATCTTCTAACTTTTCAGAACTTTCTCAAAGTTATCTCACTTCCGTGTTCACTCTATAAAAGTTTAGGCTAACTCTTTGACTTTCAACGTCCAACGCTGATGACAGAGCGACAAAAGGAAAAGTTAGTCTATTCTGAAAGAATGCTGCAGGGGTGGTTTTTGTTGCTACTTAAGCATTCAGGAAGAGGGAAAAAAGTCACAATGCTATCCTTTCAGGGGTAAGAGGGAGAGCAAAACAAGGGGGTCACGCAACCCAAAATATGGCTGGGGGGGCTTCAGCTCTGCCGGGAATAATGATCTTATTATCATAAGATCATTATTATTAACATTATTAAACATTAACATAAGATTATTATCATAAGTTCTAAAAAGACTAAGTTCTAAAAAAATCTTTATTTATTTTTTCTGTTTCCTTTGTATTTTGTTTATTTTCTTTGTATTCATTTAGTATTTTGTTACTTTTCTTAAAAAAGCTTCGGCTTCAGCCTAGACCTTTTCGGTGCTACCCCTTTGTAAAAAACTTAAATGCAAATGATGAAACTTAACATGTAAATGTAAAGCACCGAAATAAACTATTCATTCATTCATATTCATTCATTCTCATTCATTCATTCATTCATTCATTCATTCATTCATTCATTCATTCATTCATAACTCTTCCAGTTGGAACATAGGCAACAAACTTTAAACACAAGTTAAACTAAACTAAACTAAACCTTTTATTCACGACTATATCACTTCAAAGCAAAATATATGACAGCATAATGGGGCATACCTAGGAATAGGATTCTGTGAAAGTATTGCCACGTACCAGCTAATGACACAGGGTAAATTATTGTAAAGAAGTTCAACGTGTCATATTAAATTGTACACAACTAAACAGCCATGGCAGTCTGGAAGGATAAAAAGTTCAAAGAAACTTTAGACTTGAGCTAACTATTGTGGCCGCCCCAGGCGGTTCCAACAGTCCCTGTGCTTTAAGACACAGTTCCCTATTGTCTCGTCTCATGACTGTATGTGTGTGTCTCCTCTCTGCCTGTTAGGTTCACACCCCTAGAAGCTGCCCATACCAAAAGGGACGGCACAGAACTAGTAGTCACAAGACTCCCGTGGCAGAAAGGGGGAAGTTTGAGATAGTTTTGTAGAAGTTGTAACTGTCATCGTGGGCAACCACAACAAATACCAATACTTGACTGAGAGTTGACTAATTCCTGTGCACTCCATAAAATAGGCATTGAGCACAAAGCACTTTACTTACAAGTGTTAAATATACTTCTGATTAGAGAGAGAGAGAGAGAGAGAGAGAGAGGTCATCTCTAAAGTCTCACCTGTGTTGTCCCGGTTGAAGTTTGCTGAACACTGAGAAGAGTTCAAGACAGGTGGGGATAGTTGCAGTGATTTCCCTAAACAAACAGAGAAGAGGAAATGCACCTGCCATTCAAATACAGACTGGCATGCAAAACTCCACTAATTCATGTCTCCACTGCAGGCCTATCAATTTGCTTAATATTTGAATATTATGAAAGGAGACATGACATTCTTTGTAAGTCGATCTTTGAACCCGAATCACTCCATTTAACAATATATAATTCTGAATTTATGGAAGTATTAAACAACATGGGGTTATATCTTCTTGTCATAAAAATAATGGGTTGACACCATTCAATTAGCAGCCCCTTCAACTCACTTCCCACCCAGACTGCATTATGGAAAGCATGGCTACTGGCTATCACTTTCTGTTGTTGATATATAATCAACCAACACAATTCTACAAACCCGTTTTTCCAAACATTTACAGTAAATAAATACAGTGGTTTAACTGGTTTCACTCTGACTGCAGGTTTCACTCACAGTAGTATATCCTTCAGGGGGCGAACGGAAAATGTCTGCCCTCTGGTGGCCATGAGGGTCTACATGCTGCACCTGTGAAAAATGGAGAAGTAAGTGATATTCAGCATTCATGACTCACTGATGAAGAATGAGTTGTTTTGATTTATGCACTAGTATGTATTTTATTTTTTGGGCGGAGGGAGAGGGGGGGCAAAATGACTAGAGTTTTGTTTGTAAATGTAGTAAAAACTCCTGGGTGCAAAACTTTTTGTCATGAAGTAAACTTACCCAAACGAACGTGGTGGACGCATTTAAAGCCATTTCCAAACGTCACTACGAACTGAGTACGTAAGTGTAATTTAGGCCTATAATTCACCCCCGCCTCTCTGTGTGTATCTATATTGTTTATGTATTAACTTGTGTTTTATATATCTTATTATATCTGACTTTTTGACATTCTATCTGTTTGTTGTTATCAGTGGAGGAGCACCCCCCCTCCCGGCTCCTCCGCAGGGTGTCTCTCCCCATTGGTCCGTCGCCCCTTGCACCTGCTAGACCCGCCCGCCAATCACACGCCACTCTGTCGGTGGGACTAGTCTCCAAGATGGCGACCTCCAGCGCACTACTTTACCATACACCATCATCATCATCATCGTCGTTGTCGTAAATCTTGCAACCAAAACAACATTGTGTGTTACTGGGAGTAGTGGAGACAGTCAGTGTGAAAGAACCCTATGCGGGGGTATTATTAAAGAAAGAAAGATTGGTTTATATACGTTGTTAAAAACAAAGGAGGACCGTTGGATGGAACACGTACGGAGGAAACAACCCGCCGGGGCTCCCTGATATGTTTGTGTTGGTGCGACAAGAGACAAGAAGACGAGACGCTGCTGATCAGTGTCAAGTCTGATCGGGATCGGATCTGACCCGAGCCTGGCTGGGGGGACATTGAACTGTTGTACCATGGCCACCGACAACAGGGTGCATTTCTGGAGGAGAAACGCCAAGGTTCCCGGGAGGTACGTTAACGTGTCTGTCTGACTGTCGTGGTGGTGCATTTTGGTTCAGATATCTGATGATCCTTTTATCGCGTCGATCAAGGCGGTTGTTTTCTTTTCGTGATCCGACTTGTCACTCACTCACTCCTGAGTTGACTGACTCCCTGCCGAAAATAGCCGATCTACAAGCTCACAGCGCGTCGCCCCGGTGACGCGCTGTGAGCTTGTAGATCGGCTATTTTCGGCATTATTTATTATTACTAGGCACCGACGAAGTAAATCCGCCCGCCCGCACTTTGCCTAACGTCTCAAAAATGTACACACAGTTGAAAATGTCATCTTATCTAAACAACCGGGCTAGCTCTGCCATTGCAGTTACTTGCTACCCAACACAGAGGACGTTATTTATTAGTCGACACGTTTTCCTTTATATTAATATTTCTAATATTTCTTGCAAAATACTGTCTTGCTCCGCGTCAGCGGTTGCCTGATAACCACCTTAGCCAATCACAAAATGTCCAAACAATGTCCACAGTTCGTCCGGACAATGGGATAGATAGACACTGGAACAGTCGAGCTTTGTTTTATGGCTTCGGTTATTTCATCATCATTATTATTATTATTATTATTACTAATAAAGTCTGGGGAGACATGCTGTCAGTGACTCGCTGCTCTGCAGTTGGCAGAGCTCAGCGTAGCTGTTTTCAGAAGCAACTCAAATGTGTCACATTAGTTGTGAGTTTGTGTCAGTTAGTTGTTGTCATGGTTCATGTGCTCCTCTCCTCCGCCTGCCATATGCTCCACTTCCCCCACTATACTGCCCACTCCGTGCTGCCCACAGACTGGTCCAGTTCCACACTACTACTGCCCACCCTGTGCTGCCCACAGACTGGTCCAGTTCCCCACTATACTGCCCACCCTATGCGGTCCAGTTACCCACTACTGCCCACACACTGGTCCAAACATACTACTGCCCACAGACTGGTCCACTTCCCCACTATACTGCCCACCCTATGCGGTCCAGTTACCCAGACTGGTCCAGTTCCCCACTATACTGCCCACCCTATGATGGCCACACACTGGTCCAGTTCCCCACTAATTCTGCCCACACATTGTTTGGTCCAAACATAGGATATGTGCATATGTCAGCACTCGGCAGAGAGAAATAGCCTGCAGTCAGAATATTATACTGCTCCAGTCTTATCAGCCATGACTTGGGGCTATATTTTGTAACCTCAGTAGTGTTGTTATGGTCTTATTGGATGAGTCACTCGGAAGTATTCAAGTGAAAATTGTGAAATACTGACTTTTTTTAATTTTATTAAATTTCAAATGGCTAATCTATTTCCTTTTATAGGTTGTGTTATCTAATTACCGTAACTTACGGTAACTATGATAGGGGGGTGACATAATAGATACTGATATGGGGGATGTGCAATACAAACTATTTATTTTGTATTTACAATAATGTTGGTGTGGTGATATTTATGATGGCTGCATATTTATTGATGATTATAGATTCTTGTTGCTTTTGTTTATCTGATGTGCTTTTATCTGTCTATGTTCTGTGCTGTACAAAAACTACATTAAAGTTTTCTAATCTCTTTCTTATACGTGTGACCCAGCAGCTAGAGCAAAGTGACCCACAACATAGTCTATTGCTTATCATTGGAGACAAGCTATAGAAACCTGATCTGGCTGACATTACAAAATGCCTTGTGGCATATGTTAAGTAATAAGTACTAGGGCACACACTCTTATGTTACTTCACAAAGGAACTCTGCAGGTGTTGGGGGTGATTACTTCATACTAAGTCAGGGTGTTGCTAATGTGTTGCTACAAACACTGACTCGCAGCCATTCCCTACTCTGTTGCACTGTAAGTCACTCACTGTCTCTGTAACCCTCCCTAATAAGCCCCCATGTGATGTTAGTGGCGTCTGTCACACATCGCACTTCACATAAATAATCAAAAGGTCTTATTGACAAGACATGACCGTTGTCCATTCCGATGTCTGTTATTATGCATGTGGCACATGATCTTGCATGTGTGGTACTACAGATTCCAAGCTCCAAGAGTGTACTGCCTTCCCTGCATGGCAGTGAAGGGGGGGAGCTGCAATGAGCGTGTCTGTTGGGGGGTAATTCGAGTAGAGAGGCTCTCAGAGGAGTGGGTGTTGTCTGTCTTTGTCAGACTTGTGTGTGTCTCTCTCTCTGAAACGGTGGTGGACGTTAGGGCTGGAAAACCCCAAACCCAAACATACAGTATGTTTGAACAGGAAAGCAACTACTGTAGCTGGTCCAATGGCCTGTCCTTGAACTGCTACTGATAAAACAAGGCCTAGGCTGGTAAACAAAACAAAACAGGCTCTGGCAGGCTCAGATAGTGACTGGAGCTAGTTCTGAGACACCAGGCTCGCTGTCGGTTTATTCATGCAAATGACCGGGATGAGGTCATCCTCTCTATCCTCTGGTGAATTCTGACAAACCCTTCAGCTATTCTATATAATAATAATGTAGTTGATGTAGTTCTGTGCTATTTAACATCTGTTCAGTTGGTGTAAGAAAAACACATTAGCATTGGTTGTTGTTTAAGAGTTGTGCTACTGGTTTCACCTTCCGTTTTATTTACACATTACAAATGTAGAGGTGTAAAACAAGTGGGGGACTTTTCTATTTCTATTGTGGTCATGTGGTCAAAATATGAAATAAAATAAAAATGAGGCAGGATATCACAGTCTCTTGTGCAAGTATAGAAAACAGCAGGTGTATATTTTTAAGTCTCTTCTTGTGCAGGTGAATCAAGCCCACTGCTTTTGTGTATACAGAAGTGATAATTTTGTCTCCCCAAATAATGAACATATTAAGAAAAATAAAGTAAAAATAATTTCTCATATCTAAATCCTGACAACTGAAGTAGAAGTTAATATTTCCTCACATAGAATAGATAGTTAGAAATACTTTATTGATCCCTAAAGAGACCCTTGGTTGAGGGTCTACTCTAGGACAGGGCTGTCTTCTTTTTCTTTTGTTAAATGGAGGTCTGTAGGCTGCCATTAATATATAAGAACAGCCGTTAAGGAGTCAAGAACTAAATACATCCAAGTTGAGTTGAGAAAATGAATGCATCACCTTGTGAGAATGAGGGTGGTTTTCAAATATAATTTGACATGGTCCGCCCGCAGCCTTTAAATCCTCACCCACCGAATGGCAACAACAATATGTCTCCGGAATTAACCCATTCAGAACGGGAACCCCTTTTGGTGTTGTAAGCATTATGTTATACTTTAGCTATTGAAAAATAGCAAGTGCCGCGCTATGAGCTTGTAGGTCTGCTATTTTTGAACATATTCTTTCACAGCGAACATCTTTTATTCAAATCTTTGCTTCTGGGAAGTCCCTGGAACAACATATTTTGACATTGGGGTCTGCGGCCAATTTCATATAATTCTGGGGGTCCTTGACATGAAATAGCCTGAGAACCACTCATATAGAAAACAGGTTTTTCTGAAAACTGTCATGATTTAGAAGGCATTTGTAAAAATCGTCCTCGGGTCTAAATGGGTTAAAGTTAATGAAAGGATCACTCTGGACAATGAGTGGCCTGCGTCTGGCCCGAGTCCCGGGCCTCCGGCACTATGCCTGTGAGTCTGTGACTGTATCTGTGCTGGGTCATCCTCGGGTCACTGTATGTACAGTAGGCTGAGCAGCATGAGTCTGGCACCCCGCTGGAACAGGATATTCTCCGTGTACCCGGTGGCGGACACCTTTAGTCGCACAAGCTGTTCACAGGATCTGTTCAAGACGCCCCCAATTAACCCATGTAGACCTGAGGACGATTCTACAGTACAAATGCCTTCTAACCAGTTTTCTGAATCAACCCATGTTTCTATGTCGGTCGTTTCTCAAACATTTTCATGTCAAGGACCCCCACAAATATATGAGATTGTCCGCCGACCCCCATCTGAAAATATGTTGTTCCAGGGACCAGGGACCCCCCCCCCCCCCCCCCAGAAGCAAAGATTTGAGTTAAAACCGTTCGCTCTGAAAGAATATATATTCAAAGATTTGCGGCACATGTTCACGACTTTTCAAAAATAGCAGACCTACAAGTTCATAGTTCTATGAGCTTGTAGATCTGCTATTTTTCAACAGCTAAAACATAACATAATGCTTAAAACACCAAAAGGGGTTCCCGCCCTGCCTGGGTTAAAGCCTAATCAAGCTTAAAGAGGAAGTAGTCTTTCATTAAACAGAGAGGCACCGAGATCAATCAAACTGAAATCGGCCACAGAGGGATGGGTTTGAACTCAAAAAGCCTTATTCTGCAAGGCTCTTTAAAATGTGAGTGCTCTCTTTGATACCCAGAATAATGAATGAATACCTGGCTGGCAATGCCATGTGTCTAACAGTCTGTGTGCCAGCTACTTAGCTCTCACTCAAATGCAGATCAGAGCCCCATGAGTGGGCCAGATATTCCAGGCTGCCACAGGACTTTCTCTGCCTCTGAAAATGTAATCCTTGTCACAGTCAGGTTTTTTTTTTTTTTAAATCAACTATTTTTCATTGTTCTCCTTTTTAGTCATTATGCCAATTCCCTTCCATGTGTATATAGTCCTTGTCACTGCCAACACCTGCTGTGGGTCTGGGGATGGTGTTGAGTAGACAACGGATGTTTCCTCTGATACACATGGAGTCACTAGCCGCTTCATTAAAACCTGATACTGACGGTGAGGAGTTTCACTGGGAGGAAGTAACACGTGCAAAGGAACATGCTATCCCTCCCAGTTCGGGTCCCTGCTAAACAGGTTCTCCCAAACGACCACCTGTAGTAGTAGTAGTAGTAGTCGCTGATGCAGTGACAGAGAATGCCCTCCCCTGCTGGTTAGACTGGTTAGATTGTGCTCTGATGCCCATGCTTTCAGTAAGCAGGTTAAATAGTACTACATCCATCAGTTCACACACAGGTAGTCTAGTCTCAAGGCAGACTGTTTGACGATGATGGCTTCTCAGATTGATACACGGGTTACATGGTATCTCATTCCCTCTAGTATACAGCCTGTGTATGGAGCACAGCATCCACCTCTCGACCCACGACTACGACGCACGTAAGTGCTCACAAAATGACGATCTGCATGGAATCATGTCATTGAGAAGCAGACATGTTTCTTCTTTTTTTTTCTTTTTCTTTTTTTTTAACGTTATTTACTTTGTTGTCTTGCTGTGTTTTATCTTTGCTGTGAGTCCTTTGACCTTTGCGGTTATTTTTTGTTGTTGCAGTTAGGCTGTTATGTGGTGTGTTCATTTAGTTAAGTCCATGACACTGTTCAGTTGACACTGTTTGCACTTTGTTTTTTGTGTTTTTGTTTTGTTTTTCATTTAATTATCTTTACTTTGTATTGGCACTTTTGAAGCATGCTTTCATCATAGTCTTTCGTTGGGTCTCAAAGATCTATCCACCTCATCTGTGTACAAATCTCACAATTGCTTGACAGTTGACACAACATCCAGACATTTGTTTAATTTTCTCTGCTGTCTCCACAGGTTTTCCAAAGACACCCCGAAGCCTATGCTCAACAACCTCAAGTCTAAGAAAGCCTCCAGCTTCCATGAGTTTGCCCGCAGCACCAACGACGCCTGGGACATTGATGACGAGGAGGACGAGGACTTCCTCAGTGCTCCCGTCCACCCTTCATCACTGCCTTCAGGCCTGCACTCCACGCATCACCAGGTGACTATGAGACCAGGGACGTGCACACATAGACATCAAAGGGGGCTTCAGCCCCTGCCCTTTTACCCGTCTGTAAAACAAGTGCCCTGAGTCCAGACCACCATTTACTATGGTGAAAGAAATGCAAATTTCCCGAAGTCTCCTGAACTTGAACACAGTATTTTGCGTTGAACAAATTTGTTTAGAAATCCATGTCGTTGCACCGCATCTCCACTAGCTAAAGAGTACTGGGTTGCGCCCCGAACATAGCTGATCTACAAGCTCTCGATATGTTTGCTATTTTTGTCCAAAAGTGTCCCCTTACGGGATTTCAGCCCCTGCCTGATGAATTGAACATGGTGGACCCTGTTGTAAACAAGTGTAATGCTTAATTGGGTCGTCCACTCACAGTTAACAGCCTTTGTATTGAGTTTGTGCTTGAAATGTACTGTAATTCTGCAAACTGTTAATAACATTTTCAATCAATCAATCAAAGCCTCTCTAACACTCTGCACGTCCCTGTATGAGACAGTCATGAATTGCCACTTTGATGCAATCTAACCATATCATATCATAACCGTCTTGAGAGATTAAGAAATGAATGATTCATAGCCTTATAACTAACAATCCTTTATGGCGCTTTATTGGAGCGTAATCGCGTTCTTTGTTAACTTACTCATGACACAAACAAACATTTTTGTGGTGAATTAATAGCACACAAAATGATCCTGTTGTGTAGAAATTTAGTGTTATAAAATCTACTGTAGTTTGAACTAATTTGCTCGGAAATACACCATTTTCTAAGTTGAGTTTCCTTCAGTGATTGTAAGATTAATCTTCAAGATATACAGTCACTACTTCTGTAAAGGCTTCTGATTTAGTTTTTAGTTTTTTTTCTGGGGTCTAATTACAGAAATGTATTCAAAAGCATGATTTAACTTCAAATCGCTGCAAATAGCCCTGAACATGGTTGAATTAATGAATAACGTTTAGCGTCTACTACTGTATTGCACTTAACCACTTAAACTTTAAGTGCAGTTAAGGTATGGCAATCTTAATGTAAAAGGAAGAAGCAAGCTGCAGCGAATAGTGAACCTAGCCTCAAAAATCATTGGGAAGAGACAGAAACAATTAAGTTGTATCTACAAGGAAGTACTTCGGAAAAAAGCTGTCAAGATAGCAAATGACCCCTCTCATCCACTCTGCAGGGAGTTCGAACTACTTCCCGCTGGTAGACGGTACAAAGTACCAAAAGCTAACCGTAACATTTTTAAAAATTCCTAACTAACTAACTAAAGACGCAGCTGCTTTACCCGTTCAGAACGGGAACCCCTTTTGGTGTTGTAAGCATTATTTTATACTTCGGCTATTGAAAAATAGCAGATCTACAAGCTATGAGCTTGTAGGTCTGCTATTTTTGAAAAATCGTGAAAATGTGGCGCAAATCTTTGAAAAATATATTCTTTCAGAGCGAACGTTTTTAACTCAAATCTTTGCTTCTGGGGGGTCCCTGGAACTACATTTTCAGATGGTGGTGAAATGACATGTAATGTTGAGCACCACTGACATAGAAACATAGGTATTTCAGAAAACATTAATGATTTAGAAGGCATCTTTTAAATTTCGACGTTAGGCCTAAATGGGTTCACTATTTGGTCCACAGTCCTCTCAGCAGTCCCAGGAACAGGAGGAGGAGGAGGAAGAGGAGGAGGAGGACGCTTGCACGGCAGACAGACTGGCGGAGGGGCCAGACCTCCAGGACGTACCAGAGGAGATGACGGAGGAGTGCGGACAGGTCAACGGCATAGTGGTCAAGTCCAACAGCGAGGCCCACCTCAGCACATCCTCAGGTGTGTGGAGCTGCACAATATGTTCACTGGAAATTACGTAGTCGTTGCAATATTTTGTGCTGACTGTTGCAATTGGTGTATGCAAATATTTGAGTGTGTGTCTGAGTGCACACCTGCCACTGTCGATGACTGTCCCACACAGCCAAGTCAGAAACCTGTCAGCAGTTGACTGTGCGTTTTTATAAACCTAGAGAAAAAAATGGTAATATAATAAATATGCTCATTGAAAGATCAGGAAACAATGGGATAATTCTTATTTTATAATTGTGCTGAAACATTTTAATGTAATTTAACAACGGTCACAAACAATAATTCTAAGATAGGCCACTTGGCTCTCATAGTTAGCCTGGCTAATAAGCCAGACTAATATCACACAACACTGTCGCGGTATATCAGTCTGGGCTGGCTCCACTTGGATTTCATTTCCCGGGGAACATTTTCTCTTCGACGCAATTGGTCAGAGCTACTGTCAGTCAAAGGTCTCAAGCATTGAACGTCACTGTACCAAAGCCCGCCTATATTGCATACCGTGTCCCGATTGGTCCGACCTGTTCTCTGCTGTAGGAAAGAGGCGTGCTACTGAGCCTCGCCAGACCGTAATCCGCTGGTAGGCAACTTTTTTTTGCCAACGGCTGATTCGGTCTGGTTTATTAACCAGGCTATCTCATAGTCCCATTGACTCCCATCATTAAGGGCTTGTTCGTAAATAGCACACTGAGCGCACTGTGCAATGCAAACTAATAGGCGAGTGCGCTCCGTTGCGGTATTTCCGAACGCGCCCTAAAATAGAATGGGCTCTATGCACACAGAATAACTCTTCCTACTTCCGGGCCCCTTCCCTACTTCCTTCACAGGTGTTACCCATGATACTAATTAAGGCTCTGTTCCTTTTAGTGGTCTCAAACGTTTTTAATTTCAGGGACCCCCATAACTCTGAAGGTGCGTTCAGACTTGGATGGTTAGAGCAGCGTTTTTTCCGAAAACTGTCAGGATTTAGAAGACAGTTGTGTAGAATCTGGTCTCGGGTCTCAATGGGCTAAATAAGTTATCTAGCCTCTCTCCTGCTCTCCCCAGTTCGCTCCACGCTGCAGAAGCAGAAGTCTCTTCCTGTCCGCCAAATCATCCCGCTGGTCGCCCGCATCTCCGACCAGAACGCCTCGGGGGCACCGCCCATGACGGTGCGAGAGAAGACCCGGCTGGACAAATTCAAATACCTGCTGGCCTGTTCCAACACGGACCTAGGTGAGACTACAAAGCCCGGGTTCTACTTGGTTGCGTGCGGATGGCACGCACTGAAAAAGGTGGCATGCACTGAAAAAGATGGCACGCATGCCACTGAAAAAGGCCAATCTACTAAATCTACAGTTCATTTAGTCGACTAAAATGTATTTTGGCGGGCCTTGATGTCGTCGCAATGACAGCATGCAACCAATTGTAAAATTACTTTTACTTGATCTCTTGTCCACTAGTCCCTGTTTAACAATTTTGTCTACTTTTTATTTGTTGACAAAATTGTCTATATTTAGTCTTAGTTTTAGTCATCATAGCTTAGTTTTTATTTAGTTTCCATGTAGTTTTCGCCAGTGAAAAAGGGTAGTCGAAGGATCAGTTTTAGTCGACGAAATCAACACTGCAACACATTAGGGATGTCCCGTTACACTTTTTTCGTTTCCGATCCGATTCCGATCCAACAATTTCTGTGTTAGCTGATACCGATACCGAATACCGATACCAGTGCTTTTTAAAAAAAAGTGTAAAGTACATGTACTCATGTTGGTTGCGTTATCACGTAGAATAACGTGAAGTTTAGCCCTGGTGATGTTCGAAGCGCACACACACACACACACACACACACACACACACACACTCACACTCACACTCACACTCACACTCACACACTCACTCACTCACTCACTCGCAAATTTATGTTAGTCGCAAACTACAGCAAGCCGCCTTTGTTTTAAATTGTCCCCCATTCGCACGTCGGCAAAGCCGTTCACACCTACGGCTGGAGATGCGCGTTTTCAATACCGGCGGCCCCGTCTCACCGTGCTGCGCGCATCACGTGATTAAATAAAATGTGGTATCGGATTGGTGCGGGGCGTACTTGCCGATTCCGATATGACCAAATAAGGGCATATCGGAGGGCATTCCGATACAATTATCGGTATCGGGACATGCCTACAACACATCGAGATTGTAGACGTAGCGTAGTAGTCATTTTTCCAAGACACAAATGAACACTAGAAAATAGAAATGGCCAAAGAAGATTTTACATTATAGATTACAACATATATTCCCCACATTTAGTTATTGCGGTTTCTCTAAATGTCTGCCCCTTTCATTGATTTGGTCAAATATAGCATTGATTATAATGCGTGTCATATGTCATACTACTGTGGTATTGTGTTGCAGAGGAACTCCGGAAGCACAGCTGGTCGGGCATACCAAGAGAAGTCCGGCCGATTACATGGAGACTCCTCTCTGTAAGAAACTACAACCTTCACTTTCCCAACATCTCACGTGTTAACACATTTATCGGCGAAACTTTCGATCATCCTTGTATGTCTTAAAAGTTATCAAAATCGGCGAATAAAACTAATAAAACACAACTTGGGTAACTCGTTGGGAGGGAAAGAGGTCTTTATTAATTAGGTCGGGTAAGTCGTGATTGGGGTCAAAGTGTTAATTTGTGTGTTCACATAATGACAAAAAGATTATCGTCTATCTCCCAAATCTCACATGATTACAATTTCTTCTCTCCATGGTCTCTTCTCATGCCTCTCCCCCCGTACCGTCTCAGGGCTACCTGCCTGCTAACATGGAGCGCAGAGATCTGGTGCTGAGGAGGAAAAGGGACGAGTACTTTGGCTTCATTGAGCAGTATTACCACTCCCGAACAGACGAACACTTCAAGGACACTTACAGACAGGTAACACTTTGGCTGAACGGAATCAAACAAGACAAATGTATCACGTTGGGACAGTGAGCCTTAAACACAGGCTTCATGCAAGTCCTAAAAGTCCCTAGATTGATTTGCTTTTATATTATATTGCCGTGGACCCTGGCTGGGCTAGCTGAAAGCTCTCCTGCGCGTGATTCAATATTATGTGTCGGTCCGGTAAAGGCCCGCCCCCGCCTGCCTCTGATTGACCGACCGACACTGCCGGTCTTTGCTCCGTGGTTAGCAGACTTTCATCCGGGTTGGATAGTCTGGTGTTGACATTGCCTTGGGGGGGGTAATAATTTACTATTCTGTCCTTATCGGGTTGCAACTCGAACGGGGCTGAGTAGCGAACTTTGCAACACTTGACACGGTAACTCCCTTTTGTAAAGCCTTTAGGCTTGTGGCTCAGGTTCGCTAGAGACGGAACCCCCCGTCATGGTCTAAACCTATACTTTATCGGCCAAAAAAACTCCTGGTCCTCTGTTGTTGGAAAAACAGTAGCGGCAGCGAGATACGAACCCGGGCACCGGGATTCTTAGTCTAGTGATTAGACCACTGGGCGAGTTGGCTGGGGAAGTTGTATTTGTGGTTCAAGTGTCAAGAAGCACATGATGATTTGCATTGAACACTACATTGAGAGATGTAAATAATATATAATCAGATATTTTATCCTGAATCCATTAACCACGATATCTGGTCCCTATCAGATCCATATCGACATTCCAAGGACCAACCCTCTGATCCCACTGTTCCAGCAGCCTGCAGTACAAGAGGTGAGCCACGTGGATCTCCTGAGGCTAGGCTAGATGTCTGTATTGTTTTACCCCCAAAGTACTCTACATGTGGATGGAATATTACTTGCTTTTAACACCCATTACATTTGGGTTATTTTAAAGGAGTTTTGAAGGAGTCAAGGGATTCACATGTCTTAACATGTCTTAACCCATTCTGAATGCGAACCCCTTTTGGCGTTTTAAACATTATGTTACACTTTAGCTATTGAAAAATAGCAGATCTACAAGCTCATAGCGCGGCACCGAGTGCCGCGCTACAAGCTTGTAGGTCTGCTAGTTTTGAAAAATCGTGAAAATGTGGCGCAAATCTTTGAATATATATTCTTTCACAGCCAAAGTTTTTAACTCAAATCTTTGCTTCTGGGGGGTCACTGGAACAACATATTTTCAGATGGGGGTCGGTGGCCAAATACATATAATTCTAGGGGTCCTTGACATGAAATAGTTTGAGAACCACTGACATAGAAACATGGGTTAAAGGAGTTTTGAAGGAGTCAAGGGATTCACATGTCTTAACTTAAGGTTATGCATTATCTCAGTACTGTGAGACCATAACCAGTGCCATAATTATCTCACTATCTCACAGTAGTAAGATAATGGCACTGGTTTGCTGATCTACAGCACAGCCTTGTAACCGTAGCACAGCAGTGCCCATATTGTATCTCACAGTATAGCGCTCCCTCTTGTGTGCAATTGCTTAATTGTATGGTGCCATAGCATTTGTGTGCTATTGCTTACTTGTATGGTGCCATAGCATTAGAGGAAGAGTCTGTACTTCCCCTTGTTTATATCGAGAACACTGATGGGGAACTTCTCGGTTAATAAAGGAACACAGTTGAGCATGGTCTCTTCCTCAACAGATTTGTTGTTGGCTGTTGCAATTTCTTACAGATTAGAAGTAGTTCTGGGCAATGTGAACAAATGTAGATATGTTTCTTAGGACATTTGGAAAAGTGGGTTTTCAGTTTAATCTGAAAGGAAAGTTCCGGAGACTAACTTCTTCAGGAGGACAGTTGCTCCTACAATGCTTACGGGCCCTGTTAAAAAAGCACCTGGAAAAAGTGCATTATTACCATCTGGGCCATCCACGAGAAACACAAGATTTGATTAAAAAAATATTTAAAAAAATAGTTTTGTCTTATGTAAGCACCTCAAACATGCACGTAAACATGCACGGTCACACGTGCATACATGCATGCGCACATGCACCCTTACATTCTGAATGAATATGTTACTAATTTCTGCTTTGATCCATTCATAAATATGATAAATAAATGCGTAAATAAATATATGAGAGTAGAATTGGATTACAAAAAGTTCTTGTTTTGTGACTTTTTAATGTATTTTAAAGCAACCGGAAGTTACGTCATCACTCCAATATGGCGGAGGCACTGGGCGCTGGTTGTTACTATGGGACTTAATGGGAGTGTCGCCTCACTATATAGAATCTCTTTGGCGCGCATTTCACTGGCACTAGCCTCGCGATCCCGCCTATGGTAACAGCATGGAATCGGTTAATCTAGACCTGGGAACTGTTAGACGGGCTTTAGCAAGCCTAAGCTTCCTGAGCAAACATCCTGCCCCTGTGTCCCTTCAGGTGTTCGAGAGAATCCTGTTCATCTGGGCGATCCGACACCCAGCCAGCGGTTACGTCCAGGGGATTAATGACTTGGTCACGCCCTTCTTTGTGGTCTTCCTCTCCGAGTTTGTCGGTAAGCTGCATTTGTCTGGAAAATTACCGCATTGGCTGATATCATATCTTACTTGGAAAACCTGATACTGTATGTTCACTTAATGTCCGGAAGGCCCGGCTGGCCCTTTGTTGGGCTTTGTCCAATGATGGTCTCTGGGTAGAAAGATGAACCCATTACCAGGTTAAACAGCTTAAATGGGTTGCGAACTTGTGGGCTAAGTGGGACGCATACTAAGCTGAATAAAGACACATGTTGAGACTGGCCTAACTTAATTACACAGTTGTCTTTATTTACTGACATTTGATCTCTGAGTATGTAATGGCTTAAGGGTGACACAAATTACATTCAACATTAGTTGCGTGCATTCATTTCCATGTTAAAAGACACTGGGACAAAATAAATATGTGATTTGCGACTGTATGTTTTAGCTTAACTACTTTAAACCTTGGTTGTTAGAGCATGTGAAAATAGGTGAAAATTGTTAAAAGGAGAAAAAAGGAAAAGATTTGAAACGATCAAAACGAAATAGCAGATCTACAACAAGCTCATAATAATGCATCGCATCGTGATGGAATGTGAGCTTGTACATCAGAAAATAAGGCTTGATGGTTATTTTATACATTAGGCTTTTGGTTTTGGGACTGGCAGGCCTTGATCAAAGCCATGCTTTTTCTTTTTCCTACTCTTTACCTGTAACTCTGTAACTTTAACTGCTGTGCCGCCTCTGGGCGACTGAATTTCACCTGCACGTTAATAAAGGTGTCTGTTTTGAATGGATCTTGTTCCAGAGGAGGACATGGAGAACTTTGATGTGGCGTCCCTTCCTCTAGACACTCAGAGAAACATCGAGGCAGACAGCTTCTGGTGCATGAACAAGCTACTTGACGGAATCCAGGTCTTTACAACAACACACACACACACACACACACACACACACACACACACACACACACACACACACACACACACACACACACACACACACACACACACAGTCTGTATTACTGTACTTGCAATCTGGGAACCCATTCAGTAAAACAAAGAAAGAAAACTTTTTCTTTCTTTGTTTTTGCCTATGAGGGCACCTGGCACCACCTAATTTTGTGTAAAACAGGATCTCAGTTTTTCTCCTACCCTTTCAATAGTCCACTTACTCCCGGGTGCTTCTGTGTTTATTCCCCCTAACAACAACAACAACATCACATGTTTAAGGCAATGATGCTGACAGATTCAGCTGCTGTTAGCAGAATCTGTCTTGAGAGATTACCATAGTGTACTAAGGACTGAATGTGATACCCTTTCAGGACAATTACACGTTCGCTCAGCCGGGAATCCAGAACAAAGTGAAAGCCTTGGAGGAGCTGGTTAGCAGAATAGACGGTAAGTGTGGTCATCGCTTGGGTCGCCTTCACCATTAAATATTCATGATTCTCCAGTATTAGGAAGCAGAGGCTGTGTGTCACTCTAGGCCTGCTATCTGTGCGTGCGTGCGTGTGTGTGCACACACGCTGTGGATAAGAAATAAAAGATGTAAGCCTACATACATTACACACTCACACTCACTCCCTAACTGATAGAGATAGTAGTGATCAAGATAACAGCTGAAATAGCCTGAGGACATTTTAGATTTGACTACTTTCTCCAGAAATGACACAAGCGTTCTCTTACAAAGTTATGGGATAGGCAGCTTGGTGAATGAATACACTGAACAGAAGGACACACATGGACATCACATGTATATTAATGTGTGTGCTGTCTGTCTCCGTCCCACATGTATATTAAATGTGTGCGCTGTCTGTCTCCGTCCCACATGTATATTAATGTGTGTTCTGTCTGTCTCTGTCCCACATGTATATTAAATGTGTGTTCTGTCTGTCTCTGTCCCACATGTATATTAAATGTGTGCGCTGTCTGTCTCTGTCCCACATGTATATTAATGTGTGCGCTGTCTGTCTCTGTCCCACATGTATATTAAATGTGTGCGCTGTCTGTCTCTGTCCCACATGTATATTAAATGTGTGCGCTGTCTGTCTCTGTCCCACATGTATATTAATGTGTGCGCTGTCTGTCTCTGTCCCACATGTATATTAAATGTGTGCGCTGTCTGTCTCTGTCCCACATGTATATTAAATGTGTGTTCTGTCTGTCTCTGTCCCACATGTATATTAAATGTGTGCGCTGTCTGTCTCTGTCCCACATGTATATTAAATGTGTGCGCTGTCTGTCTCCGTCCCACATGTATATTAATGTGTGTTCTGTCTGTCTCTGTCCCACATGTATATTAAATGTGTGTTCTGTCTGTCTCTGTCCCACATGTATATTAAATGTGTGCGCTGTCTGTCTCTGTCCCACATGTATATTAATGTGTGCGCTGTCTGTCTCTGTCCCACATGTATATTAAATGTGTGCGCTGTCTGTCTCTGTCCCACATGTATATTAAATGTGTGCGCTGTCTGTCTCCGTCCCACATGTATATTAATGTGTGTTCTGTCTGTCTCCGTCCCACAGAGGACATTCATGGTCACTTCCTGAAGTATGAAGTAGAGTATCTGCAGTTCGCCTTCCGTTGGATGAACAACCTACTTATGAGGGAGCTGCCGCTGCGCTGCACTATCAGACTGTGGGACACATACCAGGTACAACTCATTGTTAACCCATTCAGACTGTGGGACCTGTATTTCATGTCAAGGAGCCCCAGAATGTATCTGTATTTGGCTGCGGACCTCCATCTGAAAATATGTGTAGTTCCCGGACCTTTTCAGACTTGCTTTCCCTACATAATTCCCAACACCACACTTCTTGTTTGTCTACCTTAGTTCCTAGTTTTTAAACCTTTTTCCCTAGTTTATTTTTCTAATAAAACCGTTTTTATTTGTGTTCTGTAAAGCGACTTTGAGTACCTTGAAAACCGCTATATAAATTGTATACAAACATGTTGGCGTTTTAACTTTATTAATAGAGGGTATGCGCATGCATAAAGTGAGTGGCAAAGTGAGTTTAACATGGTTTAATGCAATCATATACTGTAGGACTTTTCTGTATGGACTATCAAGGCCAGAAAGTAGTCTTTTGCCACTCAGTAGACGTTCCTGCATAACTTCCGGGTATGATGATGTTGTCACGTGCATACCCTCTATAAAGTACCTTGATTTTATATCCGCCCTCTCTTTTTTTTTTTTATACTTTTTTGAGTGCTCGGATCGCTGCCGTTTCTTCTGCATTTTAATCCCTTTCATTTGATCTTTGAAGCACCATCTGTACTATTCTTATTTGCACCTCCACTGAGCACCTAGTTGATTTCCTTTTTTCCCCGCAATACTCGTATCTATTTTAAATGTTCATGGCTTATTGTTTTATATACTGTGTATTAGGCATGCCGCGGTTTACCGAATTTCGGTAATACCGCGACAGGAACAGCCACGGTGTTGATACCGTGAGATTTCCGAGCTTACGGTATTTTAATACAGCGTCGGTGGGTGGCGCATGCTGCGCGCATGCAGTGCAACTCCACTCGCAGACTAAGGCAAAACATTTATTTTCACCACACAGCTGCAGTAGATTGAAAAGTTGCTTCCTACCTTTGAGTTAGTGTTGCTGAAAGACACCCAGATCCATATTTCCACATGTACTAAACTAAAAGTGTGAACTGTCAAGTTGTCAACATGGACAGATTGCACTACCTCTTCTCCAGCGTGCAGGGTACAAAACGGCCATTAGGGGGAGCCATAGTACAGTGAAATACAGTGGGCAATAGCTATTGATTCATTAATTGAATACTTTATTGGCAGAAATGAAATCAGTATAGGGTACAGTCAAACACATGTCCAAAGGGATCACTGAAAAATTATCTTAAAAGGTAAAAATAAAGAAATAAGATATGTAGGCCTACAGGTTGGGGAACAAAGAAGGGCTTATAAGGAGGTGGGGGTAGTCACTAGACATGGGGGGGGGGGGTAAATCTATTTCTTCTTTTTTTTTTTATATAAATACCATGGAATACCGAGGTATAGGTTATCAATACCGGCACCGTACCATACTGTAAAATCTCATACCGTGGCATGCCTACTGTGTATATATATACCGGTATCTTTACCACTTTAATTATGTTCATGTTTTGTGGTGTTTTAATGTTGTCAAACCAATGATTTGGATTTTGTTTGAACCCAGGCTGAGTCGGAGGGCTTCTCACATTTTCACCTGTACGTCTGCGCTGCCTTCCTCATCGAGTGGCGGAAAGAGATCCTTTCCATGGTCGACTTTCAGGTACTGGTTTACATCCTGCATTCTAGCAATCTAGATAAATCGCCCTGCTCATTTCATTAACAGCATGTAGGAGCAGTCTGGTCACTCACAAATAAGCGTTACAATGTATGCATTATTCATCGGTGACGGTCTGCACAAATTTTCAGATTTGTAATCCTCATTGAGTGAGATTGAGAGGCTCTAAGAGTTGTGGACCATGTTGTGGTAGTGTGAATGATGCGTACCGTTCTCGTATTCGGGAACAGTTCGCATCAATCGAACTCGGTGTGAAGCCGCCCTAAAATGACAGTGTCAGTCAGCTGAAACCACTTTGATTTTGTTTGGTGTTAAAGGAGAATTCCATGCTAGAAGGCTTTCTTACCTTTATTTGTAGTTGTTACGTCCCCACCAAAGAGGTCCAGGTGTTATTTTGTGCAAAAGTGCATTATTGGCTATTTCCCCTAATATAAGCCCTCAATGGGTTTTTGTGCTAATTCGCTTATTTACATCAAAATAAGTAGTAAAGTGTGCCGTTTGGGATACTATTTACATTATGATTGATTTTTGAGCGATGGAAATTAGCGAATTAGCACTATGCCCCATTCAATTCAATGCAATTCCATTAAATTCATTGAGGGCTTATGGTAGGGGAAATGGCCATTAATGCGCTTTTGCACAAAATAACACCTGGACCTCTTTGGTGGGGACGTAACAACTACAAATAAAGGTAAGAAAGCCTTCTAGCATGGAATTCTCCTTTAAGTAAGGGGTAGCACAACCTTGAGGGCCTGCTAGGTGGCCGTTGGAGTCTTGTTTTTTTCCTCAAATTCAAATGTCTCACTTTCTTTCTACTGTAGGGCCTACTCATGCTACTCCAGAACCTTCCTACAATCCACTGGGGTAACGAAGAAGTGGGACTCCTTCTGGCCGAAGCCTACAGACTGAAATACATGTTCGCCGATGCACCCAATCACTACAAGAGATAGGCCTTGGCCTCCAGGTTATGGCAAACACTGCAGTAGGCCTCCTTAACAAAAGTGTGCATGACAAATTTGAGTCGCTCCAAACTTGGGTACTTGATCTCTCTGAGGTAATTTGAGGAGAGACTGACACAGCTGCACAATGATTGAGTCTACATTAAATACACAAAAGGTGTAAATGAGCAGACACCTCAAACTTTTGTATCAGGTTTTCTCTATTTGGGGAAAAAAAAGGAAAAAAATATATAATAATTGCTGTTTAGCAAGTTTTATTCCAGGGAATCTGCAGGATTATCATTTCTGAGCCTCTGGATTAGTGAAGCAAATGAATAGCCTAGAACTCGGTAAACATGACTTGTTGTGCTGTCTGTATATACCGTGTCACTGGACTGTTTTAGTATAACTGGCCATATTTGAGTTCTTGGTTTACTCCAATTCATTTGGGTCGTGCAGCATTGATTGTCTCACTAGTTAATTGTATATTTACAAGAACATATATATATATAATATATATATAGTACAATTTGAAAGGATGATGAATGTTTGTGAGATCATCCTTTTAGTTAAATAATGAGGTGCAGAGATTATATTTTTTTCCAGAGTTCTTTTAGTGATACTTTCTATGGAGAGAAGTTGTTGGGTTTAGAGAAAACAACTCCTATATTTTATCAATATTTCTTTTAAAACCGTACTACTTTGAGTTTGACTGGCTCCTAGTCCTATCTGTCAGGCCAGTATGAATACTAAAGCTTGATTTGTGCTTTGCGTAGAATGGTGTCCTGTGCTGAAAATATCTCACAACACGTCACAGAGTGACACGTTTTGAGCTTGTAGATAGGCTGTGTTCAGCATGGGACACCTTCGTACAACCGAGTATAAATTAGACATAATGATTCACTCCAGGTTTCATCTTCAAATCCAGGCGAGCTACTTTATGAATGGACTTTTTGTTCAGTTTTTCGACATAACCAAACCTGCTTGAAGCAATCAATCAATCAGGGTCCTCTGTTTTGGACGCGTAATCAATTCAATCTTGTCCTATTACTGGGCCAGAACCAAGAGCTGTCATGTAGTTGTCCAGGATCAGAAATGACAGGTTTCTTGGTAAGGGTCGATGCTGTGATGTTATTCAGCAAATGCTGACTTTTGGATCAGTTTGAAATTTCTCCAAACTTGGACCAGGGCCTGTGTTCCTAAAATATCACAGAATAAGAAGGCTAAACTTAGAGCAGCCCGTCTCTAAATTTACAGAGTGGTGTTTTAGGTCATGACTGCATACAATAACTGACTGCATACATTAACTCTACTCTCAAATCCATTTTACTCACTGGTATATTTCACTCCTAAACATGGTAGTACCACTAGTTCTACCGCTGCTATCGATAATAAGCACTCCATAAGGCAAGAGAAGGTGGTGTTGTATTTCATATAAAATGGGTGCGCTAATTTAGTGGTGGTTTGTCTTTCAGCTCGTTGCGAATAAGTCGGTCAAGGGAGATAAGTAGGGCAAACTTCAGTCAGCACACTTACCTTGAGGCTCTTGAGTGCAGGTGTTATCTACAATGGGCAGGTGAATCATTCTGACTGCCTCAATGTGGCATGAACAGAAGTGACTGGGGCGATCCATGTTTTGTTAACCAAGTTGGACATCCCCACCCGTACATTTTTCACTAGAGGTCTTTCATTAATTCAAACGGGCCTCTAAATTCATGCTAATCTTTGATGTGTTGCATTTTAATTTTAGACGGGTGAGGAGGGGAAAAAAGCGTCTTAGTTGATACAGCAGGCAGAGCATAGGGACCAGTCCAAGATGACGTTGTTATTAACAGCTGATTAGACTAGATTAGACTTTCTGAGACCCTTTTGTAGTGGACAATTTTCCACGTAACTATTTTGTACGTCACAATATTCAGGATGGCAGTGTTGTCGTTTTTAAATTGATTAGTTAACCGATTAGGAAAATGAAGAAGTTGACATAATACGTGTATTGTTGTAAAATCAGTACAGACGACGTGCTTAGCCGGTAGTTGAACTGGATCATTCAAACTTAAAAACGACCAATTTCTGTTTTTATTAATAACTTCTAAATATAAAACGAAGTAGCTGTTAAAATGGAATAGTGATTCTGTTGGCCATGTACGACGTGCAGCTGTATTTCAAAATGCATAACATTGCCTCTGTTCTAAGCATTTGCAATGTATTATGTACCCCTGTGTCACCTTGTGTTAAACACAAATGCTCCCATATAATAACACTTGTATTGTTATGTATCACATCTGTTTCAGTTTCACTATGGGTTCTACTCATAAGTATGACCATATTTGGTGATATGATTTAGGAACTTGTTTTAATTTTTTGTGTGCGTGCGTGTGTGCGCTACCACTTAATCTACCTTCATTACCAGTGATAATTATTTGTACACACTTCACACTTGTCTGTGTGAGAACAATTTGACAATCATTAGCATATTTTGATTCCATAGCCCTCGTTAACTATTTAGTATTTTGTGGTACTCCTGAAAGTGGCATTGAAAACGTCTGGAGCCAATTGGTACTTTTATTTGTTAGAATGTAAAGATTGCATATTTCTATGATTCAATAAATTGTAGAATGCAATGTCTGAAACCTCTCTAGATTAGGACAAAGCTTAGGCTTTGTTTTTCCTGTACTACTGACTGACCCATTTGTTGAAGCCAACTGTAGTCTACAGTGTTAGCTTTACAATGCCATTAAGTAACTAAGTGCTACTGAGGATAGGCGATACGATAGCTGCAATCTGTGAATCAGAACTTGGTATCCATAATGTATTTTAGCTTTTCCCTTTTGTTTTTCAAAAGATCTCAACTATACCGTCTGTTATCTATTATCCATTTAAGAGCCTCTTTCTTTTCACATCGTACTCTTTCGATGTATGATTTAGTGTTCTTCGATTTGATTTCATGTGGCTAGAAATTTGTTTTAACTGAATTTTGTCTTAGTATTTGAGTATGCCTTGAAGTAGACTTTGTTCTTAATTCACTCATTTGTGTAAATTATTGTCATTATTTTGTAACATTTTTCATTTCATTGTCATAGACCTGCCACGATTGTATTATTCATTCTGACATGTTTCATACAAAGGTCATATGAAGCTTATCGTTTGCTGGAGATGTGATCAAGAAAAAAAGCTGACACAATGTTGAGATGTTAGTCCTTTTGAGTAGAACTAATATTTGCTTTCTTAATTTCAAGAATCATGCCAAACCCTTAGGCCAATCTTTTCGCAATGCTTCTGTAGTCAATGCTGGCTTTAGCCTTAAAAGAAGAAATATTACAGTATTCTGCTGTATATTAACTTTTTTGTTTATATTAAACTATTGATATTCCTCATTTTGAATTGTATGTGTATGATGCTGTGAGTGGTATTGGGGTCATGGGGGTGTTCAGAGTTTGATAAACAGAAAACTGAAAAAGAATTCAACTTGATGTTCAGAATAAATTGCTGAATTAATCTTGGGAATTGGTTGTCATATAGGTACCTTGCTGGCTGCCATTACACAATTTCTCACAGTCTACTTTGCTCCATTTGTTTATTTACGGGATAGTGCACGTTAATGGGGCGGCAGTGGCTCAGGGGTAGAGTCAATATCTATGGGTAGAGTGACCAGACGGGAACAGCAAGGTTGCAAGGTCGAACCCGGGCTCCCCCAGAGTTAGTGTCGAAGTGTCCTTGAGCAAGACTCTGAACCCCTAATTGCTCCTGATGTGCAGGTTGGTGCCTTAATTGCATGGTTTCCTCCGGCAATCGGTGTGTGTATGGGTGAATGTAATGCACAATCTCTGTAAAGTGCCTTGGATAAAGGCGCTATATAAATGCACCATTTACTATTTTAATGAACATTGATTGAATACTTAACAGTTTGCAAACTCAAAGCCTATGGCTTGTTTCCATTGGAGTTCTTCATATTCATTTTTTGATGAATTGAACAAGGTGGACCCTCTTGTAAACAAGTGTAATGCTTAATTGGGTTGTCCACTCACAGTTAACAGTCTTTGTATTGAGTTTGTGCTTGAAATGTACTGTAATTCTGCAAACTGTTAATAAATATTTCAATCAATCAATTCACCTGATAAAATACATAGGCTGCAAGAAATGAATCAATTGAACAACATGAATGATCATGTCATGGAATGCACGGTAACACTGATAATGTGCCATAATACATGAATCTAAAGGCCAGTCTACCTCTGATCCATAGCCTTACTGCTGTTAATTGCGAGATTTGCGACGGCATTAGAGCTATGGATCAGAGCTTAACTAAGGCCAGTCCACACCAATGCAACTACTTGTAAGTTGTAACCATTATGTATCCCCAGTGCAGTAACTGTTTTGCTGCAAGGAGTTGAGACTTGCGTTGCCAAGCGTTGGTGCAATCTGTCCACAATATATCACAAGTTCACGACACAATTTATAGACCTATAATGATGTGCCCTTAAAATAATTCTGACATTGGTACATAATCATACTTTGCATGCATCAGCATGCTCACTCAATGTCTAAATAAATGTCCATTCTAGTCATCTCCAAACATCCAATGCCCATGCAAAGCAAATGGAACGTTATTTTTTCAGTTTCACAGCACCACTACGAAAGACAAACAGCAATGTGAATCATATGACCGTTAAATTAAAACTTGTATTTTTGCTGTCTGTCAGTTACTCGCTCGTGAGTGCAGTAGACCTCTAGAGGCGAATGCCGGAAATGAAGGAGGGGACACACACACCGCCGGTAGCTTAGCAGATCAAAAATAGCAACAACGGCCAAGCCCTGTATGATCAACCTTTTTTTTTAACGGCGAGACGGGACGATCAACCGATTCTAGTTTAACCCCGAAGACCAAAAAGGGTAAGCAGCAGATCCACATGATCCACCTCGGACTGTCCGTTAGGACATAACGGCCGGCGGCTCGGATGGATCATGTTAGTTAGAGTCGAGCAGAGAGTGTAAACAGAGCACGCAGAGAGCGGGGCCGTCTCGTCGTCCCGTTCCGTTACGGCGCCGTGCGTGAAGCCGTCCCTTCGTCTTCACACACGACGTAACGTTTAAGCGTTGCTTATTGTGGCCGTACGTGAGCACACAGCTGGCAAATACGCGTGCACGTCAGCCACCGGTTAGGTTACTTCACTTTATAAGCGGTGAAATTCTAGTCGTGATTGTCGGCTACTGTGAAATATCACAATCCTGGAGATTTCACACTTGAATTGCTACGTTTGTGCTAACTCGCTAGCGAATGTAGCTTAGCGAGTTATTTTTGAACCAAGGCTTCAGCCATCTTGTATAACTCGCTTTGGTTATTAATATTATTGGAACCTGTTTTTTCCCCCTTGCAAACAACATATTGCGGCGCAAATATCACAACATGTTTTACAGTTATTTTTATTTTTATGTTTGATATTTCAAAATAGGGACGCTAAAGTGGACCTGTCAAATAAACCATGGTTAAACATACAATGTATGGCGGGTATGTGCGACCGTAACAGGAAGAGTGGGCACCAAAAATTCTGGGCACTATAGGGGAAATCTGGGCACCAAAACATTCTGGACACTAGGGGAAATGTGGGCACCAAAACATTCTGGGCACTATAGGGGAGATCTGGGCACCAAAACATTCTGGGCACTATAGGGGAGATCTGGGCACCAAAACATTCTGGGCACTATAGGGGAGATCTGGGCACCAAAACATTCTGGGCACTATAGGGGAGATCTGGGCACCAAAACATTCTGGGCACTAGGGGGAAATGTGGGCACCAAAACATTCTGGGCACTATAGGGGAGATCTGGGCACCAAAACATTCTGGACACTAGGGGAAATGTGGGCACCAAAACATTCTGGACACTAGGGGAAATGTGGGCACCAAAACACTGGGCACTAGGGGAAATCTGGGCACCAAAACATTCTGAGCACTATAGGAGAAATGTGGGCACCAAAACATTCTGGGCACTATAGGGGAAATGTGGGCACCAAAACATTCTGGACACTAGGGGAAATGTGGGCACCAAAACACTGGGCACTAGGGGAAATCTGGGCACCAAAACATTCTGAGCACTATAGGAGAAATGTGGGCACCAAAACATTCTGGGCACTAGGAGAAATCTGGGCACCAAAACATTCTGGGCACTAGGAGAAATCTGGGGCGGGCACCAAAACATTCTGAGCACTAGGGGAGATCTGGGCACCAAAACATTCTGGGCACTATAGGGGAGATCTGGGCACCAAAACATTCTGGGCACTATAGGGGAGATCTGGGCACCAAAACATTCTGGGCACTATAGGGGAGATCTGGGCACCAAAACATTCTGGGCACTATAGGGGAGATCTGGGCACCAAAACATTCTGGGCACTAGGGGAAATCTGGGCACCAAAACATTCTGGGCACTAGGGGAAATCTGGGCACCAAAACATTCTGGGCACTAGGGGAAATGTGGGCACCAAAACATTCTGGGCACTATAGGGGAGATCTGGGCACCAAAACATTCTGGGCACTAGGGGAGATCTGGGCACCAAAACATTCTGGGCACTATAGGGGAGATCTGGGCACCAAAACATTCTGGGCACTAGGGGAAATCTGGGCACCAAAACATTCTGGGCACTATAGGGGAAATGTGGGCACCAAAACATTCTGGGCACTAGGGGAGATCTGGGCACCAAAACATTCTGGGCACTAGGGGAAATCTGGGCACCAAAACATTCTGGGCACTAGGGGAAATCTGGGCACCAAAACATTCTGGGCACTATAGGGGAAATGTGGGCACCAAAACATTCTGGGCACTAGGGGAGATCTGGGCACCAAAACATTCTGGGCACTATAGGGGAAATGTGGGCACCAAAACATTCTGGGCACTAGGGGAAATGTGGGCACCAAAACATTCTGGGCACTATAGGGGAGATCTGGGCACCAAAACATTCTGGGCACTATAGGGGAAATGTGGGCACCAAAACATTCTGGGCACTATAGGGGAAATGTGGGCACCAAAACATTCTGGGCACTAGGGGAAATGTGGGCACCAAAACATTCTGGGCACTAGGGGAAATCTGGGCACCAAAACATTCTGGGCACTATAGGGGAAATGTGGGCACCAAAACATTCTGGGCACTAGGGGAAATGTGGGCACCAAAACATTCTGGGCACTATAGGGGAGATCTGGGCACCAAAACATTCTGGACACTAGGGGAAATCTGGGCACCAAAACATTCTGGGCACTAGGGGAAATCTGGGCACCAAAACATTCTGGGCACTATAGGGGAGATCTGGGCACCAAAACGTGAATACTGGGTTCATGTCCACAGAACAGGTTTTGTACCGATCTGGCATGGTATTACAGAATGCAACTACAATCAGATTATTTTTTATTTTATTTTTTTACATTTTTTCCCCCACCCAAAGACATTTCAGAAAAAAATATAAGTTATATTCCACTAGGAATAGGAGGTTTAGGTTAGGCTGAGGACTAAGGTTAGGCTGGGTTAGACATAGCCTTACTAAAAGGTGCCCAGTCTTCCCCCATAAGTTGTGCAGTCTTCCAGAATACTGGGCACCTCTAAAGTGCCCACTCATCTCTAGGGCTGCAACTAATGATTATTTTCATAATCGATTCATCTGCCGATTATTTAAACGATTAGGCTACTCGATTAATCGGATTATGACACTTATTTAGCTATCACCATAACAATATATTTTAGGTTGTTCTAACTAACGAAAAAATATTCATTCAAAAAATAATTAGATTAGCTGCTGATTAGGCTGCTATTCAAATAAAAGACAAACAAAATTTAAAATTAATTAAAGCAACTCATGGTGTCTTTAGGCTTATTCTGACGGCATACATTTGATTAAAGAATAGCTACACATGTGTCAGTCTAAAAGGAACAGTACTCTTCTGAACTCAAATAGGTCATTTAAAAATCACTCCGTGTGGGGGTTCCCGGGGGGGGGGGGGGAGGAGTTCCAGACCCCTAGGACCTAGGGTGCCGGCCCGGTTCCGGCAAGCCGCCCCGCGTCCGAAATGGTAGAGAAATGACAGAGTTACCATGTGGAGGGGGGGGGGGGGGCTCCAGACCCCAAGGAAATCGCCCAGGGGGCCGGGCCGGTTCCGGCGTGCCGCCCCGCGTCCGAAACGGTTGAGAAATGACAGAGTTACCGTGTGCCGGTAACTGTACCCTCTACTGTACTGTACTGTACTGTACTGTACTGGCACACCCGAAATCATTATATATACAGTTAATATGTGCGTGTGTGTTTGTGTGTGTGTTAGGTTGGGCACAGGTGGTGAAAAACAACCATGCTGTTTTCGTGCTCATACCCAGCCAGGCAGGCAGGCAGGCACCCACCCAGCCAGCCACCCACACACACACATAACTCCGTAAGGGAGTGGTTGCACCACTCAAAAAATAAATATTCAAGCCATATATTTTGTTCTTGATACTATAATCGTTATGTGTCATATTTAGCTTTGCAGTCGCTACTGTGAAACTATCAGCAGATTGTAAGGGAAGAGAGATGGTTCACTACTTTAGTTTAGTTACACTTAACACTGGAAAAACTATGGTTAAGTGGGAAATCATTATGATAAATTGCAAAAAACTAGTGATTAGTTGCCGATTCGATTAATCGATTACTACATTAGTTGACAACTAATTGAATAATCGATTCGATTACGATTAATCGATGAATCGTTGCAGCCCTACTCATCTCTAGTGTCCAGTCTTTCCCAAAAAATGGTGCCCATATTTCCCTAGTTGCCACCCTTCCTGTATTCTGTTTCTGTGCAATAATGCCTACGCAAAAAAAAACAGCAAAAACTTGTATTTAACTGGCTAGACGTTTTAAGGGCTGTTCACACCAGACCAGGTACCATAATAACTATATAATAACTATATAACTACATAGTTAAAAAAATAGTTATAACTGGAATGGGTGGCAGAGTCCACACCACAACCATAATAAAGACAATGGTGAATGATATAGTTATCGTCATAGTGCTTGCTTCGTGTTAATCCAATGATATAATGTAAGAATGACTACTCTCTCCACTGTACACTCCACATTGTTGTAGATTAGAACAACCCAAATCTTTTCAAATGGGGTCTGTGCACTCTGCGGCCTAATACGGAAACATTTGGCGGTCCTTGACGTGAAAATGTTTGAGCACCACTAGCTAAACTAGTCCTCCACCTCCAACAGAGAGCCTGGTTTTGTGCAACTTCTTCTGGGTAATACTATCTTTTGTGTTGTCCCAGCCAGGTGACATGAATGATGCTTTCAATTGTGTCATTGTGATTCAAACATGTTTGAGGAGGTAATTTTAACGCCTACTCTGGGCTTTTTTAAACACCCCAGACAGTTTTTAACTTGATAGATTATTTTGAATATATATTTGATATTATTTTTTATCAGACACGCCCTACAGTATCCATTATAACTTAAAACGCTCTTTTAACCATGTTTGATTCATTGCTAACACCCGTTGTTTTGGTGACTGATATTGGCCTTCCAATATGTGAGGGGGCCGTGTTTTTTCAACTACTTTTTTCATTTTTTTTATATTTTGGGGGGAAATTACAAAAATAAAAAAGGAAGAAAGGAATTGCACAAATTAGAAGGATAATATCAGTCACTCACTATTACCAAGGACGGGTGTTTTAGATGAATCTAACGGGGTTAAAATGGAGTTTGAAGTTGCAATGGGTTTGTATAGGGAGGTCTGATTAAAATCATTATCAAATATCTAAATGCTGAATCAAGCAACTTAAAAACTGTCTGGTCAGGTGTGCACACAAAAGCCAGAGTAGACGTTAAAATGACCCCAAACGTGTTGGAAAGTGAAATATCCCTTGAAGAGGTACTGTACACCCTGGGCTTTATTAAGATGACCATGGCTCATTGTTGTTTATCAGGCTAATTGCTGACTCATTCAGATTAAATGAGCATGTTCTAAATACTAAAATGCAAGCATAATGTGCTTTACTTACATACAGTAACAGGAAAATGAAATGAGTGGATAATATAAGAGTAGTCTGGTAAAGGAAGGAAACATATGCTCGGCCGAACCTGAGCATTGCTATTTTGACCGAGACCGATTCTACAAAATGTCTTCTAAATCATGACAATTTTGTCAGTGGTTCTCAAACTATTTCATGTCAAGGACCCCCAGAATGATATGTAATTGGCCACATATGCCATCTGAAAATATGTAGTTCCAGGGACCCCCCAGAAGCAAAGATTTGAGTTAAAAAACGTTTGCTGCATGTGAAAGGATATATATTCAAAGATTTGCGCCACATTTTCAGGATTTTTCAAAGATATCAGACCTACAAGCTCTTAGCGCGGCACTCGGTGCTGCGCTATGAGCTTGTAGATCTTCTATTTTTCAATAGCTAAAGTATAACACAATGCTTAAAACACCAAATGGGGCTCCCGCCCAAAATGGGTTAAACATGCAGGTTCGAAGACCATCACTAGTCTCTCCGTTCGTTGCCACCCCAGCTTGCCACGCTGCGGTCAACCGTTGCCGCCCATGACATCAGTCGAAGTCAGCATGCAAGATGTGGAGGAGGTGGTGATTGTGACCATACCAGAAGACACTGCTGGGGCAGAGGAGGTCCAGACAGTGGAGGAGGAGGAGGAGGAGGAGGAGGAGGGACACGACAAGACGATATTGGTGACTACAGAGCTCACCCAGCAGCCAGGGTAAAGTACACACACACAGGCAGTGTTGATTTCGTCGACTAAAACTAAGACGAAAAATGTCCGTTGAGGCGTCGACAACCCTTTTTTTTATTGACGACAACTAAACGTAAACTAAATAAAAACTAAGCTATGATGACTAAAACTAAGACTAAATATACTGTCAATTTCGTCAACAAATAAAAACTAGACAAAAATGTTAGGAAGGGACTAGTGGACAAGAGATCCAGTAGAAGTCATTTTACACTTGGTTGCATGCTGAAAATAGACGATCTACAAGCTCACAACGCGCTGCGAAGCGTTGTGAGCTTGTAGATTGGCTATTTTCAGCAAGTGTAAAAACAGTCATTACGACGGCATCAAGGCCCGCCAAAATACGTTTTAGTCGACTAAAATCGTATGATATTTAGTCGACTAAAACTAGACTAACACTAATACATTCCGGGTGACTAAAACTAAGTGAAAACTATTCAAGAGACTATGACTAAAACTAAAATAGAAATTTGCTGCCAAAAACAACACAGGTATACAGTAGGTGGAGAAGTGGGCAGATACACACAGACACACCATCTTTGGCAGCAACGGTGTGGCAGCAACGGTGTGGAGACTTCCTTCTTCTCTTTAGTTATATACCGTATCGTATAGCCTCATATCACAATGTCTATAATATCTTCATAATGCCCAACCCTACACAATACACACAGTACACGGTGATGAACAAATTGTTCATTCAATCTTAACACGTGATCGTGTACCAACATTATATCCATATCGTGAAATTAGACTGGATACCATCTGTGAATTTGAATATTGTACTATTGTGATATGGCATAAGTGTTCTATAAAAATATAAATATCGGATCGGGAAAAAAATCAGTATCGGCAGATAGTTACTCAAAATCAAATGATCGGAATCGGATCGAGAGCAAAAAAATCGTGATCGGGACATCCCTAATCTTAACGCCAACTATGATTGCTTTATGGCCATTTGCTAACAATGCTTGGGAATTATTGGTGTTTTAGGGAAGGAGATGTCCTCACTGTGACACAGATAGAATCGTCGGCTGACACCAGCAGCACAGATGCCCTGGAGAAGAATGAAGCAGTCATAGGTAATGTGTGAAATACCAGCGAGCCACACACTATACCACTGCACCGAATATTGAACACATGTCTGATATTGATATCTTTAGTTGCATGATCAAACGAGAAAGGCTAACTGCCGTCTGTCTGTGTGCAGTGAAGCTAACGGAGGAGGTGGAGTTGGGGGTGGACGTGGAAGCTGACGTCTACTATCCCATCACCTGCGGAGAGGCCAAGGCCACGCTGGTGTGGAAGAAATTCGTCTGCCCCGGCATCAATATCAAGTGTATCCAAGTATGTGTCTTCATCACACGCACTCGCGGTCTTTATCAAACAATTCAACCTGTGTGCAAATACGCCCTCATATACACATGGAAGGACAAGAGGCGATATATCTGACGCCTTTGATTGTATATTATTTTTCTCACAGTGTAATGATCAGCTCATTAGTCCCAAGGAGTTTGTCGGTCTTGCTGGGAAATCTACACTGAAGGATTGGAAGAGAGCCATCCGTCTCAATGGCACTATGCTCAGGTCTGGCCACGTCAAGTACAGCAAACTTTAAATAGCATCACTTTATGTCAACAGTATTGAGCACATTTTTAAATAGAACACACTGCTTGCCTGGATTATCTGACGTTTGTCTGCCTAGCCAATAAATGTAACTATGTGCAGTTCACAAATGAGCCACAGGATGGCACTGTTACATCACATATCAACTGCAGTTACAATTTAGTTTTTTTTGCAGACATTGTCATTGGAGTTGACAAATCTATACATCCAAATTAAGACTTGCATCAACACTTCAACTCATTAGCAATATGTTTGTATTGTCCAGCATAACCGTTATAAATGAAGCCATGAACATTTGACTGGTTCAGCACTATAGACGGTCAGTCAGACATTGCCATTAGTAGCTCGTGACCGGCTAAACGCTTGCTTCCTCACAGGAGAATCATGGACTCTGGTGAGCTAGACTTCTATCAGCACTCCAAGGTGTGTTCCAACACGTGTCGCAGCACTAAGATAGACCTGGTGGCGAGCCGGGCGTCCATCAGCAGCCAGCAGTCCACTGAGATCATCCCCGTTACGCCCTCCACAGCAGACTGTAAGCACCCAGAGCCATTACCTGATAATACTCTACCTGTTACACCCTCCACAGCAGACTGTAAGCACCCAGAGCCATTACCTGATAATACTCTACCTGTTACACCCTCCACAGTAGACTGTAAGCACCCAGAGAGCCATTACCGCCTCACTGATAATACCAGGGGTCATTTTCTGTGCCATCAAGATAGAGATGAAAGGTTCAGTGCCATCAGCACTCAGCGTCAGAGTTAGGTCATGAGGCCTAGTCACATCCATCCATATTTTAGTGTTTCAGTTATAATTGTGGCACAGAGGTTGTTATTCATGGTTTATTTTTGATAAAAAGCACAACACTATATTTTACAGGTACTTAATTGTGTAATGGGGTTAAATATGTAGCCTGACATGGCTGACAAATATCACTGCCAATTATTATTATTGTTTTATTTGTATTTTTTTGCAATGGCAGATTCGTGTGATTCCGGGCGATTCTACAAAAAGGCTTCTAAATCCTCAGTTTTCTGAAAAACCAGTCAGTGGTGCTCAACCTTTTTCATGTCAAGGACCCCCAGAATTATCTGTATTTGGCTGCGGACCCCCATCTGAAAATATGTTGTTCCAGGGACTCCCCCAGAAGTTTTGCGCCACATTTTCCTGATTTTTCCGAAAATAGCAGATCTACAAGCTCATTGTTCGGTTATTTGGCGATGTTGTGCCCGGCTCCGACCAGCCCATGCAGTAGGCAGAGTTAAAGGACTAACACGCACAGTTGAACTAAATGCTCCCAATGATAGCTTATATTTGAATGAACTCAAACGTGCATTTTGTAGGGTTTTTATTAATTCATAATAATTAAACACTTACATTCATACATTCACACGTTCTGTTCACACTTCCCCCCAACTCAAGACGAATACAGTAACCCCGGAATCTGGATTACAGGTCCTATTGGTCTGTAGTTCTATCCTGACTCTGTCGGTAGGAATTCTAGCTATCATTTGAACACTCTAAGACTCCCAGATCATGGTAAGCTTAGCTTGTCATTGTTGTTTCTCAGACTTAGTTAAGTATCACATTAATGGTACATTAAGTGATTATTATGTGGTTTTAATTCTACCTTATCGTTAATCAGATGATAATTGATCAATGATCGGGATGACAAGAACACAGAGAGAACACTGGTTACAATCTAAACATCATATTACATCGATTATGAATAATGCACAAACATCTATTTATAGCACATAATATATAGCAAATACATTACCGCTGGTCTCTGCCTAGACATGTTCACGTTCGATGGTAATTGGTGAATCTAACTCACTTTGTGCCATACAGAATAGTCACAGTGGGCCCTGACTGAAGTCCCACCTTCATGCTACACTTTCAGCCAATCATATGCCACTGACCCATGCATCCCTTCTGCCCTCTCTGTGAGAGGACAGTGTGGAGATCTGACTTTAGGTTAGATTAAACTGTCAGACTATTACAGGTATTTATCATTTAGCCTTTTTACCAACCCAATATATAATAGGTTATTTAGAACACATTTACACAATTGAAAGGGATTAAAGATAGGTTACTTCAATTATTGTATGTTCTATGCTGAGTTGACTCTCCCTGTGAAGAGGAGTCAATAATGGCCTGTCTCACAACAGGAGAAGGGCCGTAAAACCCCCAATGGAATGTGGAATGGAATGTGGGGACCTGAGCTCTCTCACCCTAGAGCAGCTTCTTAATCTCCAATCAATCTGACCCAATATATAATTTCTCATTATGAGTACAAATCTCGCACACCCATAATAAACCAAACACCCCTCACGTTTCAGTTATGAAAATTGATATGGTTATTCATTTTCCATAAACTGAAAGATTATTTTTGATATTAATTTTTTTCGGAAATATTATTTTTTGATATTTGGGCGTATGCCATTTTTAGTAATTTCGGAACCTGTTAAATAATACTGGATCCACATACTGAAGTTATAACATTATACAACTTTGAAAAACACATTAAAATAAACACAACCCATTAACTGCATAAATCAATAAACAATGAAAATAATAAAAGGTTTACATGCGTCGATATCGTGGACATTTTTTTGTAATTATCCCAACGCACCCTTAAGTATTAAATTCAGTTACAGCTAATCAAACTTATGTATACTTGTAGTAATAATGTGATACAGTGCATCTCCACTTTGTAGGAGAGTTGCTGTTTCTGTCATGTCAGTTAGGGGTTACCTAACTGACATGAACTTTTGGTCACCTCTGTCCGTTTAATTTTTATGGCTGTTTGCCCGGACAAAGCTTCAGACTTATCTAAACAACCCCCTTGTTTAAGGAAGAAGACCGTTTATTTTCCACACAAGACTGGTTCCTTATCTTAAGAAACATTCTTCCCGTGCTCCCCCACCTCTGCAAACGACTCTTTTGGTTGCAGAATGGGGCCCAGTTGGTAAACACATGTTCAAACAATGCAGTTTATTACCCCTGGTTGTTTTCCTAACCAAACATGATTACAAACTTGTCTTAGTATTTTGTCACCTTGCTAGGAACTTCAAATTGTGATTTTAACAAAATAACCGATTTTGCATCTCAACAACTTGGTATCATTTGACTTTTTGGATTTTTTACTTTGACTTTTACCAAAAGCAACCCAATTGAAAATTGCAAACCCTTGCAACATTTTAACCACATTATGTGTCTTTCACACATGCAGTCTTTGTGCCTGTGTGTGTGATAGTTTGTGCGCGCGCGCCCACGCGTTCACGCACAAAACCCACTTGCACTTTGAGAGACAGTGTTCCCCCCTCCCAATCGAAGGAAACTTAATCATTTTATCAGCATTCTTTTTACCTTTGTCCATAAGGACTTAATTGGCACAAATTAAATCCACTTATCTGCTACTCGTTGTCTAGTACAGATATAATGAACCCACATACATCATCACATTTAATATGCACAGATAGACACACATCTCGTGTGTGAGTGTGTGTGCGTGCGCGTGCGTGTGTGTGTGTGTGTGTGTGCTGTGTGACCTCTTGTTGTCACTCCCCAATTGTTCCCTGCTGTAGGAAAAACAAATGGGTAGAGAAGCATTTCACATGCTACTCTTTCTGACCCAGTTCTGATCTCGCTGGCATGAAAGCGCTCACCCACTCCCATCTTTTTCCTTTTCTAGGATCTAAAAGGACAGGAGCCATTTTGGCCTTCTTCTCAGCCGCTTTACAAACTCGACACAACAAATGTGTCGACACTGCGGTTTTCTGTACCAGACTGGACTTTGCCATTCCTGGTTTGCCACCCTTCACGGGGGCAATCTTCGGGTGACCCCTCACGAAAGTCACCCCAGGGTGCTTCTCTGGCTCGCCTGGACCCCTCACGAAAGTCACCCCAGGGTGCTTGGCGTGTGTGTCATGCACCTCCCCCACCGCCTCTTGAACGCGTGGACTGGCACCAGTAATGCCACAAATCACGCTCGGCGTTTCTGTGGTGAGAAGGTTTGATGACTCGTCGGCCTTGCCCACGCCGTTTGTGGGCATGGCTCTGCTGATGAACGGTGAGGCGTAGGCAGCCTCCAGCTCCGGAAGGCCGCTCGCCTGTTCCGCTCCCGTTGACAGCTCTGCCTCTGCTGTCGGTTCTGCTTGTCCAACGTCGATGTTCGGCCATTCCTCCTCTGTCGAAGGCTGCGGAAACGTCGTGTGGTTCTCGTCGGTTCCCTCAGCTCTGCCCGCAGCCGCTCTTGGCCTGCTACGGTGCTGACTGAGGGCTTGTCCTGCGTCGTTCGCAGGTGCGACGTCTGCCGCTCGTTGGTTTCCCACTTCGATGTTCGGCCATTCCTCCACTGTCGAAGGCTGCGGAACATCGGGTCCCTCAGCTCTCTGACTGAGGGTTGGTGTAGAGGGCCCTGGGCCCCCTGCATGGTTACTGCAGGAAGCACCAGGCTGTGCCTCCGTTGTGACAGGCTCTATCTGCTCCCAGCCCGGATGACTGGTAGCCCTGTCTCTTCGCCCCTCTGGGGCTGTCCCGGTCCCCGCTGGCACCGTCTCCGCTCCGCCCGTCTCTGCGCTGGCGAAAGGGCCCGTGATGTCACATCTCGTGACGTCTGGTGCTGCGTCTGCGGGCTGGATGCCCCTCTCCTCTGGGGCTCCTATGTTCCTGCTCTCTGCAGGACACTCACAGAGGCCTATCTGGTGGCACCCTGTGGTGTCTATGATGACACCTCTGGCTACCCTGTCATTCTCCTGACAGATAGCAGCCCTGATTACACGGTATCTTTCACTGTTGTACTGTTTAACATATAAATTCAGTAATTCATTTTCTATGTGTGCGAGTCTATCTTCGTTTTGTCCCTGAAGGATCATCTCGTAATCTACCGACGCGTCTATCACAGCGTCCATCGCCCTGTCCAGCTCAGCAAAACTTTCAGTTATCTCGCTGGATGAACCCCTGTCCATACAAAGATCCACCCTATAGGTTGTGCTATCAAACATAGCTTGAGCCTGTGAGCTCTGTATCTTTAAAGAAGCCATTTTTCCACCCCCTCTGTCCCTCCCCTTAACAACAGTACAGGAACTAATTGGACTGGGTTAGTGGTTTAGTTGACTTCACAAATCATTCATTCACTCAAGTAAATGGTTAGTTTTTTGCCCAGCTTTAATTAGCGGACTCTGACCTGGTACTCAGAGAAGCCCATACTTCCTTGTTACTACCTTCACCAAATAAACCTTTTTATACTATAACCTTTTTATATTATATAGATTATATATAATATAAGTATATAGATTTATATTGGCCGTGGGCGGTCAAACTCTATAGCCTTCCGTTAAACCTGGATTACAGGTTTTGCTAGATGCGTCACGCAACAGTTATTATAGACACGCCCTTCCTTTATGCGCACTTCAAAGCGCGCTTTCAGCGTTAAACATTATTGACTGGTAAGATTATTACATCGCCTTTAATGCTGAGTTTAGAACCCTATTTTGTTCTAAACATTTATCACCGCTATTAATTACTACTTTGGTAGATTATACCGCATGACAGTAATTACCAGTCCCCCTGTCACTCCAGTGACACATTGGGACATTTGCATGACAGAAAGAGGAATTTCCCCCCCCCCTCTCACATGCACTAAACTGCTGTTCTTGGTGCGGTCTCAGCACCCAGAAGGAAACACTTTTATTGTGGTTACTATAGAAAGCACCTCTCTTGGTTTAAACGACCGGCGTCTTATCCGGTCTCAATTAAACTTTATGTTTGGTTACAAATAGTCTTAAATAATCAGTTTCCCAAACTGACCGTCGATTAGAACTTTGCCCTATCGAACAATGACTCCCAAACCCCCGCAGTCACTTTTTGTGGCTCACGGTTTTAACTGCTGTTTCCGCATGGACCCATACCCACATGGAAACAGTTTAACGGTGCCGCTCAGTTAGTAGCACAAATCAAAACGGCATGCCGTCACGGCAGCATTTATAGTTTGATTTAATCCTATGGCTACTAACAACTGCGGCCTCGCATTCACGTGCGCTGCTATCAACGCACGGCTTGAAGTTCAGTTGAATAACGTCACACCAGAAAAACCACAATCAAACGGGGTGCCGTCTTTCGGCCCCAATTCTGTCTGATTTAATCCTGTGGTTATCAGTGTGGCACGATTCAACTCTGTGTGCTGGTCCCAACACACAGTAATTTATCTTTGTTATATTGTGGTCACTTTAGTGACTATACACCGATCTACGCTGTTTAATTTAACAGCACGGCAACTGAATAAAGTCAAACCGTCTCAGTTGAACTATATTCTGAATTACAACAACTTTAAATTGCAGATCCCTTTAGGGACTGCTATTTAAAGCCCTTTACAACGCGGTAGCAATTTAAACTGTAATATGTCAAACGGTTTCGGTTCAGACTATATTATATCTTAAATATGCCCGGGCGCGTGTACAGCTGCACGCTGATCCCAGCGGCACTTTCTCTCTGTTCAAACCAGGCACTTTAGTGGCTCTATGGTTTAAACAGTTCGCACGGCGGCGAATTAACTTTCGCTCGGCGGCGAATTACTATGCACTGATCCCAATGCACAGTACGACTGCCTTTAAATTGCGGTCACTTTAGTGACCACTAATTTAAAGTTCTTTAAACGCGGTAGCGATTGAAACCATAATATGTCCAAACGATCTCAGTTTAGGCCATATTATGCTTCCAAACCGCCCGGCCGTGATCTAAGCTGTGCGCTGATGCGCACGGTACAGATCTTGTCGCTGCACGCAGCGATTTACACTAGCAATATGTCTAGATTATAGGTTGTATTACGAGTCAAACCGCCCGGCCACGATTTAAACTGTGCGCTGATGCGCACGGTACAAACTTGTTTTAAGTCACGTCACGTCAGTGACGCTCTATGATTTAAAACTGTAATATGTCTAGATTATAGACTATATTAAAACTGGTAATATGCCTAGATTATAGGCTATATTACACTTCGCTGCTCGCAGCGAATTAAAACTGTAATATGCCTAGATTATAGGCTATATTACGGTTACAGCCGATTTAAAACTGTAATATGCCTAGATTATAGGCTATATTACGCTTTAAACCCCCCGCAACGAATTAAAACTGTTCGGTTATTTGGCGATGTTGTGCCCGGCTCCGACCAGCCCATGCAGTAGGCAGAGTTAAAGGACTAACACGCACAGTTGAACTAAATGCTCCCAATGATAGCTTATATTTGAATGAACTCAAACGTGCATTTTGTAGGGTTTTTATTAATTCATAATAATTAAACACTTACATTCATACATTCACACGTTCTGTTCACACTTCCCCCCAACTCAAGACGAATACAGTAACCCCGGAATCTGGATTACAGGTCCTATTGGTCTGTAGTTCTATCCTGACTCTGTCGGTAGGAATTCTAGCTATCATTTGAACACTCTAAGACTCCCAGATCATGGTAAGCTTAGCTTGTCATTGTTGTTTCTCAGACTTAGTTAAGTATCACATTAATGGTACATTAAGTGATTATTATGTGGTTTTAATTCTACCTTATCGTTAATCAGATGATAATTGATCAATGATCGGGATGACAAGAACACAGAGAGAACACTGGTTACAATCTAAACATCATATTACATCGATTATGAATAATGCACAAACATCTATTTATAGCACATAATATATAGCAAATACATTACCGCTGGTCTCTGCCTAGACATGTTCACGTTCGATGGTAATTGGTGAATCTAACTCACTTTGTGCCATACAGAATAGTCACAGTGGGCCCTGACTGAAGTCCCACCTTCATGCTACACTTTCAGCCAATCATATGCCACTGACCCATGCATCCCTTCTGCCCTCTCTGTGAGAGGACAGTGTGGAGATCTGACTTTAGGTTAGATTAAACTGTCAGACTATTACAGGTATTTATCATTTAGCCTTTTTACCAACCCAATATATAATAGGTTATTTAGAACACATTTACACAATTGAAAGGGATTAAAGATAGGTTACTTCAATTATTGTATGTTCTATGCTGAGTTGACTCTCCCTGTGAAGAGGAGTCAATAATGGCCTGTCTCACAACAGGAGAAGGGCCGTAAAACCCCCAATGGAATGTGGAATGGAATGTGGGGACCTGAGCTCTCTCACCCTAGAGCAGCTTCTTAATCTCCAATCAATCTGACCCAATATATAATTTCTCATTATGAGTACAAATCTCGCACACCCATAATAAACCAAACACTCATAGCACAGAGTGCCGCGTTATGAGCTTGTAGATCTGCTATTTTTCAATAGCTAAAGTATAACACCCCAAAAGGGGTTCCCGTCCAGAATGACCCCCTTTCCACCGGTTCAGTTATTTTTGGTTCTTAGTCCATGAGCCAGAGCTCCAAAATTGGTGGGAAAAACTAGACCTATATTACATTGTTTATAGGATCAATACAAGTAAATTAATACATGATAACCCTTCCACAGTAGTAGCTTTTTCACATTTTCTATTATTTTGCATATTTTCCTACATAATGCCTCATTTGCATATTTAAACATGTAAAATGTTACATACAATAAATCATTGCCTTTGTGTAATTAATCAACTGGTGAAGTTTCATGGTGATAACAATCTAATATAGGTATGGTTTTGCCCGCTCAATTCATAATTAACGTTCCAATTTTGGACCTCTGGCTCATGGAACTGAACCGGTTCCCGTTGGGAACCAACCGGTGGAAAAGGGGCCAATGGGTTGAATATGAATAAAATGCTGTCAGCACAAGGCTTAGTAAGTGAGATGTTTGTATTCCAGTAAACGGATCTTCCGCCACGTTCCCAGAAGCAGCTGAGGAGAGCACAGAATGGGTGACGGCCATCGGAGGTGAGCAAGACCCCTCAATGACTCAACTGCATATTTACACCACCATGGGTCTGCAACCATTTTAGAAATGACGCAAATGCTTTTATTTTCTAGATAGACACAGTGTACTGTGGTGTCAACATACATTTTAATGACCCCACACCAAAACTTCCAACATATTTTGATTGTCCACAAATTATAATCCGGCCTTAATTCCCTTCTTTATTTCTTTCACATTGTATAATAATGATAATGATGAGTTTTAATGAATGTACAATTAATTGTGTGAAGGATATAATTTGCATACATGTAAGTAAGTAAAGTTTATTTATAGAGCACCTTTCACAGACAATTACAGTCACAAAGTGCTTTAACAACAATACAATTAAAACAAGTCAATAGTCAATAAAACAAGTCAAGCACTAAATCACTAATAAAGTAAGACAAATTAGACAAAATAGAGTTAAAATAAGGCAATTAACATTTAACCAGGCCGGCTATGGAAAGGTCTGTTTAAAAAGTCCTTTAAAAATGTCCACAGAATCCACAGTTCTTAGGTGGAGTGGGAGCTCATTCCATAGCCTAGTAGGGGCAAAACCTGCAAAGGCTCGTGTGTGAGGGAATACATTTATTTACCCTACATATTTTTAAATAGTTTATTTTAAACCAAATATCCTCTCTCTCACACCAGTGATCGCCCTCATTTGTGCCAACGGGGTTGCCTCAGAGTGTAGGGTAGGAGAGTAGCGACTAGCGACACGCTTTGATCTCGCCGCAAAGCGGGTGCCTATGGGCTATAGTTCCAAACATTGCTCCTATGGCTGGAACTATCCCATTGCGATAGAATGAGCACTTCCGCGTTACAATGGGGGAGTCAACGCTAGTGTCGCCACTCTCTTAAGAGATTACTCTGGGCTGCCTACCCCTTGTATTACACTGTAATACTGTTAAAATGCTTTTTACACACCGTTTAAATGAACACTGAGGATTTCACTGTGTAGTAACACAGCATTTGCTACTCTGGTATGTCTGAGTTTGTCTGTGCGTGTGTGCGTGTGTGTGTGCGTGTGTTGGTTTGAGGAGGGAGTTTCAAACTTAGGATGCCTACACTACTACTTGTGCCCATGGAATGCTGGGTGACATGACATGCTTGTTGTATCGTGACTGGGGACACATGCCTTGATTTTGTGGATGTAACTTTGCTGCACCTGAACTATTTATGTCCTTGTATATAAATAAATTGTTAAAATGTGCGTGTGTGTGTGCGTGCGTGCTCCAGAGGACTCGGTAACGTTCTGGCGTGGGATGAAGGAGGCGGGGCTGCTGGGGGAGGTGGTGGAGGAGTTCCAGAAGGAGCTCCAGGACGTCCTGAAAGCCATGCAGGACAGAGTGGCTGAGCCTCCGCTACAGGTCAAAGGTTAATACAATTTAGATTTTAGTTTTAGTCATAGTCTCTTGAATAGTTTTCATTTAGTTTTGGTCACATTTTAGTCACCTGGAATGTTTTGGTGTTAGTCTAGTTTTAGTCGACTAAATGTCATAAGATTTCGTATGGTATATAAAATTTTGGCGGGGCCTTGATGCCGTCGTAATGGCTGATTTTACACTTGCTGAAAACAGCAGATCTACAAGCTCACAACGTGTCGCAGTGTGACGCCTTGTGAGCTTGTAGATCTGCTATTTTCAGCATGCAACCAAGTGTAGAATTACTTAGAAACTCTCGTCAACTAGTCCGTTGTGCGTAGAGCCCATTGAAACAGATATTGAATATAGGTCAAAATTGCAATGATTTCCATAAAAATAAGCTGCAGTTGTTTCTATTGCATGTCATGGAATGTGTGATGTTTGTTAAGCCGCAAACGTGCCATTTCTGTGGCCAGATGCTGCTCTTCTCAATAACATCGTCCAGAACTTTGGGATGCTAGACCTGGTGAAGAAGGTGTTGGCCAGCCATAAGAGCCAGATGGATCGCTACAGAGAGCAGTACACACGCAGCCTCGCCGGTCAGTCCAATAATCCTTAATATGCACAAACCTTGCATCTCCATATTTCATCTTTTCATCTTTTTTGACAGCAAATTTTGATTTTTGTTTTTGTCATGGTCTTTTGAATAGCTTTCATTTGGTTTTAGTCACATGGAATGTTTTAGTGTTAGTCTAGTTTTAGTCGACTAAATATCATATGATTTTAGTCGACTAAAATGTGTTTTGCTGGGCCTTGATGCCGGGTGCCAGGGTGAAAGTGAGTCTCTGTGAGTTTTATAAATATTTATCCAATGAAAAGTAATAACCAGAACTAAAGAATAACTACAATGGATCCATTGGAAAATGTTATTTTATTTTTTATTTTCTTAATTTCCTGAAAAGCGATGGTTCTGACATACAGGGTTTCCATCCAACAGCGAAAATAATAATAATAATAATTGAAAAAGCTACCGTAATCAGAAATTATTGCAAAACAACGTTTAATTGGACAACATTGGCTGATTGTTTAATAATAGCCATCAAATGCAACGTGTGTTCCTGTGCATGCTAATGAGTTGTCATCCACGTCACCACTCACTGCAGCCTTGGAGCAGCAGTGTGACGAGCACAGGAAGCGAGCCAAGGAGTTGAAGAGCAAATCGCAGCACCTGAACAATGTCCTGATGACCCTGGCCCCCGCCGCGCCGGCCCCTCCCACCCCTAAACGCCCGCGCCTGACCCGCGCCGCCTCCGTCCCGGCCACCGCCTTCAGCTCCGCCCCCACCCAGATCACGCTGCCCCTCAACCAGCTGAGCGGGCTGCAAGGGCTCGGCAAGCTGCTGACCGTCGGGGGTGGCGCCACCGCTGGCGGCGGCTACACCCTCCTGACCTCGCCGATCGGAGCGACCGAGTTGGCGCCCGGCACCTCCAACCTGACGGTACTCTCTACGGCCGCGGCGGTTCAGGAAGGCGGGGCCGGGGCCACCACCACGGCCTTCCTCAAGGTGCTCGGCGTCGGCGGGCCCCAGTACCAGCTGGTGACGCTGCCGGCCTCGTTGAGCGCCACCCTGCAGGGCCTGAGCTCCGCTCAGGGCACCGTGCTCCAGCTGCCCATCGGGAACTTCAGCGTGGTGGGCAGTACGATAAGCGGCGCAATGGGCGGAGGAGGAGACGTGCTGCTTCAGGCGGAGCCGCAGGTCAGCTCCCTGCAGGTCATAAACTCAGCTCAGATTGACAGTGACACCCACATCGTGGTGGAAGAAGTGGGTTCCCAGCATGTTGAAATGCACCAGGAGGAAATGGTGCCCGCTGGGGCTGACGGAGAGGAGGCCAAAGAGGGGGAGCAGACTGTGGAGCAGCAGTGAGTTTGAAATCAAACAAAAAAAAGTCTTACTTCTGACCTCTGGTGTATCCTATACGGGGGTTTTGAGGGGGTGCATACGTTGGTTAGACAAACCGACGGACCTACAGTCATTAGTCCGACAACACCGTCGCTCCCGACTAGGGATGATGAACGATCAGGCTTATTGAGCCGGGTTCTTATCGAGCCCACTATCGAGCATTTTCTATTATTTTGTGGAAAGACGGGAGACGACGATAAATTCGACATGTTTATGTCAGCGTGGGTGATTAGATTTATGGATTGATCGCCTCTTGTCTTCATTGTTTAAACATGACGTCATGGGCCGCTATGCTTGATAACAGGCTTGATAAGCCCAAAGCTTAATGATACCGGGTACTCAATAAGCCCAAAGCTTAATGATACCGGGTACTCAATAAGCCCAAAGCTTAATGATACCGGGTACTCAATAAGCCCAAAGCTTAATGATACCGGGTACTCAATAAGCCCAAAGCTTAATGATACCGGGTACTCAATAAGCCCAAAGCTTATTGATACCGGGTACTCAATAAGCCCAAAGCTTATTGATACCGGGTACTCAATAAGCTTGTTATCAGATTTTTTTCGGGTATCTGTTATCGAGCTCCATCCCTACTCCCAACATGCGCTGCCGGTTATAAATCACCTGTGCTGCGGATTAAAAACAAATCACCCATGTCTCCCGACATGTGCTGCGGGTTAAAACTAACCCATGGCGGTTACAAATCACCTGTGGCGTCCGCGTGCGGTAACATTTTGGGTAGGGTGTCGGACTATTGACTGTAGGACGAGGGTTCCCAGTGGGGAGGGAAAAAAGTGCACTTCAAGCTCCGACCAAGAGCTTGCACCGCTTTTATAGTATTTGGTGTTCTCGACCTTTTACAATAATTCCAAATGGTAACTTAAAGAAATAGGATCATGTCGTGCCTGGGGTTGTAATGCACTGCCTAATCACAAGCAACACTCTGCATATGAAAGGTTTGAACACGTTTATAGTTCATTGACCTCCTGATGAAATACAATATGAAATTACTTTATTTATAATCCACAGTCTATCAATCTAAGAAAATGCCCTTTAATAATAATAATTGTTACTATAATTTTGCAATACCAGTTCTCTGGTCCTAGAGGACCCAGACTATTATACAGACAGCTATTATTTATCTACGGTACCGGTCAGTAAGCCGCAGGCATACAGTGCATAATTCAGGACACTCGTGGATCAGTCGCAATGGCACCTGTGCAAATCAGACGGTGTTGTTAGGCACATGTGCCATATAGGGCTGAAGGGCAATACCACTGCACTGTGGACTTCAACATTATTCATCATGATTGTTTTAAAAAATACAAATAAAGTCACCTGATCACCTACAGGTATGAAATAGGCCTGGTTAGACTATAGAATGAATACCAGCAGTCCTTTGGGCCTGTCGCACAGGAATGGGGTTGAGAAACCACCGCTATACTACAGAATGTTCTGTCAGACTTCACTGGCAGAAACACACATGAGACTATACTTACACTACAGAGTGATGGCTGATTTTATATTTCATAAAACCGAGTCACACTCCGAAAATAGCAGAGCTTGATGATTTGGCTATTTTCACTGCACGACTCATTACAGTACGATCAACTTAATGGTTATTATTAGTGTGTCGCTCAACAAAAAGTACCCATTTTGAATGGGTATGACTCAAACCAAATGTATATCCTACTACTGCTTTACAGGTAGACGCTGTCATACAAGTTAATCCATTCTGGGCGGGAACCCCTTTTGGTGTTTTAAGCATTATGTCATACTTTAGCTATTGAAAGATAGCAGATCTACAAGCTCGTAGTGCGGCACCGAGTGCCGCACTACGAGCTTGTAGGTCTGCTATTTTTGAAAAATTGTGAAAATGTGGCACAAATTTGGAATATATCAGAGCGAACATTTTTAACTCAAAGGTTTGCTTCTGGAGGGTCCCTTGAAACACAATATTTTCAGATGGGGGTCGGTGGCCAAATATAAATATATATAATTTATGGCATTGACATGAAATATTTTGAAAACCACTCATATAGAAACATAGGTTTTTCAGCTTTAGAAGACATTTGTAGAATCTGGTGTCAGCCTTAAATGGGTTAATACGTTTTTCACTTGAAAGTTGGTTGTTTTTGCAGAGCGTCAGTCCGGAAGCCAACAGGTTTCTTTTGTTTCAAGTGGGAAATGTGGTATATAGTTTTTTGTATTGGCCTAAAATATTGTCTATAATAATACATGACTCTGTGGCGCGCTATGAGCTTGTAGATCTGCTATTTTTCAATAGCTAAAGTATAACATAATGCTTAGTTAAAACACCAAAAGGGGTTCCTGTCCAGAATGGGTTAAGGTCTCTGTTCCATTTAGTGTGCTGTGGTTCTCAAACTTTTTTTAATTTCAAGGACCCCCAGAACTCTGAGTTACACACCCGTACAGGGCCATTTGGAACCCACTCAAGGACACTTTTGAGACCCCCTGGTGTAGCAGAGTGTTTCCCAGACTCTGTTTGACCAGAATGGAACAGAGCCTTCATTAGTATCACCGGTAACAAGGAAGTGTCCCAAGTTCTTTCTAAAATGGCGTGTGTGCATATAGCCCATTCACACACACCCATTCAAGAAAGGTGACCACAGCTTCAACGATTTCTACTGTTGAAGCTCTCAGGTGTTCCAATTTCAAATTTAGATTTGTATCTGTTTTATTGCAGACATTTTATTTATGTATTTGTAAATTGCCATAAATGCATTACAACTATTTGTCAATGACTTTATGCCATTTAGATTTGCAAACAGAGGGTCAAATTGTACATTTTGTAAATAAATAGTTCATTTTTAAGAATGTTCTGTTGATTGTCATATTCTTTTTCATTTTTCCAAGAGGATGTAGGCTATAGAAATGTGTTTTACATTTTATTTAGAAGATAACTATCACACAAGGATTGATCATATATGTGACCTGCTATGACTATAACTAAAATACATTGCATGGATGCACCTGGGACGTATCCTCAGTGATGTATCCTGAGGTCAACGGGGTTTCGGGTCTTCCAACATCATACCCCTCACTCGGGTGACCCAGCCGGGGTGATCAAGTCCAGACTTACGTCCCAGTAGCTAGCTACCCTCAATCAGTCCCACTAGGGCAAAACCAGGGCCACACAATCCGTTGGAACTACTCCAGAACTACTCTGCCAGGGCTGGGAGGTACACTTCTGGTGCATAGAAGGACTAGGCTCTGTGGGTTGTCTCCTGTCCGGGCCCCTCCTATGTCTCACCAGGTCCACTCCTGCTCTCACCAGGCCCAGGACCTGTGCGTTGCACCAGAGTGCAATTTACTTGGCAGGCAGCTTACTAAAATGTCCACTAGATGGTGCCAAAATGATGACCAAATGCATACATGGATCATTATGCATCTATGCAGTTAGTTACGTGGACATACAGCCTTGACCCTTATGTGGATGAGAGATAGACTGAAGCTTTCTAATTTGCCCAAAAAGAAAACATGTGTTTTTCACTATGTAGGCCTAAGAATAGTGTTTGCCAAAATAAATGGGAGATGATGCAGCTGTTTTCAAAGTGGATTAGTCTGCCATGGTTGTTTCTGAAGGTTTCGAGTTCTGATGAACTTGCCATATTGATTGATTGATTGAAAAATGTATTAACAGTTTGCAGAATTACAGTACATTTCAAGCACAATGACTTTTAGAGCCTCTTTTACAAGCTATTTCTCGATCACATTACATCATAGAAACTGACTAATCAAGCCATAGCCATATTCAAGTAAGAATATTGCTCCAACAGACCGTGGGCACTAAATTAGATAAGGCCTAGAGATTTGAAAATGCAATTTTGAGTTAACTGTATTACAATAATAATCTTGTACTGTACATTGCACTTTTATGAGTAGCTATGAGTAGCTTGACTGCCGAGTGTGACCGTGGACCAGGCCTCTTCATGGAGCCCATCAGAAGTGTGACGTGGACCCGGCCTCTTCATGGAGCCCATCAGAAGTGTGACGTGGACCAGGCCTCTTCATGGAGCCCATCAGAAGTGTGACGTGGACCAGGCCTCTTCATGGAGCCCATCAGAAGTGTGACGTGGACCCGGCCTCTTCATGGAGCCCATCAGAAGTGTGACGTGGACCAGGCCTCTTCATGGAGCCCATCAGAAGTGTGACGTGGACCCGGCCTCTTCATGGAGCCCATCAGAAGTGTGACGTGGACCCGGCCTCACAGAGCACGACCTGGACCAGACGTGGACCAGGCCCCTCCACGGAGCCCACCCTGTCTATCTCTCTTCTATTCTTTCTTCCTATTCCCCCTCTACCTCTCCCCCGACACGGTCGAGGCAGATGGCCGCCCACCCTAGAGTGGGGTTCTGCCTGACGTTTCTTCCTAAAGGGGAGTTTTTCGTTACCATTGTCGCAATATTGCTTGCTCTGGGTGGATCTTTGTTGGTTGTAAAGTGTCTTGAGACAACTTGTTGTGATTTGACAAAACAAATAAAAACTACTTTATTAGGGGGAAAACACTATAAGATTTTAATGAATAAAATCTATACGACGGGGGCGAAAAAGGTTATCTGGGGAAAGCGATATTGAAGAGGTGGGTTTTGAAGGTTTGGAGGGTGTCGGCATCTCTGAGAGTTTTAGGGATTGCATTCCACAGGGTTGGGGCAGCAAAAGGTAGCCTATATATCTCTGCTGTCCGGAGGAAACCTCATAACTCCAAAATGTTCATTTTTCAGGAATTGAAAAATATACGTTTTTAAGGAAATTAATAAAACCTTATATTTTTTAAACGATGCAATACTGCCTCATCACAGTTGGTGTTGTGACTTTAGATATTGTCAATTACTTTCATGAGAGGGAGAGAGGTGGTGGAGAGAGGTGGAGTTAGCTTCTTTAGCAGCACCGAGGGTCCAATGGAGTTAAGAGGTTTTGTCCAATGCGTTTTTTACTACTTTCCATTGGTTCAATATTTTCGAAACGACACACAGACGTAGGGTGTTCAATAGCACTGATTTATGGAATAAAATCAAAAACCTCAAAAATGTAGTTATGAGGTTTCTTCCAGACAGCAACGATATTTCTGCTACTTGGTCTTGGGGACCTCAAGGAGGTTTGCGTTGCCAGACCTGAGGGAGCGGGAGAGGGGTTCATGAGGTGGGGGGGGGGGGCAGGTTGTACAGTACGTGTTTAGTAGTATTTTGAAGTGTGACAGGGAGCCAGTGAAGGTGGTGGTCTCTGGAACGGCCATGGATTCTGGACACATTCAAGTTGTTTGGGGTCTTTGGAGGTGCATGAGACGTGCAGAGAGTGTTATAGGGCAGGGGCTGAAATCCCGTAAGACGGCACTTTTGGACAAAAATAGCGAACATAGCAGATCTACAAGCTCACGACGCGCTGTGAGCTTGTAGATCAACTATGTTCGGACGCAACCAAGCACTCTTTAGCTAGTGGAGATGCGGGTGTACGACATGGATTTCTGAACAAATTTGTTCAACGCAAAATACTGTGTTCAAGTTCAGGAGACTTCGGGGGAAAAAAAGCAATTCTCCTGAATGCTGCCTTCCGGCACGCAGGCATGGAAAGGAGTGGCATTTGCATTTCTTTCACTGTAGTAAATGCTGCATTCGTGCAGGTCTGGAAAGGGCAGTTGTTTAACAGACGGGTAAAAGGGCAGGGGCTGAAGCCCCCTTTGATGTCTATGTGTGCACGTCCCTGCAGGATACTGTAAGTGTTGATATAGCTTACAAACGAAATAATATCTATTGAAACTGTGTGTTCTATCGGCCTATAGACCCCACAGGTGTCTAAGGCCTATCTATAATATTAATAACTCCACGTTCACAAAGCCTCCATCCATCATTCTTGCACATTTGCAGTCAGACACAATGTTTCCTTCATGCTTCAACACATACACAGTTGCTTTTATTAACGGTTTTATTAAACAAGCATCATATATTGTATAATAAACAGCATTTTTTTCCAGTAGCACATTGTTTGTCACCTCTGTCACACATGGGCGTTTGAACATGACTGACACAAGCTGCAGACCTTCATTTTACAGATAGGCCTATATAGGGAATATATCCGCATTGATTTGCAACCATATGCAAGGCAGGTTATTGGATAAATAGTGACAATTCAAGTGATTCTGTAGAAGTTTTTATAGCCTATACACGCACAGTAAAATCATTGTGCTAATTGAATTCTGATGGTGTACAAAATCCATTTTTGTTCCATTTGTACACTCTCAGAGAGTCAAATGAACACTCAATGTTATACAGTTTCATGTTAATATATTAATCTATAGGGCCCCTAAGTCGTCATAAGAATTTGGCTCCTCGTCTGAGCGCACGGAGACCTTGAAATGGCGACGTAAAAAGCCGCCGTATCTCTTCTGATTGTCCCATTTCAAGTTGTTCAACTTGGGCCGGATCCTCCTCATGAACCCTCCGTAGCGCTTCTGGAGCTCCTCCTGTTCTTGGCTGCCCTGCTGCTCCTCCGTGGTGGAGCTACTCCTCTTAGACTTGGGGCCAAATTTGCGTAAAAAGCCGCCATAACGCTTGACCAGTGGCTTCATTGACGCCTCGTCGTTCTCATAGCGCCCCATGTCGCTCTCCTCGCTCACGTCTGCCAGCCGCCGCTCCTCATCCTCCTCCGAGTCGATCTCCGGCACCGGGAGGAGATCTCTCGCCGCGATCTCTTTCACCAAATCCTCGTATTTCGTGTGGAGCGCCGGTGCTCCGGACTTTAACACGAAATTGTCACCGCGCCACGGAGAGGTGAATATTTTGTTTTTGTTTCTGTCAATGCGCTTAATGAATCCACCGTAACGTTTCACTAGCCTGGCGACGGTCTCTTGAAGGTCTCCGTCCTCCGCACCACTATCGGCCACATCCATCAGACCTGTGGCGGTGCGCGCCGCTTGGAGAGCCTTTCCACAGTTCTCCAATTCGTCTGAGCTCAGTAGGGTTCCATCACATTCCGAGCATGTCTGGGGGGAAAAGAGCCACATATTAATGTCTTTTGAACAAAGTTACGGGGCCTATTGTGCATAATTAATTCCGCGCTCCCAAAGCCCCCTCCCAAAAAACAACACAAGTTTGGATAATTTTCCCCCCGTAATTGCTAGAAGGAACTCAGATTATATGAGTGGTCGCTCTCAAACATTTTCATGTCAAGGACCCCAAATTTGGCCACTGATCCTGCATCTAAAAGGATGTTGTGCCAGAGATGCTGTTGGGGACCCCCTGGAACCCTCTCAAGGACCCCCGGGGGTCCCCGGACGCCAATCTGAGAGCAACTGTCATTTATTGGCTACTATAGGCTATATTTCATGATTCCAGAAGCAGAGAACATTTTAATTTTTGTTTAATTCATTCAGTATTTTTGCGTCTTTGCGCAGCCAAATATACAACCAAAGTCATGGTAACTTTTTGGAATGACTTCGAATGAGTTCCATCTGTTGTTGTTATTGTTATTATTGTTATTATTATTATCGTTATTATCATTATTATTATTATTATTATTATTATTATTATTATCATCATCATCATCATCATCTCGGCATTTTGCCAGGATTACGCGACCGCTCTCTCTTACCAAGCTATAAGGTCCGTCTGTATTGAAGATCTGCTGGGCGCATTTCAGACACTGTGAAGAACAATCTGTTTGGATGTATGATGGTAAACTCAGCATCAGAACCAGGGAATACCACTCCATTCTTTCTTGACTCGACCTCTGAAAGAAAACATGCAGATTCGAGATCAATTGTAATGCTATAGGCTACTCTTAACCTGAGTCTGATTTTCCTGATCCGGGCAATTTGGAAGTATAGGGTAGCCAATTTGCAGTTGATGAAATTGGTTAGCTAAATCTGAAAAACATCTGAAAAACACATCTGAAAAACATCTGAAAAACACATCTGAAAAACATCTGAAACACCTGAAAAACACTTTATTACCAAGAATCGGCATGCGTAACGCAGCCGCCGATCAGTTTGCAAATAACAACTATACCATATTAATAAATGACAATATAATTAGTTCCCGAAATGCAAAGTATAGGCTACAAATATATAGGCTGCATTATTAAATATCTACCTCACAGCGGCGTTGGAGAAATAGTTCCGGGCGTGCAGCAGTTGGGAAAGGAGAAGAGGCGCATCTAATAGTGGCGCACGTCTCGTCTCCAACACTTGTTTTGCTTTTTGAGTGGCTTGTCCTGTCGCCTTTCTTTTTATTGACGGAGACTTCGTCGTGTCACCAAAGCACATCATAATATCATCTCTAGCTGACCAATGGGAGAGTAAGTAACGCAAGTATAGTAGTCTACACCCCCCCCCCTTTTTTTTCCTTTCTTTATACCATTGCCCACGCAAGATGATGCTCATCAGCTTGGCATTTCATCCAACCGCCTTGAATTGTTGTCATATTAATGTATTTGTGTGACCGAGTCTGTATACAAATGATATAGGCTAATGCTTCAGATGGAGCTATAGCCTACCTCCGTTAATGCTGTGTGTCATTTGTGGAGAAAAAACGTTAACCTACAGACTAGTAAATAAAGTGAAACTATAAAGTAATCTCATCCCTTCTCCCCAAGGTTGATTCCTTTGACAGACCAGTGTCTTCTTCTTTGTCCTTGCATGCTTTTCAACTTTCTGTTGCTCTGCAACCAAGGTAACCAGCAGCACTGGTAAGCTGCACATCTCACCAAAATGACTTGCGCTGCTTTTCTTGTTTATGAGGAGGAGGCTATATATAACTAATTGGAATGATGTGGTGGTCAATGTAATCCATGTGGTTAATATAAAGCATACACTTTACATAAAATATAGTTTTCTTTTCACCCAGAGAGGTGAAGGGGAACACATCCAATCTTTTTTTTTCTCTCCTCTCACTTTACCGGCAATCAATATTCACTGAATTGTTTGTTGTTTGTTTGTATCCATGTGTGTTTCTTTTGAAAAATCTCTAGAGGCTACCAACAGTCATTAAGACATGCGATTGCGAATCCCTTGACTCCTTCAAAACTGCTCTCAAAGGGCCCCTACGGACGGCTGCAATTCGAAACTGGCCCCCACCCACCCCTTTTTCCCTATATGTTTTTTTTCCCTTTTTACCTATGATTTCCTGTTTCTGGCTATATAGAAGTGTATATTCGTACGTCTCTAAATGTTTTGAAGAATTGAAAATGGTGGGCCCTATTGTAAACAAGTGTAATGCTTTATGGTGTCGTCCACTCACAGTTAACAGTTTTTGTATTGAGTTGTACTTGAAATGTACTGTAATTCTGCAAACTGTTAATACATATTTCAATCAATCAATCAATCAATCAATGTCCCTTGAAATGCAACATCTTGTTTTTGAGGGGTCATTTTCTGCAGCATGATCTAAATTTCAGTATTAGAATTGTTCATCTAGTTACTAGATTCTAGTAGTACTAGATGAACAATTTATGACTCATGACTGATGAAGACAGCAAGGTGGAATTGTTAGTCGTTCTGTATACTTGCACCTAATAAAATGCTCTAAGGTCACATTCCCACCTAATAGGCCTACTTCGGTAGACTCGATGCGAATGGGCGGAGAATTTGGGATTCTTGCATATTTAATTTGCTGCGGTTTGCCTTCACACTGTCATCCGCAGCAATTGGAAACGCAGCAGGGGGGACCTTTATCAATGTGTTCCATTCATAGCCTACACAGTGAAATCTATGGTGATAAAATTATACTCATAACGTGCATGTGTCGTGCCGTCTGGGACTGGATTTGAATGAGCCTTCATACCTGCCAAACGAAGTGCACTTTCTGACAATGCGCAGCAGGATTCGTTTTAATCGCAGCTAAGCTTTCTGGTGTGAATGTCACCTAAATGTCGGTGCTGCTCCAGTGTCTTCTCCTCCTTCTGCAACGTATGTCCTTGTACCTGTGAAGCACCGGATCAGCCGTTTCAGGCTTGAGGCGCGTTGGTAGACTCCCTTTGTTACTAGATGAACAATTTAGACCCCAAGAAGTGTACACAAAGTGCAAGTTTTTGCATGGCCAGGTGTGTGTATATGTATGTATACATATTGGTTTGCATTGTGAATGTGACCATGTGGGTCGTCAAAAACATATATGTCTGATTACTATAGGCCTGCTTACTTATATGCCCATATGTAAGCACTGTGTCATGTTTAAACTAATAACATAAAACGCAATCTTCTTAATTAGCTCCAATTAAATTGACAAATTGTTCCCATTGCTTTCTCTCCTCTCCTATACTTCGCTCATGTTTGCTAGATTTCGTTCACTGCCCTTCCCGATGCACCTCCACCCCAGTGCACCTCCACCCCAGTGCACCTCCACTCCAGTGCACCTCCACCCCAGTGCACCTCCACTCCAGTGCACCTCCACCCCAGTGCACCTCCACTCCAGTGCACCTCCACTCCAGTGCACCTCCACCCCAGTGCACCTCCACCCCAGTGCACCTCCACCCCAGTGTACCTGCACTCCAGTGCACCTCCACCCCAGTGCACCTCCACCTACAGTGCACCTCCACCCCAGTGCACCTCCACCCAGGTGCACCTCCATTCCCTACCACTGCACCCCGGTGCACCTCCACTCCCTACCACCTCCGGTGCACCTACCACTCCCCTACCACCTCCGGTGCACCTACCACTCCCTACCACTGCTGCTGTCAGGGGGAAAGCGTATACAAAAGCAACAACTGGTATAAAAGCTGCTACTTTCTTCTGTTTTCATCTCATCCAATCGATCACTCTCTAAATGTATCCCGTCCCTCATCGAAGGCCTCCTTTCCGAAACAACAGCTGGATCGAAGTCCACAAGCACAGCACACGTCATTAACATTACTCATCATAGAATGGAGGACAGCTCTCATGAGGTGACACAAGGGAGGATGTCTATAGAAGAAAGCTCCCAGGGATGGTGGCCAAGCTTCTCTTTTACCTTTTGTAACGCCTTGCCTTTTTGTGTTTCTACTTAGCAGTCCTTGGACAATTGTTGGAGACAGGCCCCCGAGTCGATTATCCACACAACAAAGCTCAGCTTTAAGCAGATGTAAATCGTGTTCAAACAAGCAGCTTGTGGATTTGAAAAGAGGCTATTAGGCCTAGATGCTGCATAATGATGGCATATGGCCTAATTGAGATGATACAAGAACTGAAGATGTGCCGTCTCTGTGACAAGATCTCTGTAGTATAGGCCTATACTCAGTGGAAGCATATGGGAGTTAAATAAATACACCACCTGCCTCTGTTCATATACCTGTAGGGTAAGAATGTCTCATGCTATATCTTTAACTTAACCATGGAAGCCTATACCACACTCCTCACCAGAATAACATTCCATTCTCTATTCTATAGCTTGAGTTATACTGCAGAGTTGACCATCATTCTGTTAAACAAACACATATGTATAGTTTTGAGGGGCGCTACCCCATCCTATATTCGATTTTTGACATAGACAATGAAAGGAGAATTTACGTCATATGTGTCTGAGCAAATCGACATGTTACGTCAGTGGTTCCCAAAGTGGGGTCCGGGGACCCCCAGGGGTCCTTGGGGGAGTTCCAGGGGGTCCCTAGCTACATGCTAGTTTGGAACCAAATGGACCCTTAAGGTGGCCTTACACTAGCCGATAATCGGGCATTTTTGACGCTCGGGGGGTGTCCGACCGCTCAAAGCGCGATCGGGATCGGCCCGATCAACATCAAGAATGTTTGATATTTGCTCTGCCCCGCTCTGACTATCCTGTAGTGTGTGGTGCTATCAGATTTCAGATTGAAAAAAATCGGCTAGTGTAAGGCCACCTTTATGGGTCTGTAACTCACTCTGAGTGTGTACAAATTTGTACACTCTCAAAGAGTTAAATTAACATTGATTTTACATTATAAATTGGGGTCCCCAGAGAAATGCCATTAAATGGGGGGTCTGCATAGACTAATGCATGTCAAACTGGGGGTCCTTGAAATTAAACGGGTTGAGAATCACTAGAGCCGTGAAACAAATCTTCTCTTATATGGGGGTCTCTGGCATATCTTTTCAAATGGGGGTCCGTGGGCTAATTAGTGTCAATTTGGGGGTCCTTGACATGAAAGAGTTTGGGAACCACTGTGTCATGATGATGTACGATGATAAGAGCGCCCCTCACTTCACACGGGTGTGACTTTTAGGTTTGTATACAGTACGAAACTACACAATTGACTATATTACCATAGTATGCTGTTCCATTCTAAACCGCAAGGAATGTATAGAGGGAGTGATGGATGTGTCATTTTTCACAGTAGCCTACATACCGGCAGCTTCCAGGCCCAGGAATCCAAACAAGACGGCCATGATTTCTGTGCCCATAATACTGACAAACACATTGCTATTGTTTTCCGCTGCTTTTTCAATAAATGATTAATCCACTCCACTCCCCCGGCCCTTGTCACACACACACACACACACACACACACACACACACACACACACACACACACACACACACACACACACACACACACACACACACACACACACACACACACACACACACACACACACACACACACACGATCTCTGTGTGTGTGTGTGTGTGTGCGTCATAAATGCCCTCGTTCTCCTCTGTTTGATCAACCGGTACGGATTCACATTCCATCGTAACCTGGAGACACCTAGGCTAGCTGCCTCTCAGATGGAACAGACACCTGCCTGGAGACACCTGCCTCTCAGATGGAACAGACACCTGCCTCTCAGATGGAACAGAAACCTGCCTGGAGACTAGCCTGGCTAGTAATAAGCCAGACTAATATCACACAACACTGATTCGGTCTGGCTTATTAGCCAGGCTACCTGGAGACACCTGCATCTCAGATGGAACAGACTAGTGGCTTATACCACTCCCACTCCCATGCATGTGCTGAATGCACGACGCACAAGCTCATTCACTATGTCATACACTCTAACACAGAGCCAATTAAGTGTTGATTTAGTCAACTATGACGAAAAGCATTCGTTGACTAACTACCTTTTTTCCACAGACGAAAACTAAATAGAAACTAAATAAAAACTAAGCCATGAGACTATAACTAAAAATACTCCATTTTATGCTTGGTTGCGTGCTGAAAAAAGCTGCGGCGCGTTGTGAGCTTGTAGATCGGCTATTTTCAGCATACACGGTGAAAATCTGCCCTTACAATGCACAAGCTCATTTATTTGTCATACACTCCAAATTGACAATGAACTATCATGCCCCGTGGAATCTTATATAAGATCATTTACGACAAAACAAAACAGACTGTTAATATTGTATTGTAACTTTATAATGGGCAATATTCATAAAAATGCACTCTCAATTACAAATCATTTTTTCATGTCATGTTTATCAATGCTTCCAGTAAACGTATCAGTTTTAGTTATTACAATGTTTTGACCAATCTGTACGAGTAGAGTCTGGTGTGTCTGGTTTCACACAACTGCTTGACAAGTGGTATACTGCCTGAAGGTCAAAGTTCAATTTCTCGGGGCGCCCGCTGGCCTATTGGCCATATTCAGACCGCAACCATCTTGCCAGCAAGGTGATACCTAGGCGATACTTCCCATAGACAGCCAATTCATCCAAACAGAAAAGTTATATTAAACAACAAAAATCCCCAACATTGCAGCTGTAGGGAAAGCTTGAATTATCCTCTTTCAATCTGTAAAGTTTTTGTTTCATAAAAATCCACCGTAGACATGTTATGAGCTACTTCCAGAGTATGGAAGCGCTCATTATCAGTAAAGCAACCTCCTGCTGCCTGCTGCACTATGTGCACATTCAAAACAGGTGGTATACGCATGGGCCGTAGGAAGTATAGCTCATAAAATGTCTACGGTGGATTTTTATGAAACAAACACTTTGCAGATAGAAAGAGGATAATTCAAGCTTTCCCTACAGCTGCAATGTTGGTGATTTTGATGTTGTTTAATATAATTAGAGAGGACTTTTCTGTTTGGATGAATGGGCTGTCTATGTGGGAAGTATCACCTAGGTAGCACCTTGATGGCAAGATGGCTGCGGTCTGAATATGGCCAATAATGGTCCAGGCACATCATGCCACATATAGGCTCTGGTCTGTCGCGTGTTCAAGTCCCGTTCATGACGACCTTTGCTGCGTGTCTCTCCCCTTCTCTCTCTCCCCCTCTTTCCTGTCCGTCTTCACTGTAACTAAATGGTACATTTATATAGCGCCTTTATCCAAGGCGCTTTACATAGATTGTGCATTACATTCACACACAGATGGTGGCGGAAACCATGCAAGGCACCAACCAGCACATCAGGAGCAATTGGCAGTGCAGTGTCTTGCTCAAGGACACTTTGACACTAACTCTGGGGGAGCCCGGGTTCAAACTGGCAACCTTGCGGTTGCCATCCAGCCACTCTACCCCTGAGCCACCGCCGCCAACTATCAATAAAAGGCACAAAAGCCAAAAACAAATCTTTTTAAAAAAAAACGTTCAAACTCTCCCCTGAGCAAGCAGGAAGGCTCTATTAGCTCAGTAGTAAACATTTCAGCATTTGTGCAGGAGACCTGCATGGGTTCAAATCTGGGGTAGAAGTTAAGGTTGGCCTGATCTTTTTTTCTTTCTCACTTCTTCCTAGCGAAGTGAGAAAAAAAAACCACTAAACGGAGGATAGCTTTAAACCTAGCACCTTTTTAGCATCGCTATTTTAGGCACGTCAAAACGTCATTAATGAAAAAGAAAAAGCCTTTTTCACACCTACATGCAGGCAACAGGTGCATAGGCCCTATGCACCTGTCTTTGGTCCCCTATGCCATAGGGGACCAAAGACCAAACGAGGGAAACATACTGAAAGAAAGAACTCCGGAAGAAACACCATCTTCAAATTTTCACTGCATGTCATTACGAAATGATATTCTTTAAAATAACTGAAAATACATTAAATGGCGTCATGATTACGTTATGATGACGTCCTACAGTGACTCCGGTGACGTTCAGGACTATAGGCCAGATCACAGCCCATATGGGGATGATCTTTATGTCATTTCCAGGACGTCTTCACCATGCAGTTAAAATAATATAGCTTATTCTGGGCCAGATCTGAGTTATTATATGACTTAAGTGGATCTGGCCTCGATCAGACTCGCTGTGATTCATCCAGGGACGTCCGTCTTAATGGGCAGAATGTTTGTTGGTTGAAATCAGGTGATATTCTGGGCCAGATATATCAGTAATTCGTCCAGATCCTGACCGTGCTTGCTGGGTAGTGAACACTGTTCCATTTTCATAGCATGATTCTTCTCCAACATGCATCATATCCCAGCACACAGCGCTGCACCCCCAGCCTCTCTAGTGTCACTTTGCACCTCGGCTCCCACCGATGAAGCAGATCAGCTATGAGAGAAATACTGAGGTACGCATGAGCATCTAATGTGACAACACACGCAGCCACCTTAACTTTTCCCACAATATCTGGTGTGAAGGTTACCATAGCAGCCATTATGAGTTGACGTTGTCACCATAAATAAGTCTTCTCGAGGGAGGAGGATTTTCTTAGTTTAGTTAATTACCTTTTTTTTTCTCTCCCTCCATCCCTTTGGTGATAGAAGAAAGGTGAAGCACGAGGTGTTTCAGAGGAAGGAGGGAGGGAGGGAGGGAAGGAAGAGGAGGAGGAGGAGGAGGAGGAGGAGGGAGAGTATGCTGGGGAGTAGACACACACAGGAAGGGACTTTCTCAGCTTCAATTCTTTTGATTAACCAACCATGACCTGAAATTGACGTCAGCAGCTGTTCGGGTAGTCATTAACACATTATGATGAAAGGAAAGCTGCTGAGTATCTACAGTATAGTGAGAAGGTGCATGGATGATAATTTGATGACACATGCCCACACACATTTATAGGGCGAAAGAGTGCCGTAGCACCTGCCCTCGCCTCAACGACCTTACAGACGTATGCAATGGCTCAATTTATGTAATTTAGTTAGCATTTTATGTAGACACGGTTGTTAGGTAATTGTCTTGCTTATGATTCTTGATAACTATTTCTATGTATTTGAAGTATTACCATGTGTACTTACTTACAGTAAGTCGCTATGGATTAAGAGCGTCTGCTAAATGCCTAAATTGTGAATTGTAATTGTAATCAAAACTCTCTATGGTGTGACCATTAAAGCTGCAATACATTACTTATTTTAATGAATACAAAACATTATTTTATAGGTTATTTTAAGCTATCTGTAGGTAGAGTATATTAATACAATATAACTACATCTGCAGTGGTTGGAGGTGGTCTCCCTGTTCTTCTATTGAGAAATATAGACCCTGGTTTCTAGGTAGAGGACACCTATAGTATACAGTACTGCTTGAAGCTCATATGGGCATTATCACCCCTTGCCAAGCAGGGGATTTGTTTTGGACGAGCGGTAGAAATGTGGTCTTTCAGGCAGGGGAGTGCACTGTTACCATTTCCAAACTTAAGGCCAAGTTACATGAAACTGGTGCAGTCAAATATAGACCCCATGAGGTTTAAATCCGGGGTAGGATATGAAATTTACGGATTGCAGCTTTAAAGCTGAAGTATATCTAATATACAGTATATGACCACATACTAATGATGTGCTACATTAGGCTCAGGTCCATGCGTGTACTACCTGCTGCCTCTCCGTTTCCTGTCATTATTTCCACTATTTAAATTTGGCAGAAATGTCTCAAAGTACGATACAGCGATCTATAAAAAGATGCAGACAATTCCACATTGGGAGCAGTCTTATGATGTAGTCATGCACAGTATATCTGACACCGTGGCGAGGCATTTGGTTTGATATAATGGTAGACTATGTGTTGTCGTGAGACCCACAAAAGGGGCTTTGCTGCTTGTGGACATTGTAAAATCACCAGCCCTGCACCAGAGGTGAGTGGGAGATATTCGCACACGCAAGCATGTGTAGCTCCGTAGTTACGTAATTTTGCCTCCGTTGACGACCAAGGTCATTTTACAGCTGCATAAAGGAAACCAGTGAATGTGGGCCTCTTGAGCCATGCAGCATTTGACACAAAAAACGTTTTGAAGAAATGTGACACGCTCACACAAAGTTAGCACTAGCCTGAAGACTTTTCTTTTTAAAATGGGTTTACAGCCTATATTGTAGTTATTATAATTTATACTGTTGAAGAGTGTTTGGCTTTTATACTTCATATTGTATTCAACCATAAAAATGATTTTTAATTAACTATAGTTAACAGTATATACTGTAATTGGTTGATACAAATAAATCAAGTAATCAGTTACTTGATTACGATGGTTTACTCACACATTGATATAGATCACATTACAATTTACAATTTAGGCATTTAGCAGACGCTCTTAATCCAGAGCGATTTACATTAAGAGCATATTTGTTGGAACCAATCCCTGACAATTATTGTAAAGAATTAGAAGAACCTTTTGGGATAAACACTTTGATCCTGAAAGGATGCCTGAATGATAGCTCTGTGCGTGTGTGTGTGTGTGTGTGTGTGTGTGTGTGTGTGTGTGTGTGTGTGTGTGTGTGTGTGTGTGCGCGTGCAAGTCAGCTGTGATGGAAAAAGCATGACCTTTTAAAGTACACTGCCCTGACATTTGTGCTACATGTACTGTTCATGTATGTATCTGCAAGTATGAAAATTGCTGCATTTGTCCAACACCAATACCATTGTTTTGACAACAGTCTGAGACAACTGATTGGATGGAGGAAAAAAAGGGAAAAGGACACAGAACACCTGAATAGACCGTGTCTGGACTGTGATAGATGGCAACATGATAAGCAGCACCAGCCACGACATACAGACCATAGACCAAACAGTGGCCCGCAGTCCATCCAGCCATTGGAGTCTGTATGTGGCCAGGTGAGGTGACGCTGGCTCCAGTTTGCCTATTATATCAGCTGCTTAAAGACAGGATTGAAATGAAGGAGAATAATGAATGCCAAACAAAACTGCTTGTTCACTGTTACTGAATTCCACATTAAGGGAGATAACCAGGCACAGTACGTACAGCGGGCCTCTCAGAAATTGTAAGCAATGTTTAAATAATGGAACAGCAAGATTTGGGAATTTAGGAAGAACGATAATGTCTTCATCGTGATGCAAAATGCAATAAAAAAAATCTACTTGACATTTACTTTCGATGTTAACTAAAGAATCTATACGTGCTGTGCTGATGTACTTAAAATGTAAGAAAACCGGTGGTTTGGTTTTCCATGTGGTGGATTCGTGGTGAATTTCTCAGCTGAATATAAACTATGGGGATTTAAGGAAGAAATGTTTTTGGCTATTTTGAACAAAACAAACTCAAACTAGCATATAGTTTCCTTTGTTTTCACATTAAGGACTTAACAGAACTTTGTTGTTGTTTGGCTGAGCTCTTGCTCTACATATCGAGACTCATTAGATGTTCCATGATTCATTTTGACCTTCAATCAATGACACATCGACACCACGGAAGATGGTATTGACAGGACAAAATGTTTCGGTGATGCCATTCTAAATGAGTCCGTACGTACACTACAGCGACATGGCTGACGCATGTTCGGAACTAAGCCCCCCCATTTTGCCGTTTATTTGAGGGTTGCATGTTTGAAGAAGATAACAGTTGTCTACCTACCTATTGTTCTGACCCTCACCAATAAATGATGCATCAGACGGTCACCTGCTTGACTTCCCACGTTGCCCCGCCGTGGGCTCAGGCCCAGCATGGCCCTCAGACTTCCTGTTGGGAAACTAAAAGCATTTTCACGTCTCGTTGGCCGGAACACTAGTATAGCATGGTCTTTCCCCTGGGTGCTGAATCTTAACAAGATCAAAACCATCTCCCGCAGCTGGAAGCTATAAAGCAACATGGCTTATGTATTTCACTTCTTCTACTGTATGGTGAAAGTGCTAAGATAAATGTAATGACATACATTTTAACAAAGGTCACAGAGCAATGATGTTGAGCTTTACCCTATAGAATGTGACCCATGGAAACATTCATAATTAAGTTTGCTCGTATGTAAGTACGTACACGTACATACGTGTGTGTGTGTGTGTGTGTGTGTGTGTGTGTGTGTGTGTGTGTGTGTGTGTGTGTGTGTGTGTGTGTGTGTGTGTGTGTGTGTGTGTGTGTGTGTGCGTGCGTGTGTGTGTGTGTGTGCGTGTGTGCGTGTGTGTGTTAACCGCGGTGCATTTGAACCCATAACCTCTGCAGTGGTGGGCACTGGGCAGACAGGCACTTTATCACTGCTCCACTCGCTATATAAGCGCTATATAAGTGATTCTGATCTTTTTTATTTGTCACAGTCACATACTTTCATTCATAGTGTAGGTATTGTATTTCTATGTATTGTTCCCTGGTCTAGTTTTCATGGTTCTATGTTTGTTTGCTCCAGCTGTGTCTCATTTTGTAATCAACCTTCAACCCTCATGTGTTGTTACCCAGTCAGTCCTTGTTGAGTCATTGTATCCTGTCACCTGTTTCAGTTGTTCATGTTCACCTGTCTTCTGTATTAAAACACCAATGAATGGTTTTGAACACTACCATGCCTGTCCTGCGTTTGGGTTCTTACCTCACCTACACGTGACATTATTCACTTTTTATTTTATTTTGACCAGTTGTAGTTCTCTGCAAATGACAATACGTATCTTCATTTGACATTCATGTCACATTTATGAGAAATATGGTCAGCTAGGTTTATTGCAACCGTAGGTCGCAGATTATGAAAAGTCCGTCTTGTCAGTCCGTCACGCCTCGTGACATGTCACGCCACCATATATGGCCGTCAGTCCGCCACGCCTCGTGACACGCTCCATATGGCCGTCTCCATGAAGATCACGATACTGACCTCATCAAACCCTGGATAGCCATACATGCATGGAGAAGACTGGATCATCACCTACATCTGCATATATGGAGTAGGCCAGCAACTCTACATCTGACCTCAGCCAGCAACTCTATCTGACCTCAGCCAGAAACTCTACGTCTGACCTCAGCTAGCAACTCTACATCTGACCTCAGCCAGCAACTCTACATCTGACCTCAGCCAGCAACTCTACATCTGACCTCAAACCTCAAACCCTTAGATCTCTATAATGGAGCTGACCTGTTCTGACATTCCATATGTTGATCCTACCTACCTGTACGTCCTTCCTCTCCGATGTCTCCCTTTTGACTGATACCTGTCCATTCAAACTCTAGACGGCCTGCCCCAAAGTTATTAGCACAGCCGCGCCCGGCAGCCGATCGAAAACTAGAGTTCTCATCAGGCCCGAAAATGAATGCCCGGCCCTACCTGGGCCCTAACTGGGCCCTACCTGGGCCCTCACTGGGCTGACCCGAGGCCCCACCTGGCCTTACTAATTAGCACACATTTAAACAAAAGGTCCATATATCGCCCTCAGGGTGAATAATTAATTTTACTCAAACACATAGCAAACCAAGTTTGACTAGGGATGGGCGATATGAAATATCTGCCTATTATCTATATCCGAAGGGTGCAGTATAGTTTTGACAGTTTTTGGTTTAGACTAGTCATTGGTTAGACCATAGTCCTACAACTACAACCTATCTCAAACCCTCACCCTAAACCTAACCTCCCACGGGGCAGCACACCTAAACCTAACCTTAACCCATGTCTAACCAATGACTAGTCTAAACTAAGTATGCACCCCATTAATTGCTGTTTTGGCCGCTAAACTGATATAAACCGATGTCAATATGATCTCATTCTGTATTAAAACATTATAATGTTGTCTATTCTGAAAAGGTCATATAAACCCATACATTTATTCCAAAACTAGATATGCACCGTTATTGAAATGTTGATCCACAGCATGCTTGGGTTGGTCCTCAGAAAAACAACATATCATCAGAGCTAACAATAGCAGAGGAATCAAATCATCGGGCAAGTTCTTCCAATACACCAGCAGGGGGCAGTGGTTGCTGACAAGTTGGCTGCTGTAGGCCTATAAGAGACAGGTTGACCAATTGTTGCCATGCCAGTGTCTATAGGGAACAATTACTGCCATGTACTGACAGTTATATGCATACATCATGCTGCACAACACTGTGTTAGAAAGAGGAGCCATTGAAGTACGTAAAATCGGGACATTTTGGACATTTAAGACATCACTTCCTATACAGAAGTTGAGGGCGTGGGAGGAGCAGGTCTCATCATCTCAAACAGACAATTATTTATCTTTCTAAAATCAAACTATGCTATCTGGATAGATTGGACCTATATATCTGGAATTCTATATATAATATCAATGAAGTCACCGCAGGCAGACAAAAGATTATATACTGTATGGACTACTATCTCAGTATATTTCGAAGCACTTCCTTTACAGGGATGTTGGCCTTCAGGTTGTCATGGAGACATCATACGCATGAGTCGAGAGGGAGAGGAAGAATGAGTGGAGAAAGAAGAGAGGCCGAGAGAGAGAGAGAGAGAGAGAGAGAGAGAGGGCGGCTGAGTCAGAAGAAGTGCATGTCCCTGAAACTTGTGAAGGATATTTTGTCCAAGGGGCAAAACGATCACAATAATACAGGCTCCCTGGGTGTATGTATATATCCACTGAAGAAGGAGAAAAAAAAGGCATCTCTGTCAGAGGCCTGCTGGGTGAAATGCAATAGAAAGAGGGTTCAAGGGGCCAGAGAGATGCAAAAGTATAAGCTCTGTTACAGTGTGAATGAAACATAAAACATCCACCTCCGCTTCATCACGACCTGCTGTTAATGCTACTATAACTCATCGTGTTCCCACAGCAGCACAGATAGACACACTAATGGCACTGACTGGACAAAGAGCTATAGTACACGTTATTCTAATCTTATCACTAGATGAGGGCCCACCGCCCACATATTGTGTCGTTGCTGTCGCGAGGAAACCACCTAACTCAATATTAGATGTTTTTTCCTTCTCCATAAATCAGTGCTATTGAACACCCATGCCCGTCTGTGTGTTGGTTAAAACAATATTGAACCATGCAATGAAAAGTAGTAAAAAGTGCTTCAGGCAAAACCTCTTAACTCCATTTGACCCTCAAACTGTCAGCTAACTCCACCACCTCTCCCCATCTCATGCAAGTAATTGACAATATATAAAGTCACAACACCAACTTTGATGAGGCAGTATTGCATTTTTGAATTTTTCATTTTCTGAAATATGGAGTGGAACATTTTGGAGTTAGTTGGTTTCTTCCCGACAGCAGAGATATTATGGACGTCTTTAAATTGTAGTTGGTTATTTGTTTTTCATGGGTTCAAATGGTAATAGCCTATTGCTAAAGGAGGAGAGGACACTGGAGCAGCACTTCACTTCACTTCTTGCGGTCTTCATCAGAGTCATGAAGACAGTAAGGTCGAAACGTTAGTCGTTCTGTATACTTAGCACCTAATAAAAGGCTCTAAATGTCCGTGCTGCTCCAGTGTCCTCTCCTCCTTCTGCAACTTATGTCCTTTTCAGGGACGGATTAACCCCCACGAGGGCCCCTGGGCCGGTAATATTTGCAGGGCCCCCACAGCGCACGTGCGCGCGACATTTTCGTGTTTTTCCGTGTTTTTATCATCTTTTTACCTAAATTTAACAAAATCAACAGCCAATGGAGGGCCCCAGGAGCCCTTTTCAGGGCGTCAAACATAGTACCTCACGGTCCAATTTCCCCGAAAGGCCCCTGAGGGCCAAGGGCCCCTGGGCCACGGCCCCACTGGCCCAATGGCTAATTTGTCCCTGGTCCTTGTACCTGTGATGCACCGGATCAGCCGTTTCAGGCTTGAGGTGCGTTGGTTTTGATTGATTGATTGAAGAATTTATTAACAGTTTGCAGAATTACAGTACATTTCAAGCACAAACTCAATACAAAGGCTGTTAACTGTGAGTGGACGACCCAATTAAGCATTACACTTGTTTCCAATAGGGTCCACCATGTTCAAATCATCAAAACATTTAGAGACGTACAAATAGACACTTCTATAGACAGAACAGGAATTCATCATAAAGGAGGTAAAAAGGGAAAAGAAACATATACAGTGAGGGGAAAAAAAGGGGTGGGCGGTGGGGGGGATTCATGTTCAGCTCCGTTAATTTGTTTGTTTTCCTTGGAGGAGCTGCGTTGGGTCCCCAAGTCGGCTCCGTGGCCGTACCTTGAGTTGGCTGTGTGGCCGCGACCGTCTCTTGTGTTGTCCTTGCGTTCGTGTTTGAGGGATTCCGATTTTACAGGGGCCAGTTTCGAATTGCAGCCGTCCGTAGGTGCCCTTTGAGAGCGGTTTTGAAAGAGTCAAGGGATTCGCATGTCTTAATGACAGTTGGTAGACTCCCTTTGTTGGTAATATTGCTAAATTCTAATTGTGACCTCTCTTCTTCATTACTACCTGATTACATCAGGTGATTTATTATGTTTTATTATGTTTTATTAAAACAAAATCATAAAAGTGTATATTTGTAAAAAACAAAAAATATGTTCTGGTGAATTAAAAAGGGGGGACCCTAATGTAGCCTAAACAATCAATCAATCAATCATCACTTCAGGCGAACGGATGGTGCAATTTTCACTGTAACTCAAATAGTATACATTCTGACATTCTCAAAGATGGAAAGAAATCAGCATAATTATTGAATTCAAATATTTTGGAATTATCTTGGATTCTAATCTTAATTTTAAGAAGTTTAAAAATATATATATAATCAAATCCAGCTTGTTAAACAGGTTTATACAAAACTGCTGAATGACAACATTGTGTACCTGTCGTAGCAACTTCTTCTTTGTTTATTACACTGCAATTACACTCTAGTACACTCTAGCCGATGCTGCTAATCTACATGAATGCTAGGTTTTAACTTTTGTCACACATCTCACATTGTATAACAATCTGGGACAATCCCTGCGTCAACACACTAGCATTCTGGATAAAAAGCCCCATCACTAGCATGTTTTAGATTTTATTGTATACAAAATTCTGTATGTTTACCCCCCCCCCCCCCCACACACACACACACACACACACACACACACACACACACACACTCTGTCTGAATACATCATGTACAGGCCGGCTGCATGCGGCAGTGGCGTGCACAGACATTTAGAGGGGCAGGTGCTCATGTGAAAAAAGGGCACCTTGTGCAGCACGCGGAACCGGACAGTTTTAAAGATTTTGGGGCATAAATAATATATTAGAAGCTTTTTATCAAGAATTGATCAATGTCACCATGGTCCACATGTGGTGCAACTCCGTGTGGGGGTCCCCGGAACTTCCAGACCCACAGGAATGCGCCCCGGCGAGGCTGCAAACAGTGAGACTTGGCGGTGTGTTGGGCTGTGCAACAGTGACACTATTTCCGTGCTCGGACCCAGGGACACAGCCAGGGTCACAGCCAGGGACACAGCCAGCCAGCCAGCCAGCCAGATACACAGCTGTATAGGAGTGGTTGCACCACCAGAAAATAACGTAAGCATAAGTATCACTGTTGCACAGCGACTGTGGCTCAGGAGGTAGAGCAGGTTGTCCAATGATCCATGGGTCGGCGGTTCGAATCCCTGCTCCTCCTGTCCACATGTCGAAGTGTCGTTGGGCAAGACACTGAACCCCAAAATTGCTCCCGATGTGCTTTGGTACCTTGCAAGGCTTCTGCCGCAATGTGTGTGTGAGTGGGTGAATGTACCCATTCACACACATGCACAAAGCGCCTTGGATAAAGGCGCTATATAAATGCACCATTTACCATTCCTGGGACATGTGAGAATGGCACAGTGAAAAAAGAAACACCCATTGTGGGTGTATGGGATTTTTCTCTATCACTAAACAGTAAACACAGGGGTGAAATTCACCCGAACACCTCCCTGTAGAAAAGCGGCACATATAGGCCTACTACTTATTTCGATGGAAATAAGCGAATTAGCACTAAAACCCAACGCCCAATTGAGGGCTTATGGTAGGGGAAATAGCCAATAATGTGTTTTTGCACAAAATTACACTTGGACCTCTTTGGTGGGGTCGTAACAACAAATAAAGCCTAAAGGTAAGAAAGCCTTCTAGTCCGAAATTCCTTTAAGACGATTTTAAACCCAAGAAAGCACTACGGCTTGTTTCCATTGGGGTCCTTTGTACTCAATTCATCGAAACATTTAATGACAGAAAAATATATACAGTATGCAAAAACATGGCTGATAACTGCTGCTGGTATAGAGGGATGACTGTATTGTCTTCAATATGTAAACACATGCATGCATGGCAAAAGGACAATACGATGTATTTAAGACTAATGCAATAACAATAATTTTCCCTGGGTAAATAGTTAAATTAAGGTGATCATAATCATACGATGATAGAGTAGGCCTAGGGCTACAAATATAAATAATAATAATCATCATCAATTTGATGATAATATAAACAAACAACAACAACAATAATATGAATGATGATAATTAATAATCATATTAATAATAAACAGATATTTTTTTTTATTTCTTTTTTTAATAACATTGTTGTAGTAGTTAACTTGGTAATATATGTTGTCATGCACGGAATGCTGGTTTCTATGATCATGACATCATGAGTGGTCAACTCAAATCCCATGCCTTCGACACGTGTTTCGCGGTGCACGTGCAAGCACATGCTGGAAATGGGTACACCATGTTCAAAAGAACACAATGTATCCGGGGTCAACGGCAGGAATTGCACGCGCGAAAGGAGAATGCATGTATTTCGCGCGATACACCAGAGGCAACAGAAGAATAAATAACAACTACGCCACGATATAAAATCTAAATCTGGGACGGTATATATACATTTCAAAATAAAAAACAACCCCAGCGTGTTGTGTCTCCACCCCCTGTGACGAGAATGGACTTTCCCTCATTTGCATTTTACTGGGACCGCTTTATTAGAAAATATGTGCCATACCATGAACAAAACGTGCACGTTTTTATTTGAATCATACTTAATATGTTGTATAAATATCGTAGGTCCCGTTTGGTATAAATTATAAAAAGCGTGCGAGTATAAAACATAGATTTGTTGTTGTTGGGCTGGCACATATTATACAACACTCCTCCCCCCGCCCGCCCAGATGAAGGTGAAACTGGGCTGCGGGTGTCAATTGGATTAGCAGTCTGCAGATCCGGTCTAGAGCGGACACGGAAACGGTCTATGTGCGAGCGTGCATGTGTGTGTGGAAAAGATGGCATTCAGTAGGCGGGCTCTAGGCCGGATATGAGTATTGAACGGTAAACACAAAGCAGGCTCTCCACGTAAAGCCTGTGACGAGTGTTGCCAGATTGTGTGAGATAAACAAGCGTCCATGAAAACAAGCCCAAACGAAGCCTGCAACGCAATGCGACGCGTTGTGAGTTTAACAACAATTGGTAACACAAATCTTGTATGGGGGTTTATGATGAATTGAAAACGGTGGACCCTCTTGTAAACAAGTGTAATGCTTTATGGTGTCGTCCACTCACAGTTTAACAGTTTTTGTATTGAGTTGTGCTTGAAATGTACTGTAATTCTGCACAAACTGATCATACATACTTCAATCAATCAAGGTTCCTGGCACAGCATATTGGAGTTGGACAAATACATTCTCTTTTTCTTTTTTTTCCCTCTATGGTGATTTCCTGTTTTTGGCTATATAGAAGTGAATATTTGTACGTCTCTTCAATGTTTTGATTTGATGAATTGATGGTTTCGTCCACTCACAGTTAACAGTGTTTGTATTGAGTTGTGCATGCTTGAATTTAAATGTACTGTCATTCTGCAAACTGTTAATAAATACTTAAATCAATCAATCAATCAAACAAACAGAAAAAGAAGCCCAATAATGTCGCTTAGAATAATCCGACATGGCAACACCGCCTGTGACGCGGGGCTAAAGCCACACCCTCTGTTCCCTCTTTGTACTTTGGAACAGGAGGAACATTTTGTTTATGAATCCAGATTAGGGGGATCTGGATCTGTACTGGCGGCTGAAGACAGTGACACACTTTACTTTAATACTTTCTGAAGCACTCGATTAAGGACAAGACACACACACACACACACACACACACAGCAGCGGCGCGAGACCAGCTGACGTTTCAACCCGAAACCAACTTTGAAACGTCAGCCTCAACCAAACAAAGTTCGAACTTTGAAGTTTGAATTAAAAGTAATGAAAGAGACACACTTCTCCTCCAAGAACAAGTCATCATGGATATTTGCAACAACGGGAGGAGGCGAAAGATGAGGAGCCTGCGCGCGTGCAGACAGCAGCAGCAGAACGCACCGCCGCAGCCGGCGGACGCCAAGATGAAGCAGCAGCAGACCACCAGGCGGGACATTAAGAAGGACATTAAGGTGGTGGACAAGAAGAAGGTCCTCCGCTCCCTCACGGTGCTGGAGAACAACAACAGCATCACCGCCGTGCCCGTGACGCACCACCCGGCGGAGGACAACATGATGGACCAGGACCAGGACTGTTTCACCATCAACTTCCTGAAGAACGAGCAGCAGCAGCACGAGTCGTCGGACCCGTGCCTGGAGCAGGCCACCATGGTGATGGCGCCGCGCTACAGCCTGCTGCGGGAGGTGGGCCGCGGGAGCTACGGCGTCGTGTACGAGGCGATCGCCCGCAAGACGGGCGCCCGCGTGGCGGTGAAGAAGCTCCAGTGCGACGCGCCGGAGAACGTGGAGCTGGCGCTGGCCGAGTTCTGGGCCCTGGCCAGCCTGGGAAAGGAGCACGAGAACGTGGTGCAGCTGGAGGAGTGCGTGCTGCAGCGCAACGGCATGGCCCAGAAGATGAGCCACGGGAATAAGAGCTCCAAGCTGTACCTGAGGCTGGTGGAGACCTCGCTGAAAGGTAGCCTATACTTTTAGTTTACGAGAGTGTAATTGCAGTGTATAATAAACAAAGGAGAAAGTGGTGTGCCGCAAGCCCGCAACAAGTCCACTATGCTGTCATTCTAAATACCAATGTAAATACCTCTAGTGCGACGGTGTTGCGATGTGACGCCTTGTAGTTGTAACTTGTAAGCTTGTCGAACTAGTCTTTTTTTGGCAAGCGACGAAATCTTAATTCGTGCATCAAATATGATTTATTTATATCCACATAGTTGCAGCTATTCCTCGCAGATTCGTACATTTTTTTTAATCATAAATAACTTCCAAGGTGATGTTGTTTACATAATATTTAAAAATAATAATAATTGGGCTATGTGCAAACGATCCATCGATGTGACACACACAAAAACAAACCTTTATTCGTTCATGGTCATTTGGTGAATTTAGCGTAAAAGGTGTCGTTGCATGTTCATGAATGTTGTGTAACCGTCCTATACGTTAAGAGGCAGAGGCAGTAAAGAGCACACAGTGATCCGCTCAGTGCTCACAAGAGAACATCATGTACTATATGGCCAGGAGTTAACTCATTCATGGTACACTGAGAGTTTACATAGTAAACACATAGCCAAGAAGTGGAAATTGTGACATATGCTCGTATGCTGTGTGGCATTATCATACAAATGCAATCGATCATATTAACTTTTATTTATTTATTTAAAAATTAAATCTCACGAATTCAGCTGACCTAGCCTACTTATGGGTCCCATGACCCCATCCAATTTAATAGCCCAAATTGCTCATTTTGTCTTATATAAGTACAGTTTGTAATTATGAACTAATGTTAATATGAAATATCGCTGCATTTTTAAACTCTGGCATCTGCCACTGATTCTTTGTGCAGCTTTTACAACCCTTCTTTGTATGGTGTGTTATGTCATAATTTACCCCCCCACACACACACACACACACAAACACAAACACAAACTTATTAAATATTAATCCTCATCAGACATATGTTGTTACCATTTGATAAAGGAGAATGGCCTTGATTTAAGTTGATTATTGTTGTTTTTGTTGTTAATAATTATCACAGAACCCAGTGTATGGTTTAGTCTTCAGAATATTTACTAAACAATCAGCTTATGAATGAAGTAATTTGCATCCTGCTGTATGGTGGTCTGCCTGCTGACATCAGCATAGAAATGCCTTTGCTTAGGATGAGACATTACCTTCTGAGTTTCTCTGTTAGTGGGTCAGGATACAGAAGAGGCTTTTGAGGAAATGTTCTGCTTCTGACTATGTTGTGTGGCAGCGGTGGCCGAACGGATAGCGGCGCGGTCTAGATACCGGAAGGTTCCCAGTTCGAACCAGCCGTCCGACACGTTAAAATTACCACCGCTGAAATGCCCTTGAACAAGGCATCAACCACTACGATGAAATGTGTTCTATGAGCAGGGCCTGGCTGGAAACAAGTTCTTGAGCTTAGCCCAGATACCCTGGGTAAATATAGATTTCATTTCATTTCATTTCATAACAAACACAGAGTTATTACATGGGTCTTGGTGTCATAACCAATACCAAATTTAGGCCCAGTTACACAACATTTGAGAACTAAATCATGTACAAATAGGTTTTGTGGACATAAACCATCTATTGTTGACTACTCAATCTAGTGGCAATAAAATGCACATAATTTAGTAACCAACCTGCAAGAACCATACCTGTAGCTGTTATGCCTGCAGTTTAAAGGCTGAATGGGTTAACAGTACTTAACAGCCATCTATAACAACAACACCTAGGCTAAATGTCAGTGCGTCACCCATGTTTATATCCATCCATGCACGTAAACAAAGGTTGCCCACTGATTTACACCTTTAAACCTGTGATGTGACAAATTAATCTGATTCTGGTTTTAAGTTTTGTAGGCCAGTGCCACATTGGGAATAGTCCCCTGCAGTAACAATATTGGGAGGACTGTGCACTTAATTGATCATTTTGAAAGCCAATTTCACTGCTGCCACAAAGCTGTTCAAGTGCAAGGGCTTGAGCATCAGGATTTGTATTGATTCCATCTGCTTGCCGGGTATTGTGATACTAATCTACTTATCACTTTGTTCTTGTCAACCAACAAAACATTGTTTATGTTTTGATTTTCTTCCCTGGTCTGGCAGAATGTTTCTAGAGTGCCTTCTTTGTATAATTTCATTAGATGAGCAAGATAAATGTATTACAATTATTTCTGGTAGAAGCACTGTCATTATTCTAAGATTAGATCAAAATTTAGGCCCAAGCCCTAATATTAATATGCTGGATTTGTATTTATTTATTGTTTTTAACTGTGAAAGCCTACATCTTTCACTGTCACTATTAGAGAAGTTTCATTGAATGCTCTCTAATCAAACTTGTTGTGCTTCTGCCACACCACTCTGCCCACATAGCTGGAAAATGTGCTGACGAAGCCTGGCCCATTATTGTGGGCTACAGACAGATTCATGGTGTGTTCAGCACGCTTCAGTTACTGGACACAGTCCAAGTTACCAAAGGAAAAACACCAATTTACTGCTGTATCATAATGTATGCAGACATTTCTATTGGCTTCAGTAGTTCCTCTATTGCCGCTGTAATGAACAGATAAAGTAAGTTTGATGTAGAACAACAATAAATATTATGCATTTAAAACACTGCTGCACAGCCAACAACTCAAGCCCTCACTTAGAAAACTAAAGTAAGTTAATTATGACCAACTCTGCCCCTCCCCTATGTCAGTTGTGAAATCTATGGCCTGGCATTTACCTTTTTACATGCAGTGGTATATTATGATATGAATTATGTATACATTACAGGCACTCTGCAAACAATACATGCTGGTACAATTTTTCTAATCCCCTTGAGTTGGTAGTATTTTCCTAATCCCTGTATATGACTATATACAGGGATCATAGTCTCTTTTTCTTATTCAAATTATTAGTATTTTTGCTACCCATACCATAGCTGTATCTCCCTTTTCTGTATTTGTCCTGTGTTTGATTACTGTCTGCTGTACTGCCATTGACAACTCAATAGGCCTACCTATCTAATCTAAAGGTTATCATTTGGAATGCTAGATTCAGGAACTAGAAAAGCATGACAATGCTTTTCTAGTTCCTGAAGTGGCACAACTTTAAAATTCCTCATGTCAATAAATATGAATAATGGCAAGTGTCACTGGTGTTGCTGAAGTTCACTGTTCTGCAGAACTGAATCAATCATAGGTGTCTCAATCATAAGTGTTTCCGAGGTTCAAGGTTGTACTTCATTGTTCCATCTTGTGTACACGTACATAAGAGTAAAACCTATTTTAGTTTGGCTTCCTTAAGACAATGCAGCAGCATAGATGACATCAAACAGAAAACACAGCAAACAAAGGGATAGAATAAAGAGTGCAAAAATGAGCAAACAAAGCGTAAACTTTGTGTGTATAGGCTATGTTCCAAGCCTGTTTGATTCTACTGCTCTAGTGATGTTGTTGTGTGAACTTGTGTCCCCTCCCCAATCCCTTCTCTTGCCACAGGTGAGCGTATCCTGGGTTACCCGGAGGAGCCGTGCTACCTGTGGTTCGTGATGGAGTTCTGTGAGGGAGGCGACCTCAACCAGTACATCCTGTCGCGGCGGCCCGATCCGCGCACCAACAGAAGCTTCATGCGCCAGCTGACGAGCGCCGTGGCTTTCTTACACAAGAACAACATTGTCCACCGTGACCTCAAGCCAGACAACATCCTAATTTCACAGAAATCCGGCACGCCTGTCCTCAAGGTGGCTGACTTTGGCCTCAGTAAGGTGTGCGCCGGCCTCAGCTCGGGCGACAGAGACGGCGACGAGTGCACGGTCACAAAAAAAACGAGCGGCACCAACAACAAGAACAACGGCGTCAACGTCAACAAGTTCTGGCTGTCGTCCGCGTGCGGCTCGGATTTCTACATGGCACCCGAGGTGTGGGAGGGCCACTACACGGCGAAGGCCGACATCTTCGCCCTGGGCATCATCATCTGGGCCATGATCGAGCGGATCACGTTCATTGACGCGGAGTCCAAGCGCGAGCTCCTCGGCACCTACATACGGCAGGGCACCGAGATCGTGCCCGTCGGGGAGGCGTTGCTGGAGAACCCCAAGATGGTTCTCCACATCCCTCAGAAGACCAGGAGCTCCATGTCAGAGGGAGTGCGGAAGCTTCTCCATGACATGCTGGCTGTCAACCCTCAGGATCGGCCTGACGCCTTCCAGCTGGAAGCGCGAATGGACCAAGTAACGTGTGCTGCGTGATGACCACCAGCTCGCACCCCCCGCCCCCTTCCCTCTTCCTTTTATCAAACCAACCCTGTTGAGATGGGACTTTTTCCCCCCCAGGTAAGTTTGACCTCATCACAAACACATGGAGGCAATAGCTACAGTGTTAACCCCATGTCCGCTTTGCTAACCCCGTACCAAGGACAGGTAATCCTCAGCAGAGTTAATCCAGTTAGCCTTTATTATTGGCTGAGGGTTCATTCATAAGCCACTGGTTCATTCGCCATGTCACTGGTTGTTGTTTACTTCTGTTTAGCTTATAGTTTAGCAGCTCTTCATTGATAACCCAAAACAAAGAAAGCTTGCTCCTGGCTTTAAATGTCCTCTCCCTTTCTCTCTCTATTACATCATACAGTGTTTCTCTTCATCTGCCTGCGTAGTTTCTTTTAGTTCCTTTTAATCAAACCCAGGCGCGTTGCCCTCAGGGCCAAAGTGTACTCTGCTGGTTTTCCAGTCGTGCCAGTCTAAAACCTCTCCTCCCTACGTACAGATGTTTTTTTTTTAAAGCCTGCTCCATCCCTAGGGGCATTTTAATGCAGCTTTCCCCATTCCAGTGCACCTCCTCTCCTTTGTTTTGTTAGTGTGTTTACAGTGTAGATATGTGCCTTGCCTAAGTTGCCTTCCACGTAAGAGAAGCCCATGTGGCTTAATGACATGCCAGGTTTGACTCACTGTCGAGAGGTAAGTCGTCGTTTATTCCACACCCCTTGTTAACTGTATACGGTAAATGCCCCCAGGGTGTTAACATGGGACTGTGTTGCCCCATGGCCTGTACCTTTACTTCTTGTTCATCCTGTTCTCTTGGTTGGAAGCTCTGGCAGAAGTCAGTTACAAGAATAGAGCTTGTTAAGTATTAGAAATAGGTGGGACTAGTGCAGCATATCTGGCACATGTCCTCCGCTTATTGTTCCTTGAGATAGATGGACCTTCTTATCTTTAGGCAAGACTAGGTAACACCCATACCCAAGTGCTGGTACTAGTCGCTAACAGGCCGCAGGTTGCAGTCTTATCTTTACATTGGAAGCTGATGCTTGGAATTGGAGTTGCTTGCTCAATTCTAGTAATATGGGTTTAGGTGAGTCATTATAGCCAATCAGGCTTCAGACAGACTCACTGCTCAGGAAAAAATTCAAGGAATGTCGTACATTTAAGGGTGATTTATACGTGGTTCCAGACATGGCATATTTACAAGCTCATAATGTGTCGTGCTATGACATGACAAGTCAAGTTCTGAGCTTGTAGATTGGCTATTTTCTACTTTTTCCTTTGACTAGTGACGACTAGTAGACTAGCCTGGCTGATGTTGTGTCAGTATTTTAGTCGAAAAGAAGAGCTCATAATGCAGTCATGTGGTGTCGGAAGTATGGTCTGCGTGTGTTTCCCACTAAGAAACATGTTGAACACATTTCGGACGGCCAAGTCAGGGAAATGTGGATACTGGACGCAATACAAAGTGGTCGAGCTGGAGTTGTTGGGTGGCCATAAGTTGTTGTGCCTGTCGTTCGGTGACAGCCACAAGGCTATCAACAACACAAGTCAGCTGTCTTTGTAAAAAAAAAACTGTTACAGTGGAAGGTTTCCAAGTTTTTTGTTTGTTTTAGACACATGCCCTTGCAATACAGATGTGGCAACACTGCAGGTAGTGGAATTCTTGTACTACTACAATGGAATTCTTGTACTACAATGTCGACATAAGTCGACAAATAAAATCCAATAATACAAATACAATGAAAAACAACTAAATAGAAGTTATTTTGATAGTGTAAAATAATTAGCCTTTTGGTATGTGTCCTTTTCTTCTTCCTCATGTAGAATCCGTAACAGCACCAGATGTGATGCGGGCACACATTATGTCACATAATACATTTAAAATTCAAATAGAATTTAAATAAAATGTAGCCCTCTGCCCCTACAAAGAATGACTGTAGGTTACTTATGTCTGCGTCATTTTATCAAGGTATAGCTCGCACAACTCCAACCAGTCTCAAACTTATTGAGCATTCTTACTGGGTGCACGGTCAGGTAAATAACTTTTAACAGAGACTTCTCTAAAAGAGAAAACCAGCACTCATGGAACTCGTGTTTTAAGGCACATTTATTTAAATGTTGACATGGTATGCTATGCTGCAGAGCAGCAGCAACGAGCGCGTTTCGGCATTCAGGCCTTCATCAGCGTTCTCTGCTCAAAGCAGCAGACAACGCTGATGAAGGCCTGAACGCCGAAACGCGCGTTCAAGGTCTGCGCACAGCCAATCTGTGGCGCTCTGGTCTGTTGCCCTTGATTTGAACCCGTCTTTACCACCCCACCCCCATCCATACATACATACAGACAAACACCTCATAGGCCACCTTTGCCCTGTTGGACTAACAACTCCTCATGTCCAGCTGTCCACAGAACTGTACTCAGTGTATACATACAGTATACACTACATTTATTTTATAATATAAAAACTGTTAAATAAAGTTATTGAAAAAAAGAACTGTACTCTAGTGAATAGAGAAGGACTCCATTGTGTGCCACCCAGCCAATGCAGAATGGCCGCTAATTCTCACTCTTGAGTGACGTGGTGGGATAGCTGGCATGTTATGCAACTGGCTTTGTGTGTCCCTGCGGTTGGCCAATGGGAGAGCCTGTCACGTCCAAGGAGGTAGTGCAGGATTAGTGGCTGTGTTTTGGTTTGACGAGCGAGTGTTTGAACTAAGTGAGTTTGTTATTGTTCCTATGTATGGCCACACCCATAATTGGCATTATCTGTAGAGCACAGTACATGCGTGCACAAGCACACGTTAACACCCACTCACCGCAATCTCCAACCGATATACATCGGTTTGTTTGGCTGGTACTTAAACGTTTTAGACGACATTGCAGCAATACCGCAGCGTGTGTCCTGCCTGTGTCCCCATTCTTAACCACTTTAAACCTGGCAAAAGTAGAAATTAAATAAAAGCTCACAACAATGCAACGCACTGTATGCTTGCAATTGTTTGAATAAAGCTCAAGTGGTTAAATTAAATAAAAAGCGATTATCTTTACAAAATATCAGTCAACACCGGTCATCACTAATCTCGGTCTCTACCAAACTCTGGATCATCGGTCAGGCTCTGTCTTATAATATGCCTGGACGTTGGCTCTCTAAACAATGGCCAGGCTCAGCAGCCCTCAACTCAAACCCTCCACTCACAGACAGCCCAGTAGAGACGTCATCTTATCTCGCCATCTGATGTCACAGGTTGAAAGGAGCACGCTCTGTTTCGCATGGTCCATCTCTCGTCCACTTCCCTCCCCTCTGCCCTCTCCGTGCTTCCCCCCCCCCCTCTCGCTTGCTCCATCACTAGACAATGAGGCTGCGTCTCCTTCTGGCTGAGGGCTTATCCAGGCTCATGTTTGGAACATTTTGTCCTGGCGCTGCCTGCCAGCCAGCATCCACCTCTGTGTTATAACCAGGCCAATGCGCATTAAGCTCCACCTCGCCGGACCACATATTCAATGGTTTGTTTTGGGAATCCTGTTTTGTGAGCAGGACTTTGGAAGTTGAACGATTTCTCTGTGACTAGTCTTTGCGGCATGCACATGTCACAAATACGAATGAAAACAAAATGTCCAAAAAAAAGGGAGATCTAAATAGCAAAGCACCCTGAGCTATACACGTCTCTGCATCTTGATGTAAATGATCAGCGTGCCATTGTTGATGTAGATCTTCAATGTACAGATTGGCCATGGACAGAACACTGTGTACAATTTGGAGAAAGCCAATCGGGGCTGAGAGAAGTAAGGGAACATGGGTTAAATCTCACTCACTCACACGCTCTCTCTCCTTTTCTCCCCCTGCGCTCTCTCTCTCTCTCGGACCATGAATCCCCAGTGGCAAGCCAGTTGTTTGGGCAGCAATTTGTCCATAAGGTACACTATGTACTATAGAGTCACTAAGCAGGGTGTAATCACCAAGGACTGAAGGCATTATTGTTGGTGCCAGTGAGAGTGGGGTCTTCATATGATTTCAGGGGGCGTGGCAAGGGGCCGGCCTAGTTATGTAACAAGCATTTTTTTTTTTTTTTCTTCTCTCATCTCCTCTCCTCTCCTCTTTTCTTTTTTTTTTTTTTTTAAACATAATGGGCAGGCAGTAAATATAGATTATGCACTCGTAAAACAACCAGTTGCTGAGAGGGTGGTGAAGGCTTTTCTGGGTGCAGAGGGAGCGCAGCAAAGACATTTCTGCAGGCTATGTTTTGTTTCTTCACAATTAAATGTTAATTCAAATGTATTCGCAATAAAAAATTGGGTTGGACCGTTCAAGCCACATCAGAGTTAGCAGGAAGTCAGGGTGGCGTAGAAGTAAATCATTCGCCCACCACCACTACCGCCAGTGGCGTGCACAGACTTTTAGAGGGGCAGGCGCTCAAGTGAAAAAAGGGCACCTTGTGCAGCGCGTGGAACCGGCCGGTTGCCTTAATAGTGTGAGATTTATAGATTCTGGGGCCTAAATAAAATATTATAAGCTTTTTATCAAGAATTGATCAATGCCACCATGATCCACATACTGTACAGTGTAAAAAAAACATATATTTTTTTCTTCAAAAGGACACATTTGTCCAGTGCTCTAGCACCCCCTAGTGTCTATCTGTGCACGCCACTGACTACCGCAGAGGCCCGGGTTCGCTTCCCGGTAAGCGCCTGGCCTTCAGCTTGGCCAGGCGCTCCAACGAACACATATTGCGTTCAAGGTGGGATTGTGTCCTTGTCAGTGATTTGATTGAGGCGCCTGTTCAGCGCCGCGGTGATGGGAACTGGGAAAGATAGCATGAACCTCTACAAGGAGTTACGCTCGCCCTCCTGGTGAAACCCCTCGCTTGTCAGGTGTCTGGTGACTCCCATGTGTATCAGAGCAGGCATGTGGTATAGTTTATACTTTATACCCTACCCGGGGGCCAACAGTGGGGGTTGACAGTGACCGGGACAATAATACACATGGAAAGTGAATTGGCAATGCCTAAATTGGGCATCGAAAAAGAAGAACAGTACATGGAACAAACGTAGATGTGAAAAGAAGAATATGACTTTTTTTCTTTGTGTTATTTTGGTGTTAATCCATAGTTTATGAAGTCATTGTTCTCCTGTCTGTTCAGATGGGAAAACTCTGCCCACCGGGGAACCCTAGTGTTTCCGCTCGACTGTCCATTCACAGATCCATGGTTGACTGGCGATGGCTTTGGAACTAATATGATAGTTGTTATATAAGCACTAAGCCCCCACCCCGCCCCTCTCTGCAGCTTAACAGTGTCACTGTCTGGTCACCATCAATCATTGCGTTCCACTCACTCACGCCATGACATGGCAGATAACTGCTGCTTGGCTGTGTATTTACAGTTTGGCAACATTTGTTGTTTCGTTTTTTTGGTTCGTTTCACCTCAGCGCCTTCAACCGCAGTACCTGTCAGGTACTTGTGTGCTTCATATAAATGTTCCGCAGTTGGCTGTTTGTTGAGAGCCTTTTGACAGTACCAGCGAGAGCTTGTTCTCAACACTGAATTATAGATGAAAGGCAGGGAGTGCTTAATAGCGCCAGACGTGCGCAAGAACACACTTTTCTTCAGTGAGGGTGACAGGGTGTCCTCTCGAGGGTAGTTTAACCATGCGAATCCTAGCACCACCATTCTGCGAATCCCATAATAGGTGAACAGTCGCCAGTCGGCTTGTGAGCTAAGGCTTGTAGATCGATGATTTGACATACACTGGAGTATGTGGGTTGACGTGTGGTTTTTGGAGATACTGCGTCATTGCCGGGATCAACTGAGGCTTGTCAGAGGCCCTGCCAACTAAGATCCCAACAATGCCTGTCCCCCCTACGGAGACAGAATAACTTCAAGATGTCTGGATTACCTGCATCCTGTAGGTGGTGATTTCTTCTTAATGAAAACAAACGCCAACGTCATAATTGGATGTGTGTGTGTGTGTGCTATTCCTTTTCCTTTTACATTTGTAAATGTTCCGTCTGTGTGCTCCCAAAGGTCAGGAGTTATGCAACTTTCATAATAACTACAACTAGCTTGAACTGGTTTTAGAGTCGCGTGTGCTCTTCCCCCTCCATTTCCAATTTTCCCTGGTTGGTGAGCTAGCACTATTCCCCATGGAGGAGGGCTTGTCGACATGTAATTACAGACCTTCAGTTACAGGGGGAGGAGGAATTTCTCAGCTCTTTCAATGGCTCTTTCAGGGGGAAAAAATATCCACTTAGCAGAGTTTGAGGGGATGATACAATAATATACGATCCATGTGACGGTTGTTTCAGTTGCAAGTCACCCTAAAAGCGACAGCTCAGCCCATGCAGTCTATCAATACGTTTAGTAGCAATCATTCTATTGGTTACTTTTGGGATGAATCAAATAATCGAGAAGCCCATTTCTGATTGTGTTAAACTTCATCATACAACGATGTTGTGCAAACAAGCTTGTACAAACAAGCTATTTTCAGTATTTGTGAATTATTTTGGAAACATCATGTCTTAAATGTAGATTTGATTATTAAGTCTGAGGTGGCATTTCGGTTTCGTGTCATGAATTTTCGAGGCACAAACTTTAATGCTATCCCAGCAGCATGCATTTGAAACCTCCCATTTCATAACAATCCAACATAGTTTCTCCCAAGTTTAGTAGCAGAAAGCTGCTATTTAAGCTCCCAAGCTCAGAGGAAACCAACTCCCCCCCCCCCCCCCCCCCCCCCCCCCACCTCTGCAACGACAACCGGTCTCCACTGGATTTATTTTTACAAGCTAGGTTATGCAACTTTTGGGGCCCGGCCTGTTTGGTAGGTGAAGACACAATGGGTCTCCGTTTATCCTAACCACCACAACCAAAAATACTATCACTACTATTTCACCCCATCTGTGCCAGTCTAAAGGTCTCCACACACCGGGCGCGAATTCAGATTTTTAAGCGGCGTTTCTCCATCGGTTTTCCGAAAAACGCGGCCAGTGTGCAACCACCTTAACTTCTGCCTTGTAAAATGGTAAATGGTGCATTTATATAGTGCCTTTATCCAAGGCGCTTTACATAGATTGTGCATTACATTCACCCATTCACACACACATTCATACACCGATGGCAGCTGAAACCATGCAAGGCACCATATCAAAGTTATATGGGTGTAAAACTTGCATTTGGTACGTTGAGACGCTGAAGAACCTCAGGGAACACAAATAAAATAAAATAAAAACGAAACTGATTTCCATGTTGTGGAATCAAGTAAAAAAGTTTCAAATTGGTTTTTTTCGATATATTTTGGGGTGATTTGGGGAATTCAAGACATCTCTTCATGTCTTGAGTTGGACTCCTGCTGATTTGACCTACTTATACACACACACACACACACACGCCATGTGCTCTGGTTTATGTAACCTGTGGAAGGAGGGAGAACTCCCATAAGCTGAGCTGTGTCAGCCTGGGATCTATTATTAGAGGGCAACAATGAGCTCAAATAGGAAGCGTACCAGAGGTGGCACTGTCGGTTCTGTCTGAGTAACCTGATCTGGCTGGTTCCTTGCTGCGACACAATCAGTGACTTCATAACTGCCAACGAATCAGTGGCTTTGCTGTCTTGTGTGTAAGTTAGAATGAAATGAATGCTACTTTGCTACATGTAGCTTATTTGTAGGCCTTATTTGTAACACAATAGTTGTTGTTTTTCTGTCATTAGCCATGTAAGGAATGTGTGGAAGTAAATTATTATGGCTTTATTGCTTGCTCTAGTGTTGACTTATTTCATGAGGTTTCCTATGAGAACCTCTTCTGACAGCCTTCCCTCCTCTTCTCCCCAGCCTCTTTCCCCTGCAGATTTGTTTACTGAATGGATGTGGAATCCCATGTCTGCATGCAGACGGAAAAAGGGGACCATACAGAACCCTGAACTGTGAAGAAGACTACAACTGCATAATCGCTCCCGGCAGGTTGACAACTTTCTGAGACCCCGCCCCCGGAAAGGGAATGGTAACAAGTCCAGATCAGGTTGTGACGAGCACTACCAGAGCCATCAACATTTTACGTCATTACACCAACACAACACAGTCATGAGGATATTTGCTGATCGATCGGTTTGGCCCGTGTCACAAAGTGCTCACAGGGACATTGCCCCAAGGAATAAATTGGATCAATTAAAAAAAAGAATTATGAATGTTATTCTTTTATTATTCTTACTATTTGTATTTTTAGCCTGAACATCCCACCCTGTAGGCAATTTACCAGCTCTGTGAGCTTCTAGATTGGCTATTTTCAACGTGCAACACTGTTGTACGTCCGGGCTCCATAAACACCGTGTTCTATGCAGGAGAGGCCATCGCACTGTGCTACCCCCTTCATAGCAGACCACCAAGGGAACATCTTTCACTAATCAGGATGATAAAGAAGAAGGGACATTTTTAAACTGTACAATGTGAACATTTTGGGTAGACAAGTTGTTTCATGGTCCTCTTCGACATAGAACACGACATTCAATTAAAAAAAAAGGAAAAAAATCCCCTCTCTCCCTTCCACAGATTCCTCACCACATTGTGCCTTATTATCCTGTCCTTTTCAAAAGGAGGCAGAGCAAATTTGGTTCCTAAATAATGACGGCATTATTTTTTCTTTAGTATAATTATGTAATTTATTATTATTTGACCCTCTTTATCAGGCCAATATTGATTATATATATTATGCATCTTAAATTCAAACTGCCCTGTCCATCAGATCACTGTTTTAAAAATGGTTGAACAGAAATTAACCGTAGTTTATACCAAATTGTACCTGCTAATTGCATGTTGCCATTATTGAGCATGGTGTTGACTCAAGACCAAAAAAATACAATATTCATCATGAGAAATTGGCTGACTGATAACCTAAAATGTCGTAGAAATATATATTTCCGGTTTAATTTTGATATTTTACTTTTACAAGAATGACACTGTTGCTACTGTGAATTTTGTACAGTATGGTTTCAAGTTGATGTTTCTGTGTGATATTTTAGTACACTCTGCGAATTGGAATGACATAATGTATACCATTTAAATGGCATTGGGAGTGTTTTAAAATAACATGTCCTGTACCTTATTTGACTTTGGATATTGTTCTATGCAAAGGGTTGTTACAAAATGTCTGTTGTAATATATAAAAAAAGAATATTTGGATCATTTAAGGGAACAATAGAAAGTTTATAATCACTATTGTTTCATCTTTGTTTGTAGAATGATTTTCTTTTTTTTAATATATCTGCATTGGGTTGCTTCAACTTCAGGAAAATTTAACATTTGCTATTTGGATACGTTCCCCCATCTTTTTCTTTTTTTAAAGTTTTTACTCCATGAAATGTACGTGCTTGAAATGTAAGAATGTCATATGTGCAACATGCCCTGTATAACAGGGCTGAGGCACCCGATTGGTGTACACTGTTTGAACCCAGTTTCCATCAGTGTCGAGAATACAACCTCAAAATCGTGGTTATGTACGTATAAACTTCAAAATCCTGAATCCTAAATTTAAAGGGAAACTTGGGCATATTTTCAATCGAAATCCCATTGTTCTGATGCGAGGAGGTCACTCGGTAATGTTGTCGTCGTGTTGCGAAACGATGACGACGTCAGCCACGTTATCCGTCCGATATCGTGAAACCGTGCACTTGACCTCATAGTTTTGTCAAAATAGTCAAAATGTCACAGAAGACATATGACATCTCCCCCCCCCCCCCCCCCCCCCCTATTAGTGTGTCCCATAAGCGTTAACTGATGATTTTGCCATTTTAAAAAGCATGTGTTCAAATCACGGTCACTAGATTACATACTGCCAACAAGCGATAAGTCAACTTTATATGAAGTGAGGACATTACTGTAAGTACACCTATTGTTTCAGAAACACTACCATTGTGGAGCCCTAAAATTTGTATTATTTTTCTGTGGTATTTTGCCCCCTGGCATCCTGACTGCAACCCATCGAGATTAACAGTTCCGGGAGGAATACAACGTCACTGATTACTACTCCAAATTTTAAGAAAAAAAAGTAACTCTTGGAGTTAGTTTGCTAAATTAACTTGGGATTGTACTGTGTAGACATGTACCAGGGAAAGATGCATCATTATACCACAGGGTATTGGGCATGTTGTCCATCAATAGCTTTGTTCAAAAAAGAATCGTAGGGTGCGTTGAGATTTTTCTTTTATTTTGTATTTTCTCTCTCTCTCTCAACAGTTGACAGGTTTCCAGGACTGTAGTTTAGGGGGGCAGGGTTGTTATTTGGACTACCCGTTCATGGCATAGATAGGACATACACAAATCAAGCCTCTTCACTGTATAGCAGTGCAACATTTTGGTTTAGTTTACAGTGACTCTTACCTACACACTATAGTGTGAAGTGTTTGACAGTGTGGTGGAATTACCTCATTCTTTAGGATTCTTTACCGTGACTCTCTCTATAGCCTAATGTTAACTCAAAGGGCACCTTTTTGTTACCTCAGACTCGATATCCTCAGTGTTAACTAACCTCTAACAGGATGTTGTGGCTTTTTTACTTTTTTTTTTGGCTGTTGCTTCTTCCACTTGCAGTTCTGACCGCCAGTTTAACCTCGGTTGCAGATAACACCTAGCCTTTTCTTACCTTGTTTTCAGTGAGTAGATAGTTACCTATGAATGAGCTACACACTTGTCTCTTTCCTACAGTGTATACCTCGGTTGTAATGTTACACCTGTGTGAACAATGGGACCAGTTGAGACACATAAACGAGAAAACCGTGTTTGTAACGTTCTGACCTTTTCACCTCTGACCTGTGTTCCACACTGAAATTCTGAGTGGCAATTTAATTCGGTGTGTAACACAACGTGTAACAACAGCGAAACAACAATGTGTTGTGAGTTCGTAGATCTGCTCATTTTGCAGCATGACATCCTCACACAATAATGGTGTAAGTGGTTAAATTGACATTCAGGATTTCACTGTAGTATGACGGCACTCCTTGAAGCACCAAACCAAATGTGGCATAAACTGTATCTTAGTTGTACGTAATATAGCATAAAACAAAACCTCTGCTAACTGTACATAACTAATAAACCACCGTGTCATCCAGAGAGCCTTTTGGTCACTTTCCTTAGTTGGCCTTTTGTTGGAGTGCACCACAAAAAATTTCATATTAGTACTTTGTAGTGATTGATTCAACTTTTTAAAAACACTATTCTATGCAACACATTTCACTCTCGCTGTTAGCACTGCAAGGTACTGCTCCGGTTTAACCACCCACCTGGTGTCCCTATTTTGGGCATTTCGTAGTAGGAAAAACTTTCTATAATGTTCAAAACGTGGGGGGAAAGGACATCTCTACAAGCTCATGACAATTTGTAATGTGTTGTAAGTTTGTAGATTTGCTCATTTTTGCCACGCAACACCGCCATGAATGAAGTGGTCAAGTTCTTCCATTTTATGACTCCTTTACTTTCGATGCATATTTCCAGTTTGTACAGATACAGTTGCAGTAATGTTGCATTCACAATGTCATGTGTATTGATTTGTTCCTTCATGAAGCTGACTGGAGCCATTAGATGTTTTATTGAAGCATCAATTTTTTTTTGCTGTAAATATGTTTGACAAATTGTTGTTGGTTTCTTTTTCTTAAAGTAAAAGCTAAAAGCTGAGAAAACCTTGTGATTTCATATATATTAACTAATTCTTCCTCTCTCAGCGCTGTGACAGGAATGTCAGGCCTGACATCCCATGCGACAGGGCTGGTAACATGGTACCATGGTAAGATGACAGAGCAATGATTGCCCGATTGATTAATAAATTGTTTTTCTATCCGGGGACAGCCCTAAATAAGACGTTTCTCTTTTGATAGTAAGTTGGAGAGACAAGATGGGGATAGTTCTTATGCCAAATTTGAACACAGGACACAGCGATTCCATGGTTGAACCATCAGAATGCTTCCCGGCTACCCTTTGTGGGACAGGCAGGAATGTGGGCTGGTCTGTGTTGTGTCTGCCATAATCTATTCTAGACGAGCCAGTGCTCATATGAGTGTGCCCGGTCTGAGCTGCTGGTGCCAGACGCCTGCTGAATATTTGCAGGATCACTGTATATTCAACGCAGCACCAAATGAATAGTTGTTTCTCAGTAATCCTTTGGATGTGACTGGCTGTCTGCCTCACCAGATTACCCAACGGTCGGTCCTAAAAATGCAACCAGGTTCACACATCTGTGACAAAAATCCTTATTAGACCTAATGTGTTGATGCAGTGTTTTACATTATAGTTCAGACAGTTACTGTTGAAGAATCCTGACAGAATCCAAACTTGATCCGATATTGTAAATTGTGTACTGTAATTCAGGGGTGGGCATCTTTGACGTTGCAGAGGGCCACTTTATTTCCACACTCACTAGAGGGCCACATTGCACATTACTGTTGTAGCAAAATAGCCGATCTACAAGCTCAAAATGTGTCGCACTGCGACGCGTTTTTAACTTTAACGTCAGCAATTTTTGCTATATTTGAATTCAAATCCTGAATAATGTTTTGCCGATTTGTGCTGTAATTTACCACTTTCAAACTAGTTCAACAAAATGTGTAGAGCAATCAATCTACAAGCTTGTAGATCTGTGATTTTTGCCATTCAGCGTACAACAAAGACCCGACTATCACTTTGGTGTGCAGTCCTGTGCACAATTGGGCTTGGCCGCTGTCGACCAGGGTCAGGCGAGGTCAGTAACATTCAGTCTACCTGAACAAATGCACAATGACAGGTCTACTGTCTTCATTGTCACAGTCTGCGACTGTGGTCGCATTGGGACTTAATTCAGTTCAATTCAAGTCCAAAGCGCGACAGTAGTTCGCAGAATTGGTTGAAATTGTATTATTCTGACACAACAAATTCCACTTAATCCACAACATACTGTTTGACCAGCATTTAAACTGAAGAGGTGCTTTGAATTCTTGTATTGAGTCTGACGTTTTGTTTTTGCTCTCATGAGCAATCAGGGCCTGTCTAGCCTATATGTTCTAGTCCACGTAACCCACCCCCAAAAAAAGTATTTTACCATTTGCTGGGCAGACATAAATACATTTAAATAATATAAGTCAGATAATCGTCATCAACTATTTTTATTTTGACTAAACATGTTTTGTTGTTTTGTTAAGTGTTTTTTATTCTGGTTAATATGGGTGCACGATTATCAAATTATGACCGATATCCGATCTCCGATTATTTGCAGGGTCAGATATACAGATTACGCTGCATACAAACATTAAAAATACGCAACTAAAGCGACAGAGCCATTGACGATCACATTATTATTGCGTCACCAACATCTGTGAAAATAATCTGGATTCTTTTGAGACTGGATCCAATACCGATATGGCATTTTCATGGCCGATATGGCCGATTTCTATATGCTACCGATTATATTCGTGCATCAATATATAATGCCAGCCCATAATATCACTGTGTTAATCTGAGGACAGCAATCCTTTAAGTAGGCCGATTTACCCTGAAGACAGCGGAAGACCCCCCGGGGGGGGGGGATGATCAGCGAAAGGAATCCCCAGCATTAAAACCAGAAGGTCTATTGTCTTACAATAATCAACTCCATATAGGTGATTAATGCGCTGATATGCCATCATACTGAAGGACTGAGACCAAGCAGGGTACACACTGTTTCCACTTATGCCAATTGACTGGCTCCGTTTTTCCCGGAAGGTCTGCTTGATACCATGACTGATTAGCCAGAATACTTTGATAAAAGACGGGTGGGTAACAGAGGACTCCCTTGTTGACGGATGCGCGTGCCTACACTATAAAATGCTGAGTTTAAATTGAACCCATGGTGTAGCCAAACGGTTCTGGGTTACATTTGTACTCTTTGAGTTACAAATGAACACTGAGAATTTCACAGTGTTGTATAGTCTCAGTCTCAGTCAGTGTTAGATGTATGGCTGTCACATGCACGCACGCACACACACACACACACACACGCACACACACACAGTCAATGTCAGTGTCCACTGTTCTCATGTATGTTCAGTTGGTACATCATGTTCTGATATGAGCAACCGCTGAGGGAGGGGGGAGGGGGGAGCGGGGAGGCGTGGTCCGCCTGTGAAATGGAGCGTGGTGTTATAATAGTGGTCGTGGTGAGGGGAGGGAGGGAGGGGGACAAGAAGCGTGAGGCTTCGTGGTTGGGGGTCTTCATGTGCAGAGACAGAAGCAGCTGTCTTATGGGAACTATACCCATGATCCTGACAGGGAGGGGGGCCGGGGGGGGAAGGGGGGGGGGGGTCCCTGATTTGATTTCCCTTTCATATAGTATTAGTCCCCTCCCTCCTCCGCATCCATGCGAGGGACACTTACAGTAGGTTTGGTGATGATAATTCATGGTAACATCTTGTGCTTGTGTGTGTGTGTGTGTGTGTGTGTGTGTGTGTTTGGGGGGGGGGGGGGGGGGGGGGGGGGTCACACATGGGTCAGATTAGGACTGTGGGTTAAAACAGGATAATGATGAGGGTGCTGCTGTAAAGTCGATTTTAAGGATCTTGTAGTGCAGGCTGCTGCTAAGTGTTTTTTTTTCTTTCTTTTTTTCCCCTGTTTTATGTAACCTAACTGCCAGCGGCAGCCTGTGTGCATGCGTCATGTAAACACCAGACTTTCAACACAGAGAGCACTGAGAAGCTTTACAGGTCCTCTGCATCGATGAGAAGCTTTACAGGTCCTCTGCATCGATGAGAAGCTTTACAGGTCCTCTGCATCGATGAGAAGCATTACAGGTCCTCTGCATCGATGAGAAGCTTTACAGGTCCTCTGCATCGATGAGAAGCTTTACAGGTCCTCTGCCTCGATGAGAAGCTTTACAGGTCCTCTGCATCGATGAGAAGCTTTACAGGTCCTCTGCATCGATGAGAAGCTTTACAGGTCCTCTGCATCGATGAGAAGCTTTACAGGTCCTCTGCATCGATGAGAAGCTTTACAGGTCCTCTGCATCGATCTTGATCCTCGTCTGGACTTGGACATTGGATGTGGCACTACAGTTCATAACATTTTTAGTATTCATTACAAAAAAAAATACATTTTGACGAGTCATAACTTAGCTTGCACCTCCAAGAAATATTAATAATCATTTTAATTCTTAGGTGTAAAATAGGCTTAGCACCTACATTCTATAACCTTCTAAATCATCTGACATGTTTAAATTCTTAGTGTGTGTGCGTGTGCGTGTGCGTGTGCGCGTGCGTGCGTGCGTGCATAAACAATTTCACCGACCTGGCAGCCATGCATACCACCACAAACGGCTTAACAGGTTCGCAGCTGTCATGCACATGTCTTGCCCGTTCTTGCCCGTCCAAGATAACCGTTAGTGCGGGTGCTTGTTCATTCAAAAAGGGATCAATGCCTGTATAGACGTGTGTTTGTGTGACAGACACTGACAGAGAGACAGTCAGTGACAGAGAGAGACGAGCATCTGTGTGGAAGGGGGGGGGACTGTCAGGAAGCAACTGAGCACAGGAGCATATGCCATATAGTACAGCATGTTCTTTAGGATAGGAGGGGTCGTAAAAAGAGCCGTGGTGATCTATGGAGTGACTTGTAAGGGCCGGCCGGGGGGATCGGAGGACATGAGGCTCCTTATAGTGTACACATCAAAGTCTGGGGTGTTGATCTCACCCTGATTTCAGTCTGATTCCATTCAGACTGAAATCAACACTCCCCGGACTTTAGCAGTGTGCAAATTCAAACGCAAAGGACAGACAGAGGGAGAGAGAGAGGGAGGGAGAGAGAGACCAATATAGATTGCAGAGAGGTTAGTGACACCTACTTAGCAAACATTCCCTCCCTGACCCATTCCCTCCAGTGTAATGTATGCATAATGTGCACATTACATGCCACACGCACCTTCCAGCCCACAAACAGAACGTTTGCATATTTTCAGAGTACCGCCACATGCACAAGCATCAGTGCAGCACTCTCTTTACACCAGACATGTCTGTCCCGGGGGCCAATCGTCGTGGCACAAGGGCAGATTTTTTATAGCGGCCCATGGCTTTCTTCCTCAAATGTATTATTTATGGCCCGCCAGCTAGTAGTCTATCCATGTGAAATTGAGGTCTTGTATTGAGTCTTTTGACTCAAAGGCTTTCAGCTTTCAGGAAGAAACCAAAAATACACAGGGAGACATATTTGAATATTATAACCACACCTGCGGGTCTATTAGACACATAGATAAGACACATACAAAACAGAAAAAGTACAAAAATCATGGCACTCCAACAGCCACAACTGACACACTGTAGAACCACATCTTCATCACACACACACACACACACACACACACACACACACACACACACACACACACACACACACACACACACACACACACACACACACACACACACACACACACACACACACACACACACACACACACACACACACACACACACACACACACACACACACACACACACACACACACACCTCAACCTTCGGTTTCCAGGCCAGAAACGGTCACAAATAACAGCAATAGTACAACACCATGATTCACTGCATCACAGTAGTATACACACAGCTTAAACAGCAAGCAGCAGCACAAAAGAAAATATAAAACGAGGTTCCTACTTTGAGCCGCACGACGTACGTCATCTTCTGCTTGACGTCATCGGTTGTGTAAGACAGTGATGGCCAGGGTCAAACGTTGGAGCCCATGGATAGAGAGATAGAGCCCCTCTCTCTCTACTGTAGTTCGTCCTTGGACGAGCCCTCCAGCAGCATCTCCAGTCTCCGTACATCCGGCATACTGTATCCTGTCAAAACCACCGGTACACCGATTTGAATTCTAGAGACAGGTATACAGTCACTGAACATTCCTTTTCCAATTCCAGCCAGTCAATAGGTTAAAATAGGTGAAGTTTGTTTTATATTGGATCATTGACAGACATATATATTAAACAACAGAGTCAAAAAGTACTCAACTGGATCTGTAATTTGTATTTTCAAATGCTTTTAAGCCTAATGATATGGCTCAACAAACTACATTAAGGATTAAACAGGTTAATGTCACGTGTGGGGGAGGGATTGATTGATTTGACAACCAGTGCTCTACAGTGTGCACAAGAAATCTGGTGCTGACCGGCAAAGATGTTTAAAGTGAAATGAACGGTAACAGGTCAGGTCGCCCCAATTCCATCTTGCCCCTTCCATCTTTTCCGCCGACCTCACACCGACAGCTTGGTGCGGCGGTTCTTGCATATGTATTCTTTATTTTGTTTTACTGAGAATAAGGTTAGAAATAAGTTTAGGGTTAGGCATAGTTTTACCTGGGTTAAGTTTAGGAATAGGGTTAGGTTTAGGCATCGTTTTACTGTGGTTGAGGTTAGGAATAAGGTTAGGTTTAACCGTTTAAGCATCATTTACTTAGATTACTTTAGGAATACCAGGCCGTGCTGTTCCGCCGGCTGTACGCCCGGGGCGAGTTGGTGAAGGTCTCGTATTCAAATGAACACTCAGGTTTGTACATGACGCAAAACGTTGGTATTCAAGGTCTTGGGCAACAGTGTACAGAGCAAGAGAGCATATAAATCAACAGTCTCTTTTATCCATGGGGGAAGTACTGATGTCATGTTGAGACCGAGGGACCGGAGTCACTACCACTGGCATTGTTCTCTATACCTCTGTCACATCCAACATGTGGAAACGGACTCAAGTAAACACAGCTGTGTGATTGAAGGGGTGAGCGATACACTTTTCTCCTTGCTTGGAGAAATAAAAGGCAAACACCGTCAAACTGAGACCGAAAAGGTACACACAGGAAGCTGTGTGTGAATTACAAACCTTGCACGCACATGTATGCATGCGTGCGTGCGCCAGAGATACCTGACAGACAGGCAGAACCGCAATCACATCATCTCATCTTATCATAACGTATTATTATCGTCAAGTGGCAATGTCCCAAGTAACGGGTTCAAACCAAGCCATGCAATACCCATCATCAATCATACGATACCCCAACAGGTTCTTCTGGAAATAAAGCATTCCAAGCATGTTTTCATTTCTCTATTGTTTCCTGGTTATCTAACAAACATAATATTCTGAACAGGTTAATTGCCTCTGACAAAACTGCCAAGTTTTCCAGGCAGTGGTGCAGGTTAGGGGTTATTGTGCTTTGTAGTTTGTATTAAAAAAAAACCTTTTTACATTAAACCCTGCATGGCCCACAGGTTGAGAAGTTGAGAACCACTGGTTTAGTGACCTCTAGTTAATCCTGTGTTCCCCAGCCCCCCCCCCCCCCCCCTTATCTTCCCTTGTCAGGTCCTCATAGATACCTGGATCATTTGAAATACCAGTAGGCCTACTACAGCCAGGCATGTTCACTGTGCAGTACATGTTTAATGAGTTTTGCACGAACACACACGCACACTTGCAGGTAAATATTTAACGTTTTTTACATGAGGTATATGGTGGTATTCAAGGTCTTGGGCAGTGGGCAGCATTGTATAGTAGCCTACACTGTTATGTTACTGCAGGCCCTATAACGCATGCATGCATCAGCAAGACAAGTCACTTCCTGAACTGGCTTTCAAAAAGAAAAAGCACGTCACGCAAGCAGCTTACATAACAAGCCACTGACTCTGCCATTAAAGCACACAATGTTCTCTTACTTTTCAAATGCATAAAAGGCATTAATTTGGTTCAGCAGTTACTTTTGCAAAGACACATGGCCTAAAACAAAAAATGGGAATCCATTATAATTCATTTTACAGGTAAAACATGAGACACATAATTGAATATCGTCAAAAAAACATTTTTTAATGATATGCGACTGCCGCTTTTTCTCCACATGCTATTCATATCAGTGAGAGACTTCACAATGCTGTCTGCACTGACTAAGGCGAGGGTTAAGGCCGCTTTGGAAAATCCTTCAGTAATGGCACCGACGTACAGCCATGTACCAGATTTAATGGACGCGTGTCATTGAGGAATGAATGGCCTTTGGAAAGGACCATTCATTCCCCAAAGAAACTGAAGGTTTTTGTGGTTTCTATTACGTTCTGAGACTCTTAGTTAGATGCATCTCTCGCACCACTCTGCATTAACTCCAGTGAATGTGCATCCTGTTCCAGGCTCGTTCTGACACAATTCAAGGTTGTACATCATCATCATCATCATCATCACCTTTATTTATACTCGGAAATACAGTTGAGGGCAAGCCCTCATTTTCAACGTAGCCGAGGTTACAATACACAAAATACAGTAAAAAAATACATCAAACACAACATTATAAATCAGGATAAATTAGTGGTTCCCAAACCTTTTCATGTTAAGGACCCCCAAATTGATACTAATCAGCCCACGGACCACCATTTGAAAGGATATGCCAGGGACCCCCATAAGAGAAGATTTGTATGGCTCTAGCAGTGATTCTCAATCCCGTTTAATTTCAAGGACCCCCCAGTTTGACATACATTAGACTACGGACCCCCATTTAATGGCATTTCTATCTCTGGGACCCCCAATTTACATTGTAAAATCAATGTTAATTTAACTCTGAGAGTGTACAAATGGAACGAAACGGACCGTTTGGTTCCATTTGTACACTCCAAACTATCATTTAGCTGGGGACCCCCTGGAACTCCCTCAAGGACCCCTAGGGGTGTAGGGGTCCCCACTTTGGGAACCACTGTTGTACATGCATTTATCTCAATAACGTCAAACTTTCCAAATGTATTCCAGTGTCACAGATACCTTTAATACAACCTTTAATACATGTCATATGTCACCAGCAAACAACGTTGTCCACATTAAAATGCATGCAGTATTAAAAAGAAAAAAAACATGCATTTCATCCGCAAAAGTGTTAGGCTACGTCTTTTTTTAAAGAAATAACATCCCTTAACCATTTTCAACCTATAGAGTCTATAGGTTGAAAACACTACACTGTCTATAGTATAGACAGTGTCCCTATTTTGGCCGTGACATCATATGCAAAAAGGTTTCACAACATTAACATTTCCCCAAAATGAAAGAAAGATGTTGTAAACTTTAAATGTTATTTTTTTCAAATAGCAAATCTACAAGGATGTGAGCTTGGAGTTTCTATTTTCACTATTTGTCAAAATTGTCATACATTTTTTACATCTGAAAAACAAAATCAGACAGACAGACAGAGACACACACACTTTCCCAGACAGATTAAAAATACAAGAGGAGAGGATGTTAGAAGTCGTCCAAGCAGCTTGTCCCCAGCTGACTCTCTCTTTGACTTCAGCAACATCCCCCACGCGTCTGTCTGTCTGTCCGTCCGGACCCACTTCTTTATTCTGGGCTGTGTTCCCGGACAGACAACACGCAGCACAAGCAGACAAACACACCAAAAGGGCGAGACCAACTTGTACAATACTAGCTCTGTCTTTCTGTCATTTTGTATGATATTTTTGGGGCTTTTCTTCCTTTATAGATAGGACACAGTGGAGTTAGACAGGACACAGGGAGAGAGAGAGAGAGACTGGGAATGACACGCAGCAATGTCTACGTGTGGTCTAGCCCTATGGAATCTATGGAATGCATATATATGCCAATAAAAAACAACCTAATAGATCCTTAGATTAGTACGAGCATCAAAACAATATTTAAAATCGTTTTTTATTAGCACATGCATATTCCATAGGGCTGGACAACACATGGACAAATGCCATCATCAACTTGCGACGGGTCGGGAGTTGTCCCTATTGAGTGAAAGATTAACCATTTCTGAAATAAAGAAAGTATTTAAGGTGTTTTAAGTTTTAGTTATTATAGAGGGAAATTATGATATATTAAGGCATATTTGTGTTACTAGCCAGGGATCCTTTTAATAGGCCAGCCGCCAGGTAGATACCTCAACTCCAGTAGGTATATTATACTGTATACTTGAAAGACAGACAGAGGAGCACACACCAAAATGGTGGAGGCGCCTCCAGAATCAACACTAATATAAGCTCAGGGACGTATAGGACCGAACCTCAGCCTATTTAGCTGGATCCTGGTCAGGTCCAGGGGTCACCAACATGTCCCTAGACTTGGTCATGTCTGTGGCACATCTTTTTTATTTTGTTTTACACACCATTATAATGTTCTTATTTTGATCAAGTCAATGTCAAGTCTCCAGGTTTTCTTCAGAATTTGTATGACAATTATTTACTATGACACTATGGCAGTATGGCACATTAGGAATCTCCACTATAGTCTAGTATTAGTGGACGGTTCTCAGATGTTTTATTTGCAAAGACCCCCTTAACTCTGAGTGTTTGAATGCGGGTCCATTTGGTTCCAGGGGCTGATCATGGACTACAGAAAGGGAGGAGACAAGCTGCAAGACCCATCCATCTATCAGTGGGTCTGATGTGAAGTGAAGTGAGTCAGCCGTTTCCTCTCCTGGGAAGAGCACATGCGGTGAAGAATGTACAGCACAGCAACGTACGCCTCTTTCACCTCACATGACTGAAGAAGTTTGGTGTGTGTGTGTGCCAAAGATCCTATACGGGCCTTCTATGGAAACATGAGAGCAGGGACGTGCACACATAGATATCAAAGTGGGCTTCAGCCCCTGCCCTTTTACCCGTCTGTAAAACAACTGCCCTCTCCAGACCACGAATGCAGCATTTACTATGGTGAAAGAAATGCAAATACCCTGCTCTCCTTTCCATTCCATACCGGAAGGCAGCATTCAGGAGAATTGTTCTTTTTTCCCCAAAGTCTCCTGAACTTGAACGCAGTATTTTGCATTGAACTAATTTGTTTTTTCGAAATCCATGTCGTACACCGCATCTCCAGTAGATAAAGAGGCAGGGTTGCGCCCGAAAATAGCTGATCTACAAGCTCTCTTGTGAGCTTGTAGATCTGCTATTTTGGGCCAAAAGTGCCCTCTTATGGGTTTTCAGCCCCTGCCTCTCTAACAATTCAATTCAAAGGGCTTTATTGGCATGAGAAAACATACGTTTACATTGCCAAAGCAGAAAGCACAATACAACAATACAGCAATACAATCAAAACAAAAATGATGTACATTTGAAAGTCAGAATCTTCAATAGATCAATTTCTATGTACCAAGATCACTGGATGCTGTGTTTGCACATTGTTGTACTTCGCCCAGCAGATATGTTTTTTTTTTGTCATTGGTCATGTTTTCAAAATCTCTGTGTGTGGTTGTAATCTGTGGGAAGGGAAGTATGTGTCTCTGATGTCTTGGTACAATGGACAGATGGTTAGGAAGTGTAGCTCTGTTTCCACTTCATTTTGTGTGCAGTTGGTGCATAGTCTGTTTTCTCTCGGGATACAGGTCTGCCTACGGCCTTTCTCGATCGCAAGACTGTGCTCACTGAGTCTGTACTTAGTTAAGTTTGTCTTTGTTTTGGGTCGGTCACAGTGCTCAGGTATTCTGCCACTGCGTATTCTCTGTTTAGGGCCAGATAGCATTCTAGTTTACTCTGCTTTTGTGTTGCTTCTTTCCAATGTGTCAGGTAGATTTCCTTTTGCTGTTTTATAATTTGGTTTAGTCCAATGGGTTTTCTATCTCGTGGCTCTGTTTGTGTTTGTACCCGGAGTTCCAGGGCCAGCTGGCTAAGGGGGCATCTCTCTAGAGTTTCGCTGTGTGTGAGTGCCTTGTTATGGAGTGCATCTAGGTCACTTTATTTTAGGTGGTTGTAGAACTTAAGTGCTCTCTTTTTTATTTTGATTATGAGTGGGTATACCTAATTCTGCCCTGTGTGCATTATTTGGTGTTTTTCGCTGGGTACGGAGAATGGATTCGCAGAATTCTGTGTGTAGGGTCTCGGTTTGGTGTTTATCCCATTTTTCAAGGTCATGGTTTGCTAATGGTCCCCAGATCTCACAACCATAGCTCTAACACTCTCTGCACTGCACGTGCCTGCATGAGAGCATCCCAAATGGATGCATCACCGCCTGGCATGGGAACGGCACCCTGAACGTATTCACTCGACTGCTGCAGAGGGTGTTGCGTGAAAGCCCGGCAGAGCATCAGTGAATGTGAGTCCCCCCCATTCAGGATATATACACTGCCCATTGTGTCAGTAAAGCCCCTATGATTAGGGATAGGGTGACCCAGCCGGTACGGTCGCCCCTTTTCCATCTCGCCCCAACTACTCTACCTACTGTAGCTGTAAATAACAAACATAATTCATGTTGGTGATTATATAAAAAGGTATTATCGTATTCATTTATCATTGTCAAGTTCACTCTGTATATCCACGGGCATAATAGCATCATGATGCCATTACAAAACATGGGCTACATGGAAGAAATGTGTTTAATAAAACGAAATTAACTGCTAGAAGGTCCTAAATTAACTTAATTAAGCAGTCACCGTCTCATGTTATTCTTTCTTAATTGTACAGAGTATAGAGATCGACTACTATACAATCAAATAAATCTGTATGCAAGATAATTTCAGATTGCAGAGAGGGAGGGAATATACTAATCTGACAAGTAGTTCAAATTATTTGGTGTATGGCTCCATGTCTCGCGACCCCCGCCCCCCCAATACGAACTGACAGCAAAAATAACCTTAATAATAGAGAAAATATATCATGAATGAATACTGAAACCAGATCTAATCATTAAGGAAGGTTTAGGCATGTATACCGTGTACTATGTAAACTCTTCATTTCCATTTCCCAGCCATTCAGTTGCAAAAAATAAATAAAAAATAAATGGGGACCCCCCCCAAAATAATTTGGCGACCCCCCCGAGGGGTCGCAACCCACGGGTTGAGAACCCCTGCGCCGGGCTATGAGACTTCCACCAGGCAACTTTATGAACAATAGATGTTATGGAGGTTATGTCCATACTCCAGACTGTCCACCATGGTGTTTTGCTTTGCCAACCTCCCCAGCCTTCCCAGAGATTAATCTGTGTTCACTATGTTGTTCTCCCACACTGTGCATTCACCAACAGTACAGAGTGTTCACTTGCTATAGAACACAATGTACCGCTGCAGCGAACGACCTCATTTGACTGCATATAGGCTGGTGTATAGAAGACATGGTACATAGATCCATACCATTAGCACTCAACAAGGAGGCAGTGCTTCCCTCTATAGGCTATTATAGGAACTTCCCTATAGCTTTCCAAGGATTCATGGTATAAAATGTTGAATACCAGAGAACTCGCCAGTTTATCAAGTCACCGCGGCGAAAATTCTTCATCAAATGTCTTCATCGTTATGCTAACATGCTGTCTTCATCAGTGTAGTATGTCAAACTCACTCACAGATAGTTCATTTCCAACGTGATCAAATTATTTTGTGCAATTAATGGTCAGCTAGATGCTGATAAAAAGGTGAGTATGTGAATACCAGTGATAAGTAGGCCTACCATTTCAGGTTATGTTTACTAATGAATTACATTGTTTTGGTACTTTGGTGTTTACACTTTTAGCATTCCTACTTTCTCTAGTGTTAACTCTAAACAACTATCCCCTCTCTCTCTCAATTCAATGTAATTTAAATGAAGGTGAAGTCAAACTAAAATGCACTTAATCGCGGCGAGTTGGTAAACTGGCGAGTTCTCCGGATACCTAAAAGGTTAATTGGCTCGTAGGTTTATGGACAATAGACTAGATAATGTTATGGAGGTTATATCCTTTCCAAAGCCCCCCCCCCAGAGCGAAGCAGATGTTGTTTAATTGTGTTAAATGAAAGTGTCATGTATTTATTTCCGCCATTGTAGAAATGCCAGCAGCGTTGTGTTTTTGTCTCTTATTTGTCTGTCTGGAGCTAATCTTAAAAAAGAAAAAAACCCGCTGGACCAATCAGTGCCAAACTTTCTATGTATGCTGCCATAGAACTTAAGTACCTCCACTATACCCCTTTCACATAATATATGCTTTAGTTTTTGAAATATTTAATATCACTCCCTCCATGAACGAGTCAGTCGTTTATTTTATTAAGCTCTCACTCTAAATACACCAACGTCAAAACTGAGTGATAAACACAAAGAATAAACAACGATCAGTACATGAACATAACTTAAGCAGAATAAGCACATAAACCTAATGAACATGAAAATACAATGCACGTGAACTGTGAACACATGGATTTACCTCACTGGCTGCATAAGGGGAATGAAGGGAATGACAAGAATGACAGGAAACCCATATGAACGACAAGTTCGACAACAAACGTCAAACTTTAACAAAAACAAATCGGATCAATGAAACTCATAAACAAATCAAACATACATCTTAAATGTGGACAAAGAACCCAACACATTGACACAGAAACAACAAAACAAACCTTGGTTAATGACGCTGCTTCCAGAGTCCAGACAAACTTTCACACCGTCTACACGGAGCAGGCTTGACAAACCGGACGTGACGCAATTCCAAACTACAAGACAAAATAGTTACCTTTCCCAAATATCATTTGTGAAGTGGAAAATAACAAATAAAACAGAAAATCTCTGGCAGCCAAATTTAACTTAAATTATATGGAATTAATGGAAGTCAGTGGGGCTGTGATTAGTACAAACGTCATGGTATTGTATATTATGATTGCACATGCGCACATGGTAGGCCTATATAAAATATTTAGAAGTCGAGTCCATGCATACAGAAACTTCATAAACACCTGAAAGTATATGCTATGATTACTGTACATATTTAGCTATTTTTATCTGACTATTCTCTATTCTTTTTGTCTTCTTTTGTATTGTTGCTACAATGTTGTGGAGCCATACACCAAATCATTTGACTCTTGAGTAGCCTAGGAGGCCTACTACTAGTATATGAGTTGTATAACACAATACAATCTTGAATATTGAACTGCAACCTTCCCAGCCTCTGGAAATGAGATGTGCAGAAAATAGAGACGAAGGAAATTAAAAGATTCCTCATTTCCGTTATCAACAACAGATATTATGTAAATACAGTATGTTGTCATTACCCCTTGAAATGAAATGCTTGCTGCTGCTTCCCATTCGCACGCACGCAAGCACGCACGCACCGCACGCATGCACGCACGCACACACGCACACACACACAGTGACACACACACACACACACACACACACACACATGTTTGTGTATGTGTTTGTGCACGTGTGTAGATGCATGCATGCCTGTGTGTTGGCGCAAACATGAGTGACGAGGCAACATGACTAATGTGAACACGCTGTTGTGTAATAATGTGTGTAAGCTGACCTGGTCTGCATGCACCAGGAGGCTAATCTGCTGCTGCCCTGCAGCTCTGGTGACACAGCTCAGGAAGGTCATGGAACTAATAAAAGCAACACCTAGATACTGCTGAGTGAGTGTGCGCGTGCGCGTGTGTGTGTGTGGTCACTACAGCAGAGATATGATCCAACAGGAAGCACGCACATATCCAGAAATTCTACAGGTGCTGGTCAAAAATATACGTACAATGAAAAGGAAGGGATGTCCGCACAGTTTCACTGCTCCCAGGAAAATTCTTTATTGGTACAACATTTCGACCCGTGTGGGTCTTCGTCAGGTATGATACCTACCTGACGAAGACCCACAAGACGGGTCTCTCCCCCGTCACTACAGCAACCATTGAGCATAATGTTAAAACCAGTTTGAGCTGTATGTGCTTGTATGCTGTATGTCATCAGTGTGCTCAGGTCATCAGAATTCATGTTTGCTACAGTAGCTCACCCTCTTTTTCGACTACTGTATGCGTTCACTTGCCGTGATACATCAAATTTCTAATAATCAGTAGTATCAAAATATAATCCGGCCCAATCAATTTAGTATTATCCAGTATTCTCCATATTGTAATGTGTTCGTGGCCATATACGTCACTGTTGGAAGACATACACAATAACATAAATACAGGCTTATCAACCTCTGTAGACGCAGATGTTGATTTAGAACTATCAACACATTCGACAGCTGTTTGTTCAACAACAGAAATCAGCAAACGGCTATTGAATGATGTATATTATTAAGTCAGTCAGTGAGCAAGGACAGGTTTTTATGGTCATCCAATTGACTGGAAAAGGGATGTACGATTGAAAGCAGTGACAGCTATGATGATTGTAAATCATCTTGACCCACAGGCAACCACCCACAAGCTGCAGTATGGCTGTGTGTGTGTGTGTGTGTGTGTGTGTGTGTGTGTGTGTGTGTGTGTGTGTGTGTGTGTGTGTGTGTGTGTGTGTACAGTTTGGCGCCACACAAGGCTCTGAGGAAAGATGGGTGTCATTAGAGAACAACATGACTATCAATAAGAAAGCCTGCATTGCTGAGAAGCTGCTGTATGTCTATAGTGTTCTGCTGTGTTCACTATAGCCTATAGACCAGGGCTACTCAACGTAAAGTGGCTCAGGGGCCACTCAGCAAAATTCCAAAAAGTCCTGCAAGGACCGCAAGCTAAGAATGTCAGATACAAAGACTACACGATACGCCACACTTCCATCTATAAGGCCAATAAACCTCAATGAACAAAAACGTTGTGATCAATGACAAAATAAATGAGTCTTCATTCACAAAATGTGAAGAGAACATTTAATGAACAGATTATCACAGGTGAATAAATAACTAAGTGGTTAATACTCATGGGGCCAAACAATGAAAATAACCAGAAAAAGAGGTTGCGCATCAGAAATGGTTTTCAGTGGAGCGCTAAACCCAAATCCAGTATACATGAAAAAATAGGAATTAAAAAATTCCAAACGGGTAGCACGCTTTAATACGTGTTTCGGCTATGCCTTCATCAGAGCATCATGATGAAGCATCATGCTGCTCTTCATCATGATGCTCTGATGAAGGCTGCATAGCCAAAAACGCGTAAGCGTTCCTTTTTGGTGTGTGCCAATAAAGAAATGGAAATGTGAGTACTTTGTCCGCCATTTATACATTTTTTGGATGTGCTACCTATTTGGAATTTTTAAATTCCTATTTTTGAATGAAAATAACCAATTTATTTTTTTGTATGACCACGACAGGCCGCAGAGATACATTAAGCAGGGGCCGCGGGTCGAGTAGCACTGGCCTAGATAGCACATCACTATGTGCATTCACCGTACACATTGTTCACTTGCTATAGAACACAATGTACCGCTGCAGCCAACGTCCTCATTTGACTGCATATACCGTAGGCTGATGCTAGATCCATACCATTAGCACTCAACAGCAAGGAGGCAGTGCTTCCCTCTATAGGCCATAATAGGAACTTGCCCTATGCTTCCCTAGCTTTGGATTCTGTAATGAAATGAAATTATTACTATATTTACCCAGGGTATCTGGGCTAAGCTCAAGAACTTGTTTCCAGCCAGGCCCTGCTCATAGAACATTTCATCGTAGTGGTTCAATGCCTTGTTCAAGGGCACTTCAGCGGTGGTAATTTTAACGTGTCGGACCGCTGATTCGAACTGGCGACCTTCCGGTAACAAGACCGCTCTGCAATCCGTTCGGCCACCGCTGCCACTGTATTGATTCATGGTATAAAATGTTAATTGGCTCGTGGGCCTACAGTATAGAGGTACCAAAATGTACATCTTTTGTTCTACCATCATGACAAATAATGTCTTATATAATGTGGCCCGGTGGGGTATGACGAGTAGTGTGGGCGTGTCTCTGGTGTGAACTAAAACACTGGAGGAGAAGGAGACCAAACATTTCGGTGGGCAGGCTGCAGCAAGCCGTGTTACTGCAACGAGAGAGAGGGTTGCGAACAGGGCTTTGATGCCAAAGTGTTTGGGAAAGGAGGGGAGGCAGGGAGTTAGCAACTCGTACTGAAAAGAGGGATGCAATGAGAACGGAGTGCTTGCCATTGTCATATGTTTGGGGCGTCGTCCACGCTGAGAGTAGTGCAGTCACTTATTAAAGTTGAGGAACTTTGAGAACCCACACCTATGTGTTGATTGTGTGTGCTCAGCTGTAGCAGTTTGTCTTTGATGTGATCACGAGTCAGCGGTCACTGCTTTAGCCATACTGAATTAAGCTGTAGCCTGTAGGTTTTATTGGTCATAAAAACCAACATACTGTAGTAACTTAACTTGTCTGTTTTTGGAACCCTGTTTTTCTCTTGGAGGCATTTCATCATCGTGACAGAACTCACAACCCCGTCGCAGCAATGATTGCTTGAGCAGTTCTTCTAGGCATATGGACAGGCTGTATAGGCTAATCATCACATCCTTGACCTCCAAATAGCTCTCGTTAGGGATACTAATCAAATTGTTTTCATTATCGCTAAATATGGTGACCTGTCACTGGAATTACACAGAATGTCTTTTGACAGCTGGTGTCTCTGTGATTGAGTTATACTTTCGACAAATGTCCAGCTAAATTGTCCAACATTTAGTTCATATTTACACCATGGATGGCTGTACTTGTGCTGTCCCACTGTAAAACGGCAACACATATAATACACCAATCGATAGACAGATAGAAGATAGACAGATAGATAATGCAGACAGACAGACAGACAGACAGACAGAAATTAGCTCATGAACAGTCTGCAACATATCGCTTTAGCTGCGAGCTGTTCCCCTTGAAAGCCTGAGCTGTTTTCCTAGAAAGCCTAATAAACTAATGCTAATCAGTGCAGAACTAAATGACTGGAATAATTCCCACCAACATTATGCACATGTTATCATGGAAAGGATTAGAGTTTTTCACCTATTAAATGGGCATTATATTGCTAAAATAGAACCGCTCGTAATTGGCGCATTAATAGTCCGACAACGTGGCTTGGCGTGCGGTCAGGTTTATAGACAGGGTTAGCAACGGGGCGAGTCGGACCAATGCGCCGTCAGAATAATGACGCTGACCCACTAGGCCGGAGTCTGAAGTAATACATTGAGTGCACAATACACTATCTTTCCGTCTGGCTTTCAGAAATGACGTCATGTTGCAAACAAGACTATGGACTTTTTGAATGTTTGGAGAGAAAAAAACTGTTCCCACTTGTGACGTCACGTGGCAGCCAAGTGGACTTTTAATGTTTGTCTTAAACAGGACCACCAATGACCCCATGCACTCGTGACGTCATGTGGCAGCCAAGTCTATGGACTTTTAATGTTTATCTTAAACAGGAACCCCAATGACCCCATGCACTCGTGATGTCATGTGGCAGCCACATTGGGCTTCACACAAGTGTGATTTCATACTGTTGGCAAACTGAAAACAGGTTCTCTTTGGAAATGGGATTAGTTTCAGGACAATAAGAGTTCTACGTTCATTTCCTTTGTACTGTAGGCATCACAGTGGGAAAAAAATAATAAGGCGGTGAACTTAAAGAAGGTTCATGGCAGCTCTGTTCAGTTCAAGTACAAAATGTTTTATTAATCGGCCGTTTAAACAAAAATTCAGGTGACGAACGGAGGCGGCCTTCATCAGGATCCACATTCTTTTTTTTATTTATGTCAATTAATACATTATGTGCTGTTGGCTAGTTGTCTAAGTCATAAAATATGTATTATGTAACTTATTTGTCGCTGTCCGGCAGAAACCGTTGGATTTTTTTTCAATAAATCAATGCTATTGAACTCCCTTTACATCTGTGTTGGTAAAAAAAAATTAACCAATGAAAAGTATTAAAAAGTGCTCCTGACAACTCTCCATTAGTTGCGTAGAGCTTCTTGTGTCGATTACGTTCGACTCTGTGAAGCACTTAACTCCACCACCTCTCCCCCCATCATGCAAAGTATCTGACAACATATAAAGTCACAACACCAACTTTGATGAGACAGTATTGATTTGTTTAAAAAAATATCTATAAGGTTTATTTTTTTCCTGAAAAATAAATATAATTTTCATTTCCTTAAAAAAAACATTTTAGAGTGAGCTGTTTTTTCTGCCCGTACTAGACTGTTTTTTTTTCAGTCAGTGGGTTCATGTGAATGTCTGGTGAGGTGAGAGCAGTGCAGTGCAGGTTGCAAGAATGATGTGGTGAGTTATGCTGCTAATGAGAGCATGGCATGCACATGTGCCAATGTGTGCCAACTGCCAAGAGGCCTCAGTAGTGTGCCCAGACTGCCCACACAAGGAGGGGGGGGGGGGGGGGGGGGGGCATCTAAAGATAGTGCTTAGGGTTGCTAAATGGCTGGGCTGTCACTGAGTGTACTTTATTTAAGTGGATTATGTTATGAATACCCAACAGGACCGAGTAGCCACTTGTAATCCCTAGCCCAGTGAGAGCTAATCTACGTACTAAACAGCTACGGAGCTACTGTAGCCCAGAGCCTTAGATATAGACAGAGTTATGCAAAGTGCGTAAGGGAGTCCTGGACCGGAAGTAGGCAGAAATGCATGGGCAACAGCCCAGCTTTAATGATCTTAAATCCCTTTATTTTAGATTGCTATGTAGTAATAGTACAACATAAACATTACAGAGACTTTAGTTGTTACTGTACAATACTTTAAAACAGTTGTCATGTTGCACACATCCTTAAAATTGCTCTTATTTGCGCCGCCCTCGTTGAAAACAATGTATTTCCAACTCCAGGTTGTCCCAGTTCAGGCTGCTCGAGCGCTCGGTTTCCACCCCCTCAATATCGTTACTCTTCTATTAGTAGATGGCTCTGCTGTAGCCTACACCCTACAGTAAGGCCAGCAGACGTAAATTAGTCGGCAGCCAGTGTTGATTTTGACAGAACATTTTGATTTAGATTTAGTCATGGTCTTTTGAGTAAAATTCCACTTAGTTTTAGTCACATTTTAGTCATCTGAAATGTTTTAGTGTCTAGTTTTAGTCAACTAAATCTATAGTTGATTTTGTCAACTAAAATTCATTTTGGCAGGCCTTGATGTCGTCGTAATGACTGATTTTACAGTTGGTTGCATGCTGAAAATAGCAGATCTACTGGCTCACAACACGTAAAATGACTCTTTAATTTCTCTTGTCCACTAGTCCCATCATAACATTGTACTCTAGTTTTTATTTGTTGACCAAATTGCCAATATATTTAGTCTAGTTTTAGTCTTAGTTTTTATTTAGTTTTTATTCCGTTTACCCCAGTGAAAAAAGGTGGTCGACGAACATTTTTCATCTAAGTTTTAGTCAACGGAATCCAAACTGTCGTCAGCCCCAGTTTCCTGTAGTGCCCCCCTGGTGTCGTGGCAAATCAGTGGTTCTCAACCTGTGGGCCAGGGACCACGTGGTGGGTATTGCAAGTGGGCCCCCAAATAATTGACAAAACACTAAAGACATTAATATGAGAAAAAGTAATTTAAAACAAAATGCTCTGGAAATGCACGCGGCCCACCCATCTGGCTGTGTTAAGTGGTCAGATGGGTGGTCTGGGTCTGGGTCTGGGATTTTTAAGAGGGCCCTGCATGCTCCAGAAAAGGTTGAGAACTGCTGTGTTAAATACAGTTCAGATTGCTGTTTTCTATACTTGAGGAAGTTGTAGGATATAGCTGAACGAGAGAGTTAAGACATATTGGCAGTCAGGTTTAATTCAATGCATGGTTTGGTAACCCATGTTAGCCCATTGGTAATTTAATCTCGTTTTTAATGCAAACCTTTTGATGTCTATATACAGTTTACATTTTTTATTATAGCAGCTTCATTGAATCTCAAATCTCAATGTTATAATATGAAAGTGTTAGAAGTGAGTGTTAGAAGAAGTGGCTGGTTTGTCATTTGGGAGATTTTTCGATTTGAGAAAATGAATGTACCATTTCACATTCAGTGTTGACTGAAAACAAGCTAGCACTACATGCCTCTGATACTAGCACATTTCTAGACAAAGTCACAAAGTGCTTTACATCAAAAGAAAACAACAAAAGATCAATCCATGCAATAGCAGGCATAAAAATACAAAACATACATAATAATACAAAAATGACAGTTAAGAAAAGGCTTTAACATAAAGGTGGGTTTTCAGGAGAGATTTAAACGTGGATACTGATTTTGCACATCTTAGGACAGTAGGTATGGCATTCCAGAGCGTGGGGGCCCGGGTTGCAAAGGCCCTGCCGCCCTTAGTGACAAGCTGAGCTGTAGGGGTCTCCAGGAGGGTCTTGTCTGAGGACCTTGTAGGGTTTCAGCATGTCGGAGACATAGCTAGGAGCCTGGCCATTCAGGGCTTTAAAAGTCATGAGTAAAATTTTAAAATCAATTCTGAAACTAACGGGTAACCAATGGAGAGTAGCTAATATGGGGGTGATGTGGTCGCGTCTTTTGGAGTTGGTTAACAGTCTGGCAGCTGAGTTTTGTACTAATTGTAGTCGGGATAATGATTTTTTGCAGAGACCGGAATAAATAGAGTTACAATAATCTAGACGAGATTATTGTGGAATGTAGGGAATCATGATGTGTGTATAAAATGACATGATGTGCCCATCTAGTTCAGTTATGTAGGGCCTACATAACTGAATTAGATGGGCACAGACAGTTTTGATGGCAACAGGACATCCCTGCATCAAGTACAGTAAGTAGCCCTTATTCTAAAGCGTCCTCTGTGTGTGTTTGCTTGCAATAAACCTATCTCACAGAATTTCCCCGCCCCCCTTAATACGCCCCCTTTCGGGGTTAGTGGTGATAGCGTGACGTCACTCCATAGACGCTACATGTTAACAGAGGTAATTTAAGAAGTCTACAACTTTTGTTTTCTCAAGGTAAGGTTTGTTCTATCTGTTCGAGCTGATTTACCATCTTGTTTGCTTCATAATAATATTGGTCTGTCACATTTACATTAGAAAATGTACTTAGATTCTCCAGAGAAAAAAACGTGTAAATGCTAATGTTAAAGACACCACTATTTACCGGAAGTGGGCGTGGAAAGCGGGCTGTGAGATAGGCCTATGCCATTACAGAGTGGGCGTTCTCTACAGTAGGCCTGTGGTGTGCTTTATGTGCTAGTAGTGCATCTTCACCAGTTAATCTATGACCTTTCTCCCTCTGGCAGCAAAGACAAGGTCTGAGTCGCTATCGCCCACACCATGCAGAGCAAACTGATTGTAATGTCATTTGAGGCCTCATGTCTCAACCCATTTAGACGTGATTGATTAAAAAATGACAAAAAAATTAAATGTTGCTATATACTGTACATCAGTGGTTCCCAAACATCTTCATGTCAAGGACCCCCAAATTGACACTAATTCGCCCGCGGACTCCCATTTGAAAAGATATGACAGGGACCTCCATGAGAGAAGATTTTTACGGTTCTATCAATAATTCCCTTTTAATTGTAAGTACCTCAGTTTGACATGCTTGCATTAGGCTACGGATCTCCATTTAATCCCCATTTAATGTCATTTCTATAGCCATATAGGTGATAACTTATATCCGCCGGGGGCCAACCTTGGCACACTCTGCCTCCACTGTTCCACGTGGTCGGAGAGCAGGCTGATGTTGTCCATGCAAGTCCAGGTCTGTCAGGACTACTGCGGGGTGTCGTCTTGACCTCCTTGGTGTTATGGTGAGGCCAAGATCTTGCTCTCGTCCACTGATAGGCCTATGATGAAGAGGAACAGGGCTAGGCGGGTATCCGCTTGCAGCCTATATCTATTCTACGTCCGAGCATAGACATGGTTACGCCCCGCCTGCCTCTGATTGGCCTACTGGCTATTTTCAGCATTATGAGGGCATCAAGGCCCGCCAAAATGCATTTTAGTCGACTAAATCAACTGTAGATTTAGTGGACTAAAATCTTTTAGTTTAGTCGACTAAAACACGCAAAACATTCCAGGTGACTAAAATGTGACTAAAACTAAATGAAAACTATTCAAGAGACTATATAACTAAAACTAAAAATCTAAATTGACTGTCAAAATCAACACTGGAGGTGAGGTCAGCACAGGTCGCCCTGACCCGGCATGCTGCTCTCCTAATGATGTTTACCCCTTTCACCACCCTCTGCATGTCCTGAGAGGAGAGGATTAGCATCCCAGCTGTGACAGCGGTGCAACTCTCTCCTATATCTGTGCATGTGCACCCGTGCCTCACTAAAGAGCTTTCGCACGCACGCATGCACGCACACGCGCCCGCGCGTGTGTGTTTGTGTACTGTGTACTGTATGCACACACAGCATAGATGTAAAAGTATATTGATACCAGTATAGGTCGTAAGTTCCAGAATCCCTATACTGTTCATAGCCCTGGTGGGACCCGATGACCAGATGACACTATGGATAGCTAACGCATGTGGGAAAAAAACATGGTGTCCCCGACTCCCCAAGGTCCCCATGGATTGATGACAAACTGTTACAGGAAGCCATGAGCCAATAATGCCTTCATGTAGCCTTGGTTTGACACGGAACGGAAGCACTGCGTTGCTATAGAAATATGTCCTTTCAAACATGTTTCTGTGGGCAAGATCGGGACAAGAGGTCAGGAGACGGAAGAGGGTCAATCTGGTTCCATTTGTACACTCTCAGAAATACATTAACACTGAAAATTGTACTGTGTTCAATCAGTACAGCCCAGCTGCAAGGCTACCGTTTCTGTTCATGCAAACACAACAGTTATTTTGATCAAATATGCTGTTATTATAAATGATTTAATGAAAATGAGAACGTGTGTTCAAGGTTCAAGGTTCTTTATTATTTGTCTCCCGAGGAAGACATTTGTCTTAGACAAAGGGCCCGCATGCAAGCGTAGCCCTTATGCCCATGTCGCCGCAGAGCAGCGCCGCAGAGCAGTGTTCAGGTGAAACTAATTCGGGGCAGTTGACAGCATATATTCATCAAGACGGGGTCTAATAACGGCATAGCTATCATGTAGAGATGTTATGATTTCACTGCTCAGTGTATCACTGTTATTACTGGAGGCCATGCATGACTCAGTTGTAGAAGAACACCACGATACTAATAGCATTCAACCTCCACTCACTAAATAACACAATATTCCTATACCACATAATCCTCTGTTTAGTATGTGAAGCTCTGTTTTTGAGGGGCGCTAGCCGCTATATTCAGCTTTTAGTGTAGATTTATATTACACAAACATTAAATTCCCATTGACAATGAATGGAGAATTTACGTCATATGTGTCTGAGCAAATCGACATGTTACGTCATGATGATGTACAATGATAAGAGCGCCCCTCACTTCACACGGGTGTGATTTTTTTTACTTTCAAAGGACCACTGAAGGTCCATATCAGACAAATTATTTTGTCCTACACTGAGCCTTACGAATGCTTTTTGAGTGGTGCAACCACTCCTATAGACAGCTATGTGTGCAGTCTCTGGCTGGCTGGGTCCCTGCTGGCTGGGTCCCTGCTGGCTGGCTGGGCACGAAAATAGCATTTGGTTGTGCCACTGACACACACACACACACACACACACACACACACACACACACACACACACACACACACACACACACACACACACACACACACACACACACACACACACACACACACACACACACACACACACACACACACACACACAATAACTGTATATATGATGATTTCGGGTCCGGGAACCGGGCCGCCACCCGGGCCGCCACCCTGGGCACGTTCCTGTGGGTCTGGAAGTTCCGGGTACCCCCACACTGAGTTGCACCACTCAGTTCAAACAGGTGTGATTTTTATTTAATTAATTAATGTGTTTCTTTGTATGGAAGATTGGTTTATGATATTGTGTTGAGAAAGTATGAGCTGAATTCATGTATGCACTTCCCTAAGGTTATGGTAGAATCAAAATCAGTATGGTGGTTGACTGCCCTCTGGTGGCAGCTAACTAACCACCACCATCTTGGAGGAAAAGAACCATGCAGTAGTAGCAGTAAAAGCCTGTTTGGCAAAAGAGTAGAGTCTGAGATCACCCAGTGCAGTGGTTTTCAACCCTTTTCATGTCAAGGCCCATTATTTATTGTGCATTTGAGCCACAAACCACCATTTGATGACATTAGCCTCTCAGACCCAAAACGTAGAATATTCCGTTGTCGAACATATATGGCAAACATAAAATAAAATGTCTTCAACATTCACTCATTGTGTAGACTTCTTGAAAATTAAGTAATGCAGATTTTAAACAATAATTTTACTCTTAAGAGCGTAAAATTAAGGTTTCATTTTGAATCAAGTATTAAAGATCTATAAAGGTCCATTTGGTTACCAACTCTCCATCATTTAGCTGGGGACCACCTGGAACCCCCTCAAGGACCACTGGTTGAAAACCAATGAAAACCCAGTGGATTGTTGATTGTTGAAGTTGCAACTTCTCTGGGTTGAATTAGGGTTGATTTGCTTCCTCGGTGTTCATATAACTCGAGTGCGAATGGATCTATTTGTACAGACATTGTACAAATTAATGAATTGACACTGAGGATTTCACAGTGAAATTTATTACAAAGTGAAATGAATGAAAGATAAAGATAAATATAGCTCCTTTGCTTTTGACAATGCATTAGTATGGTTCTCAAGTATGTTAGTTCACCTATTCACCTGTAGTCAAAGGTCAAAATGAGTGAGCTGGAAAGTGTGATTTGATGACTTGAATGAAAATCAGTCTTGATGGCAAGATGCTAAAAATTAAGATTCAGATTACAATACCTATTTCACACACGGCAAAACCCTGAGTGAGTTTGGCATAGGCGCACACACAGTATGATGACTTATCGTGACTAGAATGTCACTTTAATGAGGGCATTCAATTGACAACGTCATGATTTGGGAAGAGGTGCTTTTAAAGCTTATGTGTGTACACGACTTTATGGACATTATTTATAGAGCGGAGATGAAGATGCAGAAATGAAAAGCTTATTTTTATAGCCGTGTGTAAATTTACCAGAGCTCTGTTTCCTTGCCTAATCCTGTGTGTGTTGTCTTTGCTCTCCAGTGCAAATGAAAAAAACATGTTTTAAGATTGCCTGAGAGAAACCATGAGCCTGTTTGATTTAGTATCTGGCCAACCACTGCAAAGCTCAAACACCTCCTGCTGCAAGATGCCGCCATCTTCACTTTCACTTCATGGGCCCTGGGATGGCAGGAGCTAAATCTCACATTTGTAACTTTTTGGTGCATGCAATTGATGCAAAGTTAAGGGTCAGACATTTCATATCCATTTTGTGTGCCGTCTTTGACCAAATTAATTCATTGAACGGATGGAAAGCTGTGGTGTGTGGTGCAGCTTTTATGTGTCATCACTTTCATTAGCTCAGTCTCAGCGACTCATGTTATATACGTAGGCCAGAGGCCTACTGTAATTTGTGGACAACACTATTGGGATAGGAGTCTTGCCTTACCTCATGGGACCCTGCATGGCTGCATCATGTTATGATTTCAAGCCTTGGTTCAGTTTAACTGCACCATTTGCACGAGGCAGGCCTATAGTTTCTTTGACACACTCATATGATAAAGTGCTGTGCTTTTACTGTAATACACAGGGGCCTTCAGCCTTGAAGAAATCAATCACAAACTGGGGAACTGGGGTTTGTGTGTATTTTTTAAATGACATTTTTAAAATGCAGCTACACTGGCCAAGTGGCCAGTACTCTATGTCTATTAACCACTTTCAAACGGGCGTCCTTATTTTGGTCATGTCAGTATAGGCAACTTTCCTTTTTTTAAATCTCAAAAACAGAACACGTTGTGAACTTGTAAATCAGCTATTTCTGTTATTTCTTAAATAGGGCTAAAGTGGCTAATTGTGGCACAGGGTGTCTGATGTTCAACCTGCGTAAATCCAATGCCACAGACGAATAACAGTCTAAGTCCACACTATTGATCCATAATGTATAAATGATAGATAAGGGGTCAGGACAACGAGGCCTTTTCGTGGAGGGGTCAGAATGAAATTTGGACTTAGACTGTTTTTCGTCTGTGGTACTCAGTATAACTTTGTGACAATCATTCATCTCTGCAGTACGGTGCTCTGGGTGTCCTTCAGAAATACATTGGCATTCTTTAGTACAGCCACCAAGGAACTTTGAAACACAAGACTTTGATACTAATGAGTTTCTCTGAACCTTTGGCAATTAAGATATGCAAATGTAATGGATATGCAGTATCTGAAACCTCTGATGTGGATTTCCATCCTCGATGCCAGCTGGGGTCATCATGCACACAACCTTATGAGCCACTCTATTCTAGACATGCAAGAGATTATACCAATAATGAATATTGACCCAGACAAAGGAATGCTGTTTGATAGCATCAAAGACTGGAGGGCTGCATGGGAGTTAGAGGCCTCTACCACAACTTGTGTGGTTCAAGAGCCATCAACTTATCTCTCTCTCTCTCTCTCTCTCTCTCTCTCTCTCTCTCTCCAGTGCCGTCACTACTATACGCGCAATACGCACTGCGCGTAGGGCAACACGCAGAGGGGGGCAACAAAATGTGCCAAAAAGTGCCAAGCCGACCCTCAAAATAACAATTTTCTCCGCGGCTCCGCCGCATAATAACGAGTGGCCGTGTGTGCGTCCTCGCAAACATCAAAAATAGCCGATCTGCATGAGGAATAGCAGCACTCTCGGCGGGAGGGGGGGCAGCACAAATATCCTACGAGTAGGGCAATCAAATGGTCAGCTACGTCCCTTTCTCTCTCTCTCTCTCTCTCTCTCTCTCTCTCTCTCTAGATCACCAGCTGTGGTGGCAACTTGGTAGTGAATGCTCCACATGGTCAGTCATGCAAAAACACCCTTTTTTATATTTCATGTAATTCATCTTTATTTATTTAATTTGTGGTTGTACATGATTACATTCATTCATTATTATTTTTTACATATTCCATAAATGAAAAGGAGCAGGAAGAAGGTAAATCTTATTATACCTGCCCCTATCTACAATTAAAGGTCATCAAATAGATGCTCTGCCCATTGTACAAGTTATATTTCATATGAGATCGATTATGCAGCTTTGACTTAAATAAGAAATGTTGACAGAGGTGAGTTTATCATACAGATGTCTGAAGGGATGCCAGTCTTTGAACAATGTTACTTTCGTCAAGACATATCTGAGCAGTCTCCTTGATATTGATTCTTCTCTCAAGATGCTTTATGATAAAATAAAACAATCCTGCAGACCTTTTCATGATGCATAGCACAGTGCAAGTGTCACCGAAGCCTTGAATTTTGCATCTCTCAGATAGGATTAAACTAAAGAGCTCATTTTCCATGCAAACTCTGTCAAGAGAGTTATGTTTGCAATTATTGGAAATCACAGCCATGCATGATTTAGTAACTCATTTCCATCATTTCCATATTGTTTACTTGCTTCTGTATTGTGACCTGAACCTGACCCTGGTGATGATGACCTCTCTGGCCTCAATAGGGGTGAACTTTGACCCTCCCCCCATAGCACTGTTTTATATTCAGTGACCTCTAGCTAATAAAGCATAGACATTAGCATATAAATCAGAGGGTGGAAAAATGATGCCCCTCTTAATCAATAGCATATGGAAGGAAAAGAACAAGCTAATTAAATTGAGTCATGGAAAATCTAACTTGCCTGCATGGCTCAATTCTCTCTTCAAATAAAAACAGAAAACAGACTACACATTTATTAGTACAGTGTGTTAGTAAGCAGAATGAATCTGAAAAAAGTCAGACCCAAAGAGAAAAACACATGCTTCAAGCATTATTGGCACCGTTGTTCATTCCAACCCCTCTTCAATCAATAAACACATTGGTATTGGAATTTGGCTGAGGAACAACAAAGGCAAAATTCCAACGGCAATTTACTGTAGCCTACCAAATTAAAGACAACATTGTTTTCATTGTGGAGCATTAATCCCAGTCCAGACCTCCTTACAGAGCTGATCTGTACTTAATGCAAGTTAATTTGAGTGAAATTGTTCCTTTCAGATAGATATTGTAATTGTTTCTTGTTCAATAATATTTTATGCAACCCACACCCACTCAAGAAGTGAGAGAAATTGTACTGCAAATTGTTTGTTGTTTGTTTTTTGTTGTTGTTATTTGTATGACCACACCATGGTGTTCACAAAAAATATATATATATAAAAATTAAAAAAAAAGATTGTACAGCAGAAGTTCACAACGCATCACACTGCCACACATGGTGTGGCAAGTTGTAGATCGGCAATTGTCGGTGCATGACACCCGCTCACAACTACAGCTCTGGCCGAATACGAGACATCTCACCCCGGTGAGTTGTCTTCACTTTTTGACATGTCGGGGTGAGATGTCCGGGGTGAGATGTCCGGTCACACACACACACACACACACACACACACACACACACACACACACACACACACACACACACACACACACACGAGTGACAATGTCGCTAATGATTGCATATTGTAAAATAAATGTCTTTGCAAAATAGCCCTAAAATAATGTGCTGAATACTGTATAATATCACAGTATAACATTTGGCATATAGGCTGCGTGCTATAGTGGAATTGTGGATGCATTGCTTGATCTATACCAAATACTGAGTTAATTATTTCTAAGTATCTCTAGTCTAGACAGGAACATATATATATATATTAGATTTGTTTTTGGCTTTTTGCCTTTTTATACAAGTGAAGGTAGACAGGAACAACCCTGCCTCCCAAGCTAAACATGACTGGAAAGAGGGAGAGAGAGAGAAGGGGAGAGACACGCAGCAAAGGTCGTCATGAACGGGACTCGAACCCGTGACACGCAGTCAGGCCAGAGCCATATTATGTGTGGCATGCGCCTGGACCGCTAGGCCAGCGGGCGCCCGACAGGAACACATATATTAATGATTGCACACTGGATAGCTAAACAAACTCAATTTATTCGGTCTAACCATAACAAGCATAGTTCTAGTAAGTAGAGAGTGATCGAGAGGTTTTTTTCCACATACACAAAGTTACACATTGTAACTCTATAAGTCATTCTGACATTGAGAGCAGAGAAGAAGACAGCTTTATTTAGTTAGATGCTGCAGAAAGTCTGAGTTTTAGGAGACAGAATGAGACAGAAGTGGGTTTTAATGGCCTCTGTGCTATATCAATTTGCTTCAGTGCTGCAGTCTGACTATCTCATGTTTACATTCTTGCATAATTGATAGATTGTACACATTTTTTTAAGCATTGTTAGAGGGGTGTAACAGTTAAACCCATTCTGGATGGGAACCCCTTTTGGTGTTTTAACTAAGCATTATGTTATACTTTAAGCTATTGAAAAATAGCAGATCTACAAGCTCATAGCGAGTGGCGCGCTACGAGCTTGTAGGTATGCTATTTTTGAAAAAATCGTGAAAATGCAGCACAAATCTTTGAATATATTCTTTCAGAAGACTTTTTTTTATTTCGAAGTCAGGTCTAAATGGGTTAAAGCAGTACTATGTCACTTTTTAAACAACTATATAGCATTATTATGTCTGATAAAAATTATAAAGTTACAAGCAATATCAATCATCGTTCCATAGAGGTCCCTGACTAGGGGCTTGACTGTGAGTTGCACATTCATCTAATCATATGGGTAGGCTACTGGGTAGCCTACATACAAACAATAATGTTTGTATTTGTAAGGTTTATTATGCATTTGACCTTCGCTACCAGCGAAAGCAGACCAAGGCTACACAGGGCAATCTGGCCCAGTTGTGGAAGGACTTGGAAAGGAACGATCTGACCATCATGGACATGCTAACTCTCGCTTCTGAAGTGAATGCCCCAGTGTGGAGATGAGCACACTGCACTGCACAACTTTTGACCAAAATGGGACAGCACACTGCACACAGCACAACTTTTTTCTTTCTTTTTGTAGATATGACAACTTTTTAGTGCACAACTTTTGACCAAAATGGGACAGCACACTCCCCTACACACAGCACAACTTTTTTTTTTAGTGCACAACTTTTGACCAAAATGGGACAGCACACTCCCCTACACACAGCACAACTTTTTTCTTTCTTTTTGTAGATATGACAACTTTTTAGTGTTTTTGTAGCAAACTGATCACAACTTTTGACCAAAATGGGACAGCACACTCCCCTACACACAGCACAACTTTTTTCTTTCTTTTTGTAGATATGACAACTTTTTAGTGTTTTTGTAGCAAACTGATGTTTTTTTTTTATGACAACTTTTTACTATATTTTTTAGTTTAAATTTTTTCTATACTTAACTTTTTTCTATATTTTTTTGTACAAACTGATGTTTTTCTAAACTTTTGATGTTTACCTAAACTTTTTAGTGTTTTTGTAGCAAAGTGATGTTTTTTTTTATTTTTATGACAACTTTTTACTATATTTTTTAGTTTACATTTTTTCTATACTTAACTTTTTTCTATATTTTTTTGTACAAACTGATGTTTTTCTAAACTTTTGATGTTTACCTTTTTTTTATATTTTTTGTACAAACTGCTGTTTGAACTTTGTTTACAATGTTTCTATATTTAAATAAACTACATTACATTTGACCGTACATTTGACTCTTGTGTTATATTCTTGTGAAATATTCAGTAAAGTATAGCTCAAAGAATACGAGACATCTCACCCCGGTGAGTTGTCCTGACAACTCACCCCTAAACGTGAAGACATCTCACCCCGAAAGTGGCCAAAAGTGAAGACATCTCACCCCGGAAAGTGAAGACATCTCACCCCTAAAAAAGCAGGGGTGAGATGTCTTCACGTTTAGGGGTGAGTTGTCTGGACAACTCACCAAAAGTGGCTTTAGGGGTGAGTTGTCTTGTTACCCTCTGGCCTGTAGCCTACCTCTCTAGACGCAGATGTTGATTTAGAACTATCAACACATTCGACAGCTGTTTGTTCAACAACAGAAATCAGCATACGGCTATTGAATGATGTATATTATGTCAGTCAGTGAGCAAGGACAGGTTTTCATGGTCATCCAATTGACTGGAAAAGGGATGTAGATTGAAAGCAGTGACAGCTATGATGATTGTAAATCACCTTGACCCACAGGCAACCACCCACAAGCTGCAGAGAGACAGAGAGAGAGAGAGAGAGAGAGAGAGAGAGAGGGGGTCGAGACGAGAGAGAGAGAGAGAGTGTGTGTGTGTGTGTGTGTGTGTGTGTGTGTGTGTGTGTGTGTGTGTGTGTGCGCATGGCCTTATATTTTCCTGAATACAGTTCAAGATCTCTTCTCTCTCCATCAATCACATTACAGCTTTATCCAACTGCGAGCAAATAGATTCAGGTATCAGTAGGTGCGTTTCCATAAAGCCTTTTTTTGCGCATTAAGGTCCTTTCGCAAAATCTCCTGGATGGAAACACCTCAAAATGCGCATAAGTCTGCATTTTTCGCAAAAACACTTTTTCGCTAGAAGGTGGCGGATTTTGGGGCTATATCGAAAAAGTGAAATGCGCAAATGGGTTATGGAAACACTTGCGGAAAATATTTCTAATTAGAAAGCATTGAACTCGCATTATATCGCTTTTAACAGTTGGAAAAGAAAAAAACACACGCGATGGTGAGTATAGTGGACTTGTGGAGTGATCGAACGGGAGGGTGGGTGGGATGTGGATACATAAATTATTAAATTTACACACTCAAGTCTCGAAGCCTCTGTCTGCAGGCTGAGGCTCTTTTGCTCTCCCCGGTGAGGGCGTTCGCCGTTGATCATGAAGTTAGATCGGTGATATTTCTCCTAAACAGCTCGGAACGAAACGGACGAGAGGAGACTAGTCAAAATGGAAATGTACTGTCAAGTCGCAGGGCAGGGGTCCCGATCGTCCCTGACTCCCTGTACTTTGAAAACGAAACTATACCAGCCCCTGTCTAGACAAAAACACACGCCTATTTATTTAACAGACAGCCTGTTTGAAAGACAGCCTGTCCCAGTGGCCAATCTGGACAGCGGACTTCATGCAGACCAACTTGAATAGCCTAAAAGAACGTCAAATGCACCGTGGTGAAGAACAAATCAGAGAAGTGTGTGTGTGTGTGTGTGTGTGTGTGTGTGTGTGTGTGACAGACATGATCAAATAATCGTGTAAGATTATCCTGTAGTGTGTGATGCAGATGCTATCAGATTTCAGACATCAAATGGTAAAATAAATGTCAGATAATATGCGCCTCTCTGTGCGTCTCACTTGACTGGCAAAATAGCGCCATATATAGGCCTACTGCTTATTTAATATCTCCAAAGAAGCGCATTTTGTCAGTGGATGGAAACAAGAAAAATACGCTTTTCTTTTTTCGAATTACTTACTTATTCGCTTCCTATTTTCGAAATGTTTTGATGGAAACCCACCTATTGTCAGATACATTATATGACCTGGCATATCCTATAGTGTTTATTGTTTCAATGTATTATTTGTTTCTTTGGATATTCTACTGTTAGACTGATGATAGATTATTGGTTTATCTTCACCGTCTTAAGCTAATGGCCATAAGTCATTTTTTTAGGTATTCTTTTTGCATGGTCTCACTTCCTTCCTGGACTACATGTTGTTTCAGTAAGACAGCCCACATGGGGTGTCTCCCAACCACAAGTGCACCAAAGCATTATGGGCATTGTAGGAATTCAACAATCCAGTCAAACCGGTGCCAGGTGATAGCTAAAGCAATCTTGGTGATAGCTAAAGCAATCTTGTTAAAATTACCCCAAAAGTGTTTAAAATTGAAATACCCCAATAAATTAACATCTACTTTTGATTGTAGCCTACCCCAGGCCCAGACAATGTTTAAGTTGTTTTCAATAGCCTATTTGGATATTAATTTGATCACATATCAAATGAACACGATACCCCCTCCTATAAATGCACCCAGCTTGCATTCAGATTTTACGGGGGCCAGTTTCGAATTGCAGCCGTCCGTGGGGTGCCCTTTGAGAGCGGATTTGAAGGAGTCAAGGGATTCGTCTTAATGACTGTTGGTAGGGCGTTCCACATTTTCGTGGCATATAGGAGCGAAAAGAATTTAGTCCCTTGTTTGTGCCGAATCTGGGTTGCACATGGTTTGTTGCACTCCCTCTGGTGTTGTGGGTGTGGACTTCGTTACCATCCATCCATCCATCCATTGATTGATTGATTGAAATATTTATTAACAGTTTGCAGAATTACAGTACATTTCAAGCACAACTCAATACAAAGACTGTTTTAACTGTGAGTGGACGACCCAATAAAGCATTACACTTGTTTACAATGGTCCACCTTGTTCAAATCATCAAAACATTTAGAGACGTACAAATAGACACAAGAGAACAGGAATTCATCATAAAGAGAATCCATCCATCCATCCATCCATCCATCTACAACCCGCTGTGGACTGGCTTGTATTAAAGGCTCTGGGAATTCCCACACGACTTGAACGCATCACGAGCTCGACCCCTGTGTGGTGTGTTGTGTTTTGGATTCGTTGATCACGTGACTTCTTGTTTTTGCGCATCATCATCACCCCTCCTCCGCGCGCCGCCGCTCTTCGGTTGATGATAGAAAGATACAGGCTTTTTACATACCGTAATTAAAATATGGCCACGTCGGAGGAGAACTTATCTGGTGAAACTGGGGGTCGGTTATTATTATTGGACCCCCATGAGTCCGAACTGGACGATGTTGTGGCACCACCACCACCACCGCCGCCGTCACACGTGGATATGGACACCGCGATCGTGCTGCTGGGAGCCGGGGTGACAGCGATCACCCACCCGCTCCTCTATGTGAAACTGTTGATCCAGGTTGGGTAGAATCATAGATGATGATGATGATGATGAGACGTCACACAACAACAGATTAATAACCGTTATTATGTCATTATTGTGATTGAATGAACTTCCATACATACACCTCAGAACCTGTAGTTTGCCTGTCGCCAATGTAACGTTAGCTATGTGGCTATAGTATATAATATATATACCCTTTTTTAACAGTATTATGGGCTATACACATGATACAGGATGGAACAATGTTTTCATGGAGACGATAAATTGGTTTGGTTAATATGCAAAAGTATCATTGTACTGTACATTTACCTGATTCCATTTAAATTTGTATTTTTATTAATACCAGTTCGATCACTTCTTAACTGACCAGTTACCCTGCAGTGACCACTAAAGTTTACCTATTGTTTTTTTTTTTAAATCTATTTTATAACAATCTCTCATATCATAATTAATTGATGCAAATAATAACAGCACCAATTAGACAAACTGTAGGCCTACTGTACATTCTGCCAAACCAAGACTCCCTGCAGCCGGCATTAATTGATTCATTCATATGTGCTTTTTTTGGTTCCAGGTCGGACATGAGCCTCTTCCTCCAACTGTGGGTGCCACCATGTTTGGCAGGAGGGTCCTGTACCTTCCTGGGTTCTTCTCCTATGGTGAGTGAGTGGACTGGAGTTATTGGATCTTGAGTTGACATGCCATGACATGCATTGTTTATGTCAGTCAGGGGTTCCCAAACTTTGTCATGTCAACGAACCCCAAATTGACACTCATTAGCCCGTGGACCCCCTCCCCCCCTTTTGAAGATGCCAAGGACCCCCCCCCCAAATGGACCATTTGGTTCCATTAGTACACTCTCTGAGTGACAGACCCATAAGGGTCCATTTAGTTCCTAGCTATCATTTAGCTGGGGACCCTCTGGAACTTCCTCAAGGACCCCTAGGGGTCCCACTTTGGGAACCTCTGGTTTATGTATTATGTATTATGTCAGTTAAGGGGAGATGACAGGCACAGGAGGTGACTTGTCACTTGGTTGTGTGTTCTCAACTTCTCACTCAGTACAGCATATTGTGTTCTCACTCAGCACAGCATATTGTGTGTTCTCACTCAGCACAGCATATTGTGTGTTCTCACTCAGCACAGCATATTGTGTGTTCTCACTCAGCACAGTATATTGTGTGTTCTCACTCAGTACAGTATATTGTGTGTTCTCACTCAGTACAGTATATTGTGTGTTCTCACTCAGTACAGTATATTGTGTGTTCTCACTCAGTACAGTTTATTGTGTGTTCTCACTCAGCACAGTATAATATATTGTGTGTTCTCACTCAGCACAGCATATTGTGTGTTCTCACTCAGCACAGTATAATATATTGTGTGTTCTCACTCAGCACAGTATATTGTGTGTTCTCACTCAGTACAGTATATTGTGTGTTCTCACTCAGCACAGTATATTGTGTGTTCTCACTCAGTACAGTATATTGTGTGTTCTCACTCAGCACAGTATATTGTGTGTTCTCACTCAGTACAGTATATTGTGTGTTCTCACTCAGTACAGTATATTGTGTGTTCTCACTCAGTACAGTATATTGTGTGTTCTCACTCAGTACAGTATATTGTGTGTTCTCACTCAGTACAGCATATTGTGTGTTCTCACTCAGCACAGTATATTGTGTGTTCTCACTCAGTACAGTATATTGTGTGTTCTCACTCAGTACAGTTTATTGTGTGTTCTCACTCAGCACAGTATAATATATTGTGTGTTCTCACTCAGCACAGCATATTGTGTGTTCTCACTCAGCACAGTATAATATATTGTGTGTTCTCACTCAGTACAGTATATTGTGTGTTCTCACTCAGCACAGTATAATATATTGTGTGTTCTCACTCAGTACAGTATATTGTGTGTTCTCACTCAGCACAGTACAGTATATTGTGTGTTCTCACTCAGCACAGCATATTGTGTGTTCTCACTCAGCACAGCATATTGTGTGTTCTCACTCAGTACAGCATATTGTGTGTTCTCACTCAGCACAGCATATTGTGTGTTCTCACTCAGCACAGCATATTGTGTGTTCTCACTCAGCACAGCATATTGTGTGTTCTCACTCAGCACAGCATATTGTGTGTTCTCACTCAGCACAGCATATTGTGTGTTCTCACTCAGCACAGCATATTGTGAGAGTGGATGGAAAGAGAGGACTCTTTCGTGGCCTCTCCCCACGTATCCTTTCCAGTGCCATCTCCACCATTGTCAGAAGCAGAGTTAAAAAGGTAAACAATGTTTTACTAAGATTATGTACAATTGTCTAAAGGTAGTAAATGTTGTAAATCAGTTTTTTATAGTCTCTCCAGTAGGTTTGTCCAATGATGCACAAATGATGGATTTTCTTTGTTTCTTATTTTTCCACCATATGGTTAGGCCTTTATATTAGTTTCTAAATATATTTTTTTTTAGATTTTACTGTTTGCTTTCACAGCATTTCCTGATCTGGCTCAGAGTTGTAATCCTGGTCTCTAAACGGCCTCCCCCTGGGGAAAGGAACTGGTCGGAATAACGTACTTCCGGCCGGGGAAGAAGCAGCTTGGACTCCTCATGCATAGAAGGAAGCATGAGGTCTGTCTGCTGCCCCCCCCCCCACCCCCCAGGTTGGCAGAGGAAGTACTGTGTAGTGCCCAGGATTACATTAGATAATTGACACTGGGTGAAAAAAATGGGTTGCAAAATCGTGGGATAAAAACTATATAAAAAAAAGAAAACAGTTGTAACCCATCTCTGATGACAGCCAGACCGGCCCGTAGCAATCCAATGATCTGACCTCAGTCAACCAGGCTTATAATTATCGTATAATTGACTAATTACAATTATTTGAAATAATTGTAATTGTTTTTAATGATCGTCATAATCGTTTCCAAGTTGAAACTTTTTTTTGGAATGGTGGATAATAGTCACAAGACATGCTGTGCAACATTTTTGTTATGCAGCATTTTATTATGCAACATTTTTAATTTGTATTTTCCAATGCCAAAAACACAATTAAATAGTTAATTGCAACTGTATGACAATAGTCATAACGTAATATCTCATGATCATGACAGCCCTAAACATCAACACATTAAAATGTGTATCTAACACAATCAGCCCCGGGATTCCTTCAAAATAGGAGCTCTGGGGTGCCGGGAAGACATAGTCGCTTTTACTCTGAAACCCCCAATCCCCCCCGGAAACAATCGCTAAATAATCCAAAGCGTTCATATTTTGAACGAGAGGCGGATGAGAAGTCAGAAATGAAGCGCTTAGTATATCCATCAGATCAAAACCACGGAGAGCGCCCTGGATTAGGAGAGACGAGGCATTCTTTCTGCAGCGGTAAACGGGAAGTAAACGGGACCGCGCAGGAACAAAGAGCGAAGCGTACGGTGGCCTTGGAGTCCCACTCAAAAATAAAAAAAGGAAAAAATTCAGAATATTCTTCTCTTGTTTTATATCATTGAAGATGAGCTAAGACGTGTACGTCATTGCAACCCGTCGGTTGGATTGCTTATTATGACGTGTGGACACGTCGGATGGACGGAACCTGTTAACAGTGTGACAAGTGTGTCATTCTGCAGGCCATGCCATTGGAGCAGGTGGAACACGTGTCCAACAGAGATGACCTAAAGACGTCACTCAAGAAAGTGGTCAAAGAGGTGAGACGTCATCGTCTGAAGCACTCTCTAAAATAAATAAATACTAATTACACACCCTATGACAGTGGTTCCCAAACATTTTTACATCAAGGACCCCCAAATGTGACACTCATTAGCCTACGGACCCCCATTTGAAGAGATATTCCAGGGACCCCCATAAGAGAGCGCTCTAGCAGTGATTCTCAACCCGTTTAATTTCAAGGACCCCCAGTTTGACATGCATATTAGTCTGCAGACCCCCATTTAATGGCATTTCTATCTCTGGGACCCCCGAATTATATTGTAAAATCAATGTTAATTTAACTCTGAGAGTGTACAAACCATTTGTACACTCTCAGAGTTACAGACCCATAAGGGTCCATTTGGTTCCAAACTATCATTCAGCTGGGGACCCCCTGGAACCCCCTCAAGGACCCCTGGGGGTCCCCGGACCTCACTTTGGGAACGACTGCCCTATGAAGTCTTGAAATCATGGAGAGTTTGGGGGAGATTTGTCGCATTCCTGAGCCAATAATGTAATGACCGGGCCATCGGTCAATAGAGGACTTGAGTCTCCGCCAGTCATAAAATTATTGGCTTAGGAATTCCGACAAAAAAAGCTAAAATCTCCATGAATTCAAGGCTTCATGGGGTGTGTAACTGATGGTTTTGTGCTGCTGCTGGCATACTGATACCGGACACAACAAATAGTTCCATGTGACAGAGGGGTCAAAGTTGAACGAAAAATAGTTCCATGTGACAGAGGGGTCAAAGTTGAACGGAAGTTGCTCTATATGGTTGAAATCATAGAGTATATAAAGGATAGAGACCGAACTGGAGCACTAGTCCCGCCCCCAAGCTATTCATTTCGATGAAGTTGCTCAGTGGCGTTTTGAAGCACCCGGAAGACTGCCGGAAGTACCTCCTCCGGACCTCAAATTTGAGGTCCGGGGTGACGTATGGGTGACGTAGGGAGTGATGGTCCTACGTGTCCGTGCACGGGTCCGCCTGCAGTCCTTCCTCTTACCACTAGGGCCCAGAGCTTCAACGTTGGAGCGCCTCACTGGCCCCTTGGTTGAAATAGGTCAACAATACAAATGACACTAGTTTTGTGGATTCATTTATTTTTAATGCGTGGTCCCCAGACCCCCCACCAAATGACCAGGAAGGACTTAATATTCATCAAAACCAGACCAAAACTCCCACCACGAGACTCTGGGAATCAATTAATACCATAGTTTGCAACCACTATATTAATGGCAAAATATTTCCTACAGCTTTTAAATCCAAAAATCTGAACTAACCCTTTAAAGTGTGGCAGAAATGCCAGACATTTTTTATTGCACATGCTTTTATTATTTTCCTTTGGTTTCCCTTTTGTGTCTCTTCAGACCTCATATGAGATGGTGATCCAGTGCCTGTCCCGAATAGCCACTCATCCATGTCATGGTACTGTACTCTTTACTGTATGTATTCAAACTGTCTCCGTTTCCTTGTCTTTTAGATAATCTCCTGCTTTTTTCTACCCCAATACAAGTAAATATCTACATTGCAAATTACACAATAGACAAAATACATTGCTGTTGCTGGATGCAGTAGGGATAAGAGTTAACATCTGACCCTAGTATATAGGGAGGACTCTGTCATCAATGCTACACAGTAAAATCATGAGTGTTAATCTAATTACTCGGATAGTGTACAAATGGACCGCTAGAGGCCTCAGCAAGTGTACATTTTGACACTATCAGAGTTAAATTAACAGTGCTGCACAATTAATCGAAAAAAGATCGCGATCTAGACGCCCATGTCAATCTAATCTCATTTCATAAAGAATCGTGCAGCACTAGTTGGCTAGTGTCCAATTCATTATGTTTTTGCTACAAGAGATAGAGAGGTTTAAGTCTAGCTTTGATGTTGTCTGTTTAACCCATTTAGGTCTGAGGCCGATTCTAAAAACGCCTCTAAATCCTTTTTTTCTGAAAAACTTCAAATATTTATATAGCAGCATCACATTTTTAACATTTTTGAATACTGTACAGAACCCCAAAATGGGTTCCCGGTTTTTCGGTTTTTATTATTAGCGATGGGCTTGTTTCGTCCAGGCGGATATGACCAACATTAACGGTCAACATGCAAACTGACTTCTGTTCTGACCCCATTCTGCTTTCTGTTTCAGTTATCTCTGTGCGTTGCATGGCTCAGTTCATAGGCAGTGAGGCCAAGTACGGGTAAGACCCATGTTGGTGATTCTTATCTTCTGTAGGAAAAAACCTTTCACACACCTAGGAATCAGGCGTATGCACAGGTGCGTAGGCCAGTGGACATCAATGAACGGAATAGAAGACACCCGCACACTGTGTATTTGCCCGGACCTTCTTCAGGCATACGCATTATTAAAAAGAAAATACTCATGTACCGAGCAGATACACAGTGTGCGGGTGTATTCTATTCCTTCCATTGATTCTTATCTTAACCCATTTCGACCGAGACCAGATTCTTTTAAATCATGACAGTTTTCTGAAAAACCTATGTTTCAATATCAGCGGTTCTCAAACTATTTCATGTCAAGGACCCCCAGAATTATCTGTATTTGGCCGCGGCCCCCATCTGAAAATATGTTGTTCCAGGGACCCCCCCAGTAGCAAAGATTCAAGTTAAAAACTCGCTCTGTGACAATATATATTCAAAGATTTCAGGCACATTTTCACGATTTTTCAAAAATAGCAGACCTACAAGTTCATAGCGTGGCACTCAGTGCCGCGCTATGAGCTTGTAGATATGCTATTTTTCAACAGCTAAAGCATAACATAATGCTTAAAACACCAAAAGGGGTTCCTGCCCCAAAATGGGTTAACATGTGGGCCAGGGATATTGTAAGTGGGCCCCCAAATAATAACTTGATAACTAAATGATAATATAACGAAATAAAAGAATGCAAAACTACTACATTAGTTCTATTGATCCTCCTAGCCAGAACATCATCGATTGGTTGATCATTAAATATAGGCATGCATTTTTTCATTTATGTATTTTAAATGCACGGCTGCCGTGTTAAGGGGTCAGATGGGTGGGCTGCGAACACGTTTTGAGGTATTTTCAAGTTGGGGCCCTGATTCAGAAGAGGTTTTGACTCAGTAACCAACGCCTGGATTATGAGCTGAGATTACATTTTTGTAACTGTAACTGCTAAGTACACCGGTCGGCGCGGTCTCAACCGAACTAGTGTAAAATAAACAGAACCTTTTTGATCTTTTTAAATCTGGGGGCTGGTTGCATTGTATGAACAGGAACTTTAAGCATGTCTACATGTGCTGCATGCCATATCTGGATATGTACAGTACAGTACAGCACAGCACAGCACAGCACAGCACAGCACAGCACAGCACAGCACAGCACAGCACAGCACAGCACAGCACAGCACAGCGTGTGCATTGAGTGCACAATATTGTGTAATATGTGTTCATCTCCAGTAGGTGTCACTGTCTATACTAGTGTCACTGCAGTGCACACGCAGAGTGCATAGATAGGTCTCTGTCCAGTCATATTATCCAACTCATCTCACCATGTCACCATAAAGTTACAGTTTGCTACCACAGGGAAAACATGCACATATGTTACTCTTTTGGTTTTTACTCATTGTTTGCTCTTTCTGGCACTCTTTATTCTATCCCTTTAATTGCTGTCTTTGCTGTTTGATGTCGATTACAATTTACAATTTAGGCATTTAGCAGACGCTCTTAATCCAGAGCGACATACATTAAGCAAGAACAAAGAATAAAAAAGCATGGCAATACATCAAATACATACGAAGTAGTTAAGCTAAGAGCGTAACAGTGGAAAATATACAGTATATAATGAAACTATGCATATTATACAGTATACTATACAGTGCTATGTTTACATAAAATGCTAGTAAATATGTTTTACTCTTATGTACCTGTACACAAGATGTAACAGTAAAGTACAACCTTGAACCCACTGTACATGTTACCTACTGTATCTACTAGCATTATTTGTCCTTGCAGAACGAACAAGATACATGAATAAAGTTTGATTGATATATGCATATTATTATAATTTGTTTGATCATTCTTTCACGTATTCACTCTGTACACTGCAGTGGGTTGTTCAGCTGTATTTCCAAGATCTTTGAAGAGGAAGGTGTTGCGGGATTCTTTGTGTGAGTAATTCATTTTATAATTTCACGATTCCGTAGATGGGTGCTCTAATTAAATACGACCATAGTGAGATATGTGTAACTATGCTGGACTCTGTGATGTGGATGTGTGTGTGTTTGGGAGAGGTCATCTTCTTGTGGGGTTGTAATGGATGTGTGTGTGTGTTTGCAGGGGCGTTGTACCCCATGTCCTGGGAGAGGTCATCTTCTTGTGGGGTTGTAATGGATGTGTGTGTGTGTTTGCAGGGGCGTTGTACCCCATGTCCTGGGAGAGGTCATCTTCTTGTGGGGTTGTAATGGATGTGTGTGTGTGTTTGCAGGGGTGTTGTACCCCATGTCCTGGGAGAGGTCATCTTCTTGTGGGGTTGTAATCTCCTTGCTCACTTCATCAACTCCTACGCCGTAGACGACAACGTAAGTCTAGAACCACTGTTTCTTAAGCCCGATTGATACTTTGTATGGATACCGGAGAACTCGCCAGTTTACCAAGTCGCCACGGCGAAAGTTCTTCATCAATGTCTTCATCGTTATGCTAACATGCTGTCTTCATCAGTGTAGTATGTCAAACTCACAGTTTAGTATAGTTTAGTATAGTTAATTTCCAAAGTGATCAAATTATTTTGTGCAATTAATGGTCAGCTAGATGCTGATAAAAAGGTGAGTATGTGAATACCAGTGATAAGTAGGCCTACCATTTCAGGTTATTGTTTACTAATGAATTACATTGTTTTGGTACTTTGGTGTTTATACTTTTAGCATTCCTACTCTCTCTAGTGTTAACTCTAAACAACTATCCCCTCTCTCTCTCAATTCAATGTAATTTAAATGAAGGTGAAGTAAAACTAAAATGCACTAAATTGCGGCGAGTTGGTAAACTGGCGAGTTCTCCAGATACCCTTTGTATGATGTTGTCCCATGGACAAAATAACAAATCTACAAGCTCACTCACAACATGTTTCATGTGTATTTTGGGCTAATAACTGACCTGAAACCGAAGAGTGATTTGATCCATTTAACTTGTTTAGGAAAATAAGTTGTTCTAAACTGTATGAGCATATTTACAAATGAGTATGCTTTGCTCTAAGCCGTATTTCACCGTACTATTATTGGCAGATGAACTACTTGTTCGACTTGGGCAACTTAACAAATAAAATAAACAATGCAGTGTGTTTTGACTTAAACATTACTTAATATTGTGTTGTTAATCTTGTCATTATGGGGCAAGCCAATATTCTATGGCAACCGTCCAGATTTTTAGGATCATCCTAGTTCAAATCCTTGGTTATGGTTAATGTGTCTTTTGTTAATGTGTCCGATGCATTCATGTTTCAGTTCAGCCAAGCCCCAGCAGTGCGAAGCTACACTAGATTTGTAATGGGGGTAAGATTGATGTTGAAATTGTAGTCGGACACGTTTTCCACATGTTGGATTAGGCACACATCTGAGTTGAGTTTTTATTCTTCTCTAGATTGGAGTGAGTGTATTGACATATCCGTTTATGCTAGTAGCAGACCTTATGGCGGTCAACAATTGTGGGTAAGTAATTGACATTGTGCTTTATTTTTATTTATTTTTCACTAATTATTACAGTATATTCAACCATATTTACTATTTAGTGTTTTAATTTATGTTTGACCTGAATTAGGCTACGATCCCCAATGGCATTTCTATCTCTGGGACCCCAATGTATATTGTAAAATATACACTGTTAATTTAACTCTGAGAATGTACATTTGGTTCCATTTGTACATTCTCTGAGTTGCAGTACCATATAAGGGTCCATTTGGTTCCTAACTATCATTTAGCTGGGGACCCCCTGGTACTCCCTCAACCCCACTTTGGGAACCACTGCTGTAGGATACTGTAAAATAAGGGGCTGTCTGAGTTTTGGAGAAAGGATTGTGAATGACATATTGGGAGAGTACATTTCAATGACAATTACTTCTTTTTTTGTCTATGAAATGTGTGTCCACAGTTTGGCTGCTGGTCTTCCTCCCAACTCTCCCATATTCAAGTCCTGGCTGCATTGCTGGAATCACCTCAGCCAAAAGGTTATCTGTGTTTGTGTGCGTGCGTGCGTGCGCGCGTGCGCGCGTGCGTTCTGTCCCATGTCTTCTGTCTTGTCATGTTAACATGGATTAATCTGATTTGTGAAAGAATCCCCCACACACACACTAACGCTTCCCGTTTCCTAAACAATTAGCATAATGATGATGTTTAGGAATTACCGTTGTTCTACTTACAGAAATTAAATTGCATTATGAAATGTTTCTGAACGTGTTTATATCTATTGATAGTTTGACCACTTCACTTTGACTACTTTTGCAATGTAGTTAAATAAAAAAATATAGATAGATAAATCATTAAAAAAAAATCTGGAAAATAGTTTTGTGTTTAAAATATCGTGAAAAACCGTATCGTGAACCTCATATCGTGATACGTATCGTATCTGCATTGGAGTGATGCCAACAGATCAATTTCGTTGTACATGTGTGTAAACTGTGTTCAATGACAAAATAAAATCCATCCATCCATCCATCCATCGTGAGTTGAGTGTATCGTTACATGCCTTGTTAACATGTTGACTCTCTGTATCCACCACCACAGGGCCAACTGTTCAGGGGATCGAGTTTCTTTTTTCGCCGCGTGCCGATGACAGCCGTGGAAGTGGCTGAGAACTGACACCTGCTGCAAGAACATGCCACCGACATTACCTATTCTCATGTCCTTTCCTCAGAGACCAAAAGGAGCTTCCCTTTTCCACTAACACTCTACTGCCCACGTGTGGACGTACAGTACTGTAGCATGAGCAGCAAAAAGAGAGTCTCAAGGAGCAAGATCACATCACTGAACCTTTATGTTTAGCCTTAATTTAAAGATGTCTTCTAGTATAAGGACCAGTTAAAACGTAGGCCTCTCTCCGTTTGACAAATGATAATATTCAACTTTATTTGTATGCCGTTGTTTTGAGAGTATGTGATTTACTGTAAAAGAAAATACAGCGGATCAAGGGGAAGATGCAAGAATGAGCTCAAAACAAACAAAGGACTCAAATGGAAATGAAGAAAGTAGAAACATGGTGATAAGTGTTGAGAGAGGCCAAGGAGGAATACATGAGCACCATCAAAAGGCAGATGTTTTTTTAGAAGTAATTTAATGTCACAGGACGTTCGCTAGCCGGAGATGCCCGGCATGGCGGTGTTCCAAAGCCTGAGTACCTGGTCAAGGATAATCGAGCAGGTTCTAACGAAATCAATGTCAATGTTGAGACCGCTAAGTGAGCACTGAAAGCAGCAGGTCAGACAACCAGACTGACAGAGTAAAACACTTTATTTATTTATTCTTTTTTAATAATCAGAAGATCATCATTAGGCAGCTAAAAGGAAATCCAAGTTACCTAACAATCACCCACCAGAGGCAGCATTATTCTACACTCTTAGAAAATGCTTAGCCAATCGTATCGGTGATATGATAAGGGCATTTGACACCAAGTCTAATGCAAGATGTTTGACCCATTCTGGGTGGGAACCCCTTGGTGTTTTAAGGATCAGGGCCGGTTCTAGGGGGGGGGGCAGTGCGTCCTGCCCACCCAATGTGGGTTTGGCACCCCACCCGCGCCGGCGGAGTTCTTACAATTCTGTCTGCCCACCTGAGTGGGGCTGGCTAAATCCGGCCCTGTTAAGGATTATGTTATACTTTAGCTATTGAAAAATAGCAGATCTACAAGCTCTTAGCGCGGCACCGAGTGCCGCGCTACGAGCTTGTAGATCTGCTATTTTTGAAAAATCGTGAAAATGTGCCTCAAATCATTGAATATACTGTATATTCTTTCAGAGTGAAAGTTTTTAACTAAAATCTTTGCTTCTGGGGGGGTTCCTGGAACAACATATTTTCAGATGGGGGGTCGGCGGCCAAATACATAATAATAATTCAGGGGTCCTATTGAGAAAACTGTTAGGATTTAGAAGCCATTTTTTAGAATCGGCCTCAGGTCTAAAATGGTTAAGATCTTCTTTCTAGTAAGAGTTTTCAATTTGAAGCCTTCCTGATTTGTTTCCGTATTTCCTTATTGTTTAGACCAGAGACCATAATATATAGAACCACAGCTGGAAGTGCCAGGGATGAACCTACTACATGTGGCAGCGGTGGCCGAACGGATTGCGGAGCGGTCTTGATACCGGAAGGTCGCCAGTTCGAATCAGCGGTCCGACACGTTAAAATGACCACCGCTGAAGTGCCCTTGAACAAGGCATTGAACCACTACGATGAAATGTTCTATGAGCAGGGCCTGGCTGGAAACAAGTTCTTGAGCTTAGCCCAGATACCCTGGGTAAATATAGTAATCATTTCATTTCACATGTGCTTCCCCAATGACTGAGTGTAAATGTGCATAGTGTTCATGTAGTCTTCAGTACTGTAGGTTGTGTTGCATCGCCATAACTATAAGGAAAAGCATGAATCTGTTACACTGTAAATCTGTTAATTTAACAGTGTACACAATGTAACCAAATGGACCCATTTGGTTACATGTGTACACTAACGCTGAGGATTTTACTGTGTACACATAATAGGCCTATCTCACAGCCCGCTTTCCACGCCCACTTCCGGTAAATAGTGTAAAAATGTAAAAATGTGACAGACCAATATTATTATGAAGCAAACAAGATGGTAAATCAGGTCGAACAGATAGAACAAACCTTACCTTGAGAAAACAAAAGTTGTAGACTTCTTAAATTACCTCGGTTAACATGTAGTGTCTATGGAGTGACGTCACGCTATCACCACTAACCCCGAAAAAGGGCGTATTTAGGGGGGCGGGGAAATTCTGTGAGATAGGCTTATTTGCCTGTTTTATTTGAGCACTTGAATTATGAAGTGTATAGTGTTCGATCAGTGTTTTCCATATTGCCACAACTATTGCTACAACTTTCTCATGTTTTCCGTCTTAATTACTTTTCACACTGTTCTCCTATAGGAAGAGAAAAGTGATCAAGACTAAAACTATTACAATTGGCCTACTGTTGAGTCTTAATGTTATGTTAAAACAATAATCTGACCTCTTACATTTGGCCTACTGTTGAGTCTTAATGTTATGTTAAAACAATAATCTGACCTCTTACATTTGCCTGTATCGGTGTTGTAACCTTGCCTTATGTTTTTTTTATATAAAATACCAGGACTGTTGTTCAAGTAATCTGTCAGTCTTCACATCTTTGTCTAGTCGAGTTCACGCTCTCAACAGTTTCTGGAACAGTGATGGAAGAAATATATAAAATATTTTGAAAAGAACAGATCTACAAACGTACGTGTTGCGATACGTTGTGAGCTTGTAGATCGGCATATAGGGCTCAAATGGTTATGCACGTTTAGTAAATAATGAAAATCTACAAAGTAACTAACGTTTTCAAATAATTGTAGTGGAGTAAAAGTACAATATTACCTCTCGGATGTAGTGGAGTACAAGTATGGAAAACACAAAGTAAAAAAAATACCTCAATGGTACTTTAGTACATGGCATGCACATAGTTACCTTAAATTACTTTCAGCAATGTAGGAATTTAGATAAAAAATACACTAATGTATATGAAGCAATAACAAAAGCATCAATTTGCAACTGAAGATAACCGGGTTTAGTACATATTTTGTACATGGAATATCCACTTCACTTGTAGAGTTAATGAGATTGCTAAAAACATAATACAGAAGTTAAAATAAAGTCCCAAGTGCTGGTAGTCCTATAAATAATGTAGGTTCGTTAGCTGACATTACTGTATTTATGAGCTCCCAAACATGAAGCATTTTGAATCTTTCTTTTGGAGAATAAAACACAATTTTAACAAATCTGTATGGTAGATTAATCCGATAACTGGTGGTTGGAGGTGGTCTATTAATTAAGATATCTCTGCTGTCGGGAAGACTCCAAAATGTTCATTTTTCAAGAAATTAAAACCTTATAGGCCTATTTTGAAAACAATTAAGCAATACTGCCTCATCAAAATTGGTGTTGTGACTTCATACATTATCAATTACTTGCATGAGAGGGGGAGAGGTGGTGGAGTTAGTTGCTTTAGCAGACAGTTAAGGCTCATACATAGTCTGGATTTTCGGTGGTGGGGTGACCACCGAACTACAACATGACGTCACGAGCCGCGGTGAAGAGCAAACCACCGCTCCAGCCCTTCTCTCTGTTTTTACTCACCACCGCTCAACGTTATTTCAGCTCCGGTGGTCAGCTCACCACCGGAGCGGTGGTCACCTCACCACCGAAAATCCAGACTATGAATAGGCCTTTACTTTATAGTGGTTCAATATTTTTTTGAAACAACACACAGTGTTCAATAGCACTGATTTATGCAAAAAAAAATAAAAAAAATCAAAGACCTTAAAAAAAAGAGTTTTCTCTCAAACAGCAACGCATTATATTTAGCTCATGTGGTCAGGTTACGGTAGCTGAGGTATTGTATGAAAGTCAAATAGAAACAACGTACTTTCCTAGTGCTATAACAATTATTTCCAAACGTGCACAGAGGGCTGTTCAAATCCATGGGTGGGACATGAAAGTTATGGTTTTCAGCTTGAATCTGTTAACCCGTTCTGGGCAGGAAGCCCCTTTGGTGTTCTAAGCATTATGTTATACTGTATCTATTGAAAAATAGCAGATCTACAAGCTCATAGCGCGGCACCGAGTGCCGCGCTACGAGCTTGTAGATCTGCTATTTTTTTTAAATCGCGAAAATGTCCCACTTTGAATATATATTCTTTCAGAGCGAACGTTTTTAACTCAAATCTTTGCTTCTGGAGGGCTCCCTGGAACAACATATTTTCAGTTTTCAGGGTCGGCGGCCAAATACAGATAATTTTTGGGGTCCGTGACATGAAATATTGAGCACCACTGATATAGAAACATAGGTTTTTCACAAAACTGTCAGGATTTAGAAGACATTTTTTAAATTTCGACGTCATGCCTATGGGTAAATATACAGTAATATGTATAATAATACATACATACATAATATGTGGCTGTTATAGACTGTAGTAATGTATTCCAAAGAGCATGGGGTAACTATTTTGCTAATGAATATTCATTACATGCACATACACCACATTTACAAAACATGAGGGGTCCCGTTGCCTTTAACAGTTTGCTGTCAATTTATTGGTACAAATATGCAAATACAAATAAAATGTAAATATTACATACATCAGTGCTGATATGTGTAACTTTTTATTATTTTTTATTTCACAAACTCTTTGCTGAACAGAAATTCTTGTAAAAGTATAAACCGTTTAGAGATGAGGTTTTTTGCTGAGATTCAACTGGGGAAATCAACCAAAGTGAAAAAACATTCCTCCAAATAAATACTTGTTTTTTATAATAATAATTACATTATGAACACAATGGCATTAGAGTTGATATTCTAAGTACCTAGGGGGGGGGGGGAATGGTATTGAAAAATAACACAAAAACGGTTTATTGCAATTAGTGTAGAAGCCAATACCAAGAAAATAAAAGCAAAATGAACAGACTTGGAAACCTTATAAGGTAAGGGTCAACAGTTCTGAGAATGAATGCATGTTGGTTACACGTTCATTCCATGTGTCTTCGTTTTATTTTTTAAAAATAAAATAAAAATATATTTAAAGTTTTTAAGTCTAGTTTTAGTTCGTAACATGTTAGTAACACGGAATAGTCAGGACCAAGATTAGAAGAAAAATAGCAAATCTAAAATTCTTTAAGATTTTACAAAGACTAACAAGTCTTGGTAAACACACAACACTATTTCAGTTGGCCTTTGTGGTTGTAAGCGTCGTTTGTATTCATTACTTCTCTTAACTATAAAATGTGTCCCCCCCCCCCCCCCCCCCCCAATTCTAGTTTCAGTTATTTTGTTTAGTTAGCTAAAATGTATAATAACCCTGGTTCATCCTGGTTGATCGTAAAATAAGACAATGTTGAGGATTGTTTGTGATTACAATGAGGATCAAAAGATGTACACATCCCTTTTTCCCATTTTGGGGCGGGGACCCCTTTTGGTGTTGCCGCGCTACGAGCTTGTAGATCTGCTATTTTTGAAAAATCGTGAATCTTTGCTTCTGGCGATCCCTGGAACAACATATTTTCAGATGGGGGGGTCGGCGGCCAAATACAGATAATCTTGGGGGTCCTTGACATGAAAATGTTTGAGAACCACTGTCATAGAATCATGGGGATTTAGAAGGCATTCGTAGAATCGTCTTCAGGTCTAAATGGGTTAAAGGCAAGTGCTGAACTTCAAACTACAAAACGTACAGACAAAATAAAAGTTTGCACACCGTAGCTCCCCCCCCCCCTCCCCTCCCCTCCCCTCCCCTCCCCTCCCGTAGCTCCCCCTGCATATTGACCTTTAGTACCACCGGAGTGGGGTGAGCCACATTCCAAGCACAAAGAGCAGTGTCTCTCATCTTATTTATGATTCACATTTGTCATTAGAGATGTTCAGTCACATATGAACAGTGCAGTGATATGTTAACAAGCACATTTGTAGTAAATATAACTGGCTTGACCAGCAAGAGACACACACACACACACACACACACACACACACACACACACACACACACACACACACACACACACACACACACACACACACACACACACACACACACACACACACACACACACACACACACACACACACACACACACACACACACACACACACACACACACACACACCAAAATGTCGCTCAGCACACTCAGGTGGTACCAAAAAATAAATATGCAAAAGGGAGCTACAGATTGTGATGACTTCAGAATGATTAATAAAGTCTTAGCCCATGTTCTTTCTATACATCTCAAGAGCAGCCTCCTTCTCTCGCAAGAGATCTTTCAGTCTTTCTATTCGTTCTTGCATTTTCTTTTCATCCGTTTCAGACCCAACCGACGTGGCGGGCAAGTTGCCGTTGGCCGGACTGTCTTCAGTGGTATGACCTTGCTCGCCCTCGGTCGGAAGACAGAGCTTTCTCCCCAAAGTTATTTGTTCAATCTTCCTCGGAACCTTAGCTGATATTTCTTCTCTTTCTACAGTACTCGACTTCCTCGGTCGGCCCCTTTTCCTTCGTATTTTACCCGACTCCAGCGTCACGCCGCCTTCTTGCTGAGTTAGATCTTGTTTCTTTTGTTTGGCGTTTGGTGTCTTCTTTGCCAGTGCAGCTACAGGCATCCCACACGGACAAGCCGTACACGTCTTTGGCTTACCCTTCCTCTTGGGCTTCGCACTCGACTCGGCGCAACAGGGTTTATGATGATTGTTGACAGTGCCATGTGCGACGGGGAGGCCGCCATTTTCATCTGCACTGCTGACCAGATCTTCATCTACTGGCTCCATGGGGCCAAACATCTGTTCAAACTCAACATTGCAGCGCGTGTCTTTTGGTGAGCTTTGATTAGTGTGAACCCTAATCTCTAGCCCGGGACGGACGGCGGAGAGAGGCGCGGTCCTCAATTCTGCATTTGAACGTTGCGTAGGAGACCAAAGATCCATCGTAGGGTTTGGCGTGGAGAGGCCATCTGCCCTGGTGGTGTCCGTCTCATTCACCACGGGGGCACTATGTCTCTGCTTTGGGCCACCGAGGTCCTGTGAGATTAATTATAGTAATTACACTTTATTAACATCAGATAAAAATGATTTCACTAGTTAACTAGTTGTAGTTTACTAGTCTACTAGTTGTTTAACTACCCATTATGTTTTTTGGAAATAAATATTTGTACATTTAAAAACTGTGTACATTGGTGACTATAACTATAATCTACCTGATCTTGAGGCCTACAATGTCGACTAGTGGATTTACTAGTTGACTAGTTGCTTAATGCCCTACATGCCATTTGCTTGCACAGTTTATCAGTGAAAACAGATTTACCTGCGATGCCCAGTGTTCTCCCCGTTTCAACTTGCTTGATGATTCCTGAATGGATTTGATGGGAACACGCACCGCCACACCACTGGGAACACGCACCGCCACACCACTGGGAACACGCACCGCCACACCACTGGGAACACGCACCGCCACACCACTGGGAACACGCACCGCCACACCACTGGGAACACGCACCGCCACACCACTGGGAACACGCACCGCCACACCACTGGCAATGACTGGAATCCCTTTTGACGCGGACCCAGTTCTGGCGGCGTCAACCTTCTCCAGATATATACGAACATCCGACGTTATCCCAAATATCTGTCTCAGCAGGTGATCACAATATTTGGATTCCTGGCAACAACAAAAAACAAAACAAAATGATGCGCTTAACTCCAAACTCCAACATTGAAAGTATGAAGATAGAACCGATAGTCTAATAATAATTAGTTGTCTACTCGAAGATATTGGCCATTCAGCCTAATTAGGGCTCTATTTTCACCCATGCTAAACCCCTTATCCCTAAACGTCTTTGCCTTTTACTATTTTGAAAAACATTTTTGAATAGTTAGGCTATTTGGAATACTCAAAAATGTTTTTCAAAACTATTGTACGCTTAAATAATATAATAAATATAAATCAATAGGTCTGAGTTTCTGAGTGCGGAACCATTGTTGGTATCAAGACAAGACACTGAAAATGGGAACTGTAGTGCAGAAATAATATGTTTATGAGAAATATGAAGAGAGACATGCTATTGGGCACTTATTCAGGACGGGAACCCCTTTGTGTTTTAAGCATTATTACTTTAGCTGTTGAAAAAAATAGCAGATCTACAAGCTCATAGTGCGGCACCGAGTGCCGCGCTACGAGCTTGTAGATCTGCTATTTTTGAAAAATCTTGAAAATGTGGCGCAAATCATTGAATATATATTCTTTCAGAGCTAATGTATTTAACTAAAGAACGGGAGTCTGCAGCCAAATACATAGTTTTTGGGGTCCTTGACATGAAAAAGGTTGAGCACCACTGACATTAGAAACAGGTTTTTCAAGAAACTGTTGAATTTAGAAGACATTTCTTTAGTAGAATAGTCCTACATGGGTTAACACTAGACATAGTGTGTGTCAGTCAGATAAACAATGTGATGATACCAAACGCAGACAGCCATACCTCCACATCGTGGCTTTCGTTCTCCAGTTTCACACTGATGCCGTCCGAGATGCTGTCCTCATGTTGAATGTTCTCCATCAACTCCATCCATTCCACGTTAATGGGATGCACTGTCACACCCTTCATCGGTTGCGACGTGGCACCGGCGTGCTGACCGTTGGTTTTCTTGCCTCCCTCACCTTTAAGATTCTTTTCCATGTCTGGGCCAGGAGTAGCCACACATGGTTTGCTGGTGCCACTTAGCGTGTTAGAATCCCTTCCGTGACCGGTGAGCATTTGTCGTTTCCCGTGCACCTCTCCACCGACCCGACCACGATCCGCAGCCATTGCGTTTTGATAGCTTCCATTCGACAATGCAGTCGCACTGTCACTACCAATGACCATGCTGTCTGAAATGTTGGCCGCATGCGGAACGTTCTTCACTTCCGAAACAATGGGACGCATTTCCACACAATCCACCGGTTGGGACGCACTGTGCCGACTGTAGATTTTCTGGTCTCCGTATTTAATGTTTTCCATACGTGGGCCAGAAATATTCTCACTAGGTCTGTCGGTGGCATTAGGTTCCCTTACATGACCAGAGAGTATCTGTTGTGCCTCTTCACCAGCTTGACAATTACCAGCAGCAGGAATGTTTCGATGGTTTTCATTCGTCAAGATGGTTGTAATTTCTCTACCAAGAGCCACACGCTTTCTCACGCCATTTTGTACAGGTCCTTTCGCAGGGTCTTGCGCGGGTGCCAATTTACTCGCTGGCACGTTATTGATCCTATTTTTCTCTGGTCCAAACATGGAGTTGGGTGGATTATAGGACACAAATATGACATTGCGAGGATCATCAGCTAGGGCGCCTTCATTCATTGAGATAGTTGCACTATCTCTACCAATGACCATATTCTGGACCGGACCTTTATCCAGCTTCCCCGTGCCATCTCGCTCAGGTCCTTTCGCCAGGTGTTGCACAGGTACTTTCTCGTTCATATTTTTCTCGGATCCTAACATGGAGCTGGGTGGAATGTAGGATACGAATATGACGTTGTCTTCATCCATCTGGGTGATATGCTGCATACTCGATAGCACCTGCGGCATGGTGTCATCTTGAGGCTCATCGTCACAGAGGTCAATTATGTCATTCGATCCATCTGGAATTGTAATTTGTATGGAGTTCTGGCTTGTATTCGATGTTTGAGGTGCACCTGGAACATTTACTAGTTGCGAGGGTTGTGAGCTTGCTTTTTTAACTGCTGGAGGTGAACTAGGGAGAATATTACCCCTTTTAGCCAAAAAATACACCTTCCCATTGCACATCATTAAGGCATTGTCCTTTTTGGGTCCACGTTTTGGAGGACTTGGTGAAGAAACCGGTGCCTTCTTTGGCGGGGCAGTTTCATGTGTGTTCAACTTCTGCGTGGATTCCCTCTGAGCCACAGTCTTGGATTCCGAGACAGGTGAATTCACAGGAACCAGACACGGTGCCAAGGAGCCATCTCCCTCTTCAATCACCCATTTTATTGGGCTCTTAGGCCTCTGTGAATCAGTGGCACCACACCTTGAAACTGGACTTGTTCCTGTTGATGAGGGTCTACGAGAGGTTTGGTCTACTGACTTGGAAGGTGACTTGATGCTGGTGACTGAAGTTGTGCGTAGTGCAGGAGTGCTCTGATTCATGGTTTGTACAGGCGACACGAAGAGCACTGTTGGTGAACTTGAGCTGGTAGCTGACGTAGTGGGTGTAACAATCTTTTTCTTAATGGCTAGCGGGAGTTCAGATACCGGGACAGTTTTGACTTGTGCATTGGAGGGAATCTGAAGGTACTGTCCATTCGGTAGCACTGGCGAGTTCACAGTCACTGGGAAGTTATGTTTAGCTGTTAACGACTGCCTTTGGGGTAGTCGAGGCAAGGTACCCCGAGCTTGTGTCACAATATTAGTGAGATTTTGTGGGGCAGAGTTAGCTTTCATACGGTTGCCATTAAAATGTCTTCTTTCCTCACCAACTTCTTTAGGTGAGGAAATTTGCCTCTTCATAAACTGTCCATTAGCTGAAGTATTCAAGGTTACTGTGTTTACAATCTGAATATCTGAGGAGTTAGTTGTGGTTTTGGGTCTTATTGGTTGAACGCTGTCCACTTTGTAATTGCTTGTTTGGGACTGTACAAACTGTCCATTGACCTTTTGGACAGGAATCAATTTCATGATGTTTCTTCCATCTGCACCGACAGCTGGCATTGCTTGGTAGAAGACACCCGTCCCACTGAAAAGAAAAAAAATAAGAGAAAAGATATATAGCTGGCCAGTATAAAGTTTAATTAAACAAAGCAAATAAATAGATGTTAAAGAGTACCTCCGTTCTCAGTGTTGCACTGGCTTCTACGGTTTCAGACTTTTAAGTAGAAATAATTGTACCCGTTTAACCACTGACACCTGAGGTTATGATGATTTTTTTTTTAAAGGTTTGTTTTGGGGCTTTTTATGCCTTTATTGATAGTGAACAGTATATAGACAGGAAAGGGGGAAAGAGATGGGCAGTGACACGCGGCAAAGGCCATCGGGCTCGGGAGTCGAGCCCGCGGCACGCCGTCCGGCTGGCTTGGCAGCCTAGGTGCCCAGACGGTTGAGCTAACCGTATTGACGGTTGAGCTAACCGTCTGGGCCGAGAGGTTATGATGATTGATTGAGATTCTGTGTAGCCTACTGTAGACATGATCTGTGGAAGTCAACTGTCTGAGAGACAAATGTGGGCCTGAAACTTTGCTGAAAGTTTTTGAAATACCTCACATCATAGTACTGATGCCATAGACTGGCCTAAAAGTACTTTGTGCCCATTTCACCTGAACATTAACCCAAGCAGGCAATCATTGCATCACTCCTATAGTATTGGAAAGGTTAGAGAAATTGCAGCATACAGAAAGTGAATATGCCAATGTATAAGGAACTAAACCAGCTCAGTGGCCTAGTGGTTAGAGTGTCCTCCCTGAGACTGGGAGGTCGGGGTTCAATCCCCGGCCGGGTCATATACCAAAGACTCTAGAAATGGGACCCAGTGCCTCCCTGCTTGGCACTCAGTGTCAAGGGTTGGATTGGGGGTAAGTCCCTGCGACATACTAGCGTAATGTCCAGGGGGTGTACTTGTGCATCAAGCTGCCTCACGCTACAGAAACAGCTAGGAGATAGGCTCCTGCCCTATGGGCCTCATGGCTCGGTAGCCTTGGCTACTTACTACTACTTACATATGGAACTAACTTTAGCACATCTGTAAATTAAATGAGGCATTTGGCCTCATTTAAGCCACCTTCAAAGAATGTTTTGTTTCATTTTAATTTAGCTCTGATGAGTGTACACACGTTTAATTAACCAAATGGACCCGTTCCAACACTGAGGATTTTACAGTGTAGTAGTACACATGCTAATTCAGAATATTGAGGAGAAAGCGTGCAATTACCAAGTGTGTGGAAGTAGTGCAACTAGTTACCGTTAGCAGGGAGTAACACTGCTGGCTGGGCAAAAAAATCATTTAACTCACAAATTGATTTAGCTTAGTCTTTCCCACTAAATCCCTGACCTGAATATTGCAGTTACAACTGAATCCACATAGTGACAATGTTGCTATGTTGTGGGCTAAATGTTTTGTTAGTTTGGAGCAGAGCCATAGAGTAAGACATAGTTACGACATTGAGGGGCAGAAAACTGAGCACTCGAGCACTGTTCATGCAGCCTGGAGAGTGACAAGCTGGAGTTTGAAATACATTGTTTTCAACGAGGGCGGCGCAAATATCAGCAATTTTAGGCATGTGTGCAACATGACAACTGTTTTAAAGTATTGTACAGTGACAACTAGTCTCTTTAATGTTTATGTTGTACTATTACTAAAAAACGATCTAAAATGAAGGGATTTAAGATCATTAAAGCGGGGCTGTTGCCCGAGTCCAGTGCATTCTGCCAATTTCCGGTCCGGTCACTCTTCGCAATGCTCTTGGCCAATAGAAGTCTATGTAGAAGAGCCGTCATTGGACTGGCCCCATGAAGTGAACGGAGTTGTCGTAACTCTGTCTTACTCTATGGTTTTGGTACACTCATTAATAGGAGTGAAAACCATTTCTTTATCAGGGCAAAACATTTATTTTTTTTACCACTGTGATGAAGACCTGTTGTGGTCAAAACATGTTGTCGTTTACCATGTTTTAATAAAGGCTTTTCCCCCGGCTGTGGGTTTTTTTCCCTCCACGCTTCAGTTCATCTGATCCATCACCTGATGGTGATGGCGGTGTGCCAATTAAACAGACTTTTTGCATCCACCAAATAATGTTACTTAAAATGAAGCCCAGCCTGCAGCCATAGGTGAGCGAGATTAGTATATCTTTCCATCATTCTGATGTGCAAGAAAATTATGTAGATAAATATAAGCACCTAAATTCAAGCTTACCTGTAAAGAGCATTGGACGCCATTTCTTTATTTGCCTTATGCATGCTGGGGGCACCTTAGAAGATGTCCTAGTCTAGTGGAAGGAAAAGGCTGCTGCGCATCACTGCTAGCTTGGCATATCTGCTGCAAAAAGGGAGAAAAAACAGATACATTTTAAATAAAGTCGTTTCTGAGGACAGTGGCAAATTTAGAAACCAGAGAGGCTAAACAATAGACAATAAAATGTGTATATACACTATACACAGTGAGGGGCGCTCTGATTATCATACGTCATTAGAGATGTGACGTTCGTGAACGAGTCGGATAATTTGAACGGCTCTTTGAAAGGAACGATGGGATCCGGTTCACAGTAGGGAGCCGTTCCTTTTTAGAGGAGGAGGGGGGCAGTCCCCCCCTCCACTGGGGGGGGACACTGGGCACTGGGGAGACACTGGGGAGGCACTGGGGAGTGGGGAGTCACTAGGGAGGCCCTGGGCAGATATTGGGGAGGCACTGGGGGGACACTGGGCAGACAGTTTCCCCCCCCCCCCCCCCCCCCCATCGGGAACGTCGTTCAAAAGAGCCAGTCTTTTGAACGACTCTTTGCAAGGAACGGATCCCAGAGATCCGGCTCCCTTCAAAGAGCCATAAATCCCATCTCTATACGTCATCATACATCATCTCATCGTCTCATTCTGGCCAAACACGATTTGCTTCCTCACTTTTGTCTTCAATGTTTGTGTTTACACACTTTTGTTTTCAATGTGGGGACTGGGGACTAGCGCCCGTCAATATAAATAAGAATGGTAATGATTTATTTTGACTGATTAACCTGTTTAAAGGCATAAAACTGCTAAAAAAAAGAAAAGAAAAATACTGTAGCAATTTCACACTTTTCGGCATTTACGCATGCACGCACACAGTGTAACGATTTCCAATTTAGCAAATGCTATTTTAGATCAAATTGGTTGAAAACCACCGCCCTACATGAACAGGTCAGAGTTATGGCCAGATTTAATTACACATGAAAAGGTCAGAGTTATGGCCAGATGCTGCATCATTTTACTGAAGGGAATTCAAACTGGTTTGTGCATGGTCTTTCCAAGGGGTCAACACTAACAGTAAGCAAACCAACATATAGTATAAGTGTACAGGGTCTCTGCACGTTTCTAAAGTTACAATTTAAGAACTTTTAAGACCTTTTTGGTACCTTTAAAATAATTTTACATTACTGCAAAAAGGATAACCAACCAAGATAACCACAGACAACTATAAAAGTTGTCAAACATTCACAAATGTGTCAATATTACCTAAGAAAGAGTAAAAACTTGAAAAATAGCTTGTAGATGGGTTAATTTTACAACATTTAGTCAAACTAAATGTAATGTCCCAACTCAAGTGCTTATCAGGGTGGGGGCCTGGGGGGTCCTCAGTTCAAATATGATTATTTTGGGGATCACTGCCTGAAAAGTTTGAGAATCTGTGGTGTATGACGTAGGTATAATTACAGGTTTCAGCCTGATCAAAGTCCCTTTGACATCCTTAGTTTATAACATCACAGGTTTACTACAGGTGTTAAGAAGTGGGTGAAATTATATATATAACGCACAAACCGACACGGTTTGTAAATGAGAATAGTCTAAGTAAAATAAATTATATATATATATAGTAGTGCGGACACGCCACGCCACACCACACCACAACATGGTGTGCATGCTAAAGATATCACTATGTAAAAAGCAGTAGTAAACTAGAAAAAGTGCCCCTCGGGGCACAGGTCTCCACCAGGGCAGGTCAGGTTGTGGCCTCCTGGTGTTGCTATAATGAGCCAATGTGAAAAGGGTGCCATTTCTTCTTACGACTTGGATAGCAATTGGATGATTTGAGGCATTTTGTTCAAAAAATGTGTTTTGCAAAAATCCACCTGTTGGTGGTGCTATCACAGGCCAATGTGAAAAGGGTGGGATATATTCCTCAGCCTAGTAGGAACGTCTGTGAAAGATTTCACGTAAATTGCACGCTGCGTTCATGATTTGAGGCTTTGTTAAAAACGGGCCAATCCTGTAAACTTTGAAAGCCAATGTTAGCCAATCAGGATGGAATATGAAATATTGGACAGATCTGTCTTGAGCACATGACTATAGAGATACTATGTAACGATTTGCAGGATGTTAGGACAAAATATGGAGGAGTAATATCAAAGAATTTATTTTACAAAAGTCGGCCTCCTGGTGGCGCTATAACAGTCCGTTCTGGAAAACTTGGGGCAGAGGTTCATCTGGCATCTAGGGAGTGTGTGTGCAACGTTTGGCATCGACCGGGTTACGGTTTAGCTGTACACAGACGGACGGACGGACAGACACACACACGGACGGAGTGCAAAACATACTCTCTCCCCATGCCTGCCCTTCGGCCTGGTGGAGACAATACAATATAAATGTAAATAAACAGCAACATGGCGCATATTGTATGTGCACATAAAGGTGCAGCATAGAACAGAATATAGCCTATATATATAGCCTATTATTCACTCTATTATTTCAGGAACATGCTCTTCATTCTCTTTCTATTCTTCTTCCCTTTCCTGGAAAACGACAAATGGTGGAGCTTGTAAAAACAAGTATGCCATGAAATGAAATGAAATGAAATGATTACTATATTTACCCAGGGTATCTGGGCTAAGCTCAAGAACTTGTTTCCAGCCAGGCCCTGCTCATAGAACATTTCATCGTAGTGGTTCAATGCCTTGTTCAAGGGCACTTCAGCGGTGGTAATTTTAACGTGTCGGACCGCTGATTCGAACTGGCGACCTTCCGGTATCAAGACCGCTCCGCAATCCGTTCGGCCACCGCTGCCACCATCATACACCTAAACCTAGGCGGCCGATTCTGACAAACCAGCTACAGTCCCGCAGGCAGCAGGCTGCAGTGCCATGCCGTAAAACATTTAGAAATATTGTTTTCCACTGTCAACCGAGCCAAGCATGTCATGTGAGAGGACGACACCATCCGCCTTAATCGCCCCTCCATCTAGAGATTGTACAGTAACAGACTACAGCAACGTACAGTTACGTAATGGAAACAATGGACGACTACTATAATGGCATACCGGGAATAGGCTTACACTTGGTATGCTCCCGTGTATAGCCCCATATTCCGTTTCAGTCCCTACGCTTATTCTGTAGCTGAAGACAGTCACATATGGGGCTAGCAGCTCCCGTGCAGAACGCTGCGACGATGTGTGTGAGATCAACATGTAAACGAATTAATAACACCATGGCGTTATATTCGTTTCGTTTACCAATCATTAGCCTTGGTTCAAGACTATATCAGATGTATTTTTCATTGAGTCTGCTGGACTTTCACTTTCATATCTATGAAGTCAGACTTGAATGATAAAATACAACTAGCCTCTAGGCTATAGTTTACCGTCTAGTCTAGTCGTGTTAAACCAAAGTATAGCTTTGGCCAAACAAACACAAGCCACGCGTTTGTTTGAAACATTCATCAAAGGGGAATCCAATCCATTCACTCGTTTCAACACAGCGGTTAGACCAGTTCTGTACTTCTTTCAGGCTATCCCTTTTGGTTCAAACACACTATTAATCCTGCCTATATCAACATTAAAGTCGCACCGCCCATCGTCCAGACGTCAATCATCCTCGCATTGTACTGTAGTGTTACTGTACTAGTGTGTATTTATTTGACGAGGCGGCTGCGCCATCTAGTTAGTAGTTACAACTATGTTACGACTGCCAATAATGGCCGCCTTCCTGGATGAGTTACGTTACACACAAGCTGAACAGCGACTACACGCACAGATCCTCTCGTAATAAGACCATTATTTAGGTAAAAGGGGTCGGTTAGGGTACCTGGTGGACGTTTAGAATCTACGTTGGTCTAGATTCGTCTCCCTTTTACAGCAGCACGGTTGTATTTGCCGTCGCATCATCATGGCAAGATGTATGCTTTTCTTTCTAGATACATTCCTTTTTTTCCTTGTTTTGTTTTGTTTTTTTCCCTCCCCAGGCTGTTTCTCGCTCAACGGTTTCCGGTTCCTCCTGAGTCGTTACATTTCCACATCCGTTCCGTTACAGCTGGAGCTGTAGTCTCGCGTGGTCAGACAACAGTCCCAACCAGGTCCCAACCAGGGTCCCAACAGTCCAACAGTCTGGTAACGCGAGACTACAGCTACAGGAGGCTGGAGAGGCACCCAGCTTGGGAGGCTGCGTTCAAGAATCAACACATGTTGTAACGATAGTGTTGGAGTGCAATGGGAGCCATTTGAAGTACATCCAACCATCAGGTGTTTTTTGTGCAGCGCGTGCTAAAAAACATTTTACAGTTGTGTACATTTCGTGATAAAGATCATTGTTGTTGTTGTTACCATGTAAACATCTACTTCCGGTTTAAGAGCATTCCCTGGAAGCAAGTGGTGCTGACGCGACATCTTGTGGTCATTGTGGAGAAGGGTTTCTTTTTTTTACCACTCAAAATGGAAACGCTCTCCATTTCAACCTCTTTTGATGTGGTGTTTTCAAAAGCAGCACGAAGAAGAGACTGTTAAAAAATAAAATAAGACATAAAACCACTAATTTAGAAGGCATTTGTACTGTAGGAGGTTAATACAATATCACTGATGATGATCAGGGCTGTGCATGGAGAGCACTGAGGGGGCAGCTATGGGCTCAAACCGTAACTGTCTTAGCTAGGCTACTATGACTAATACAAATTGCATTGGTTTTCAGTTAAATAAAGTATTGAAAGAATGCATACTACTTATATAAATTATCAAATATATCGCTGGCTAGGGTTCACATGGGGTAAAAGAACAGGACAAAAGAGTTATGAAGAGTGAACTGTGCCACAAGCATACTAAGATGTTGCAGTCTTATTTAAAATGTGTAGAGGTCTTTTTTTTAATACTTTATATATTATTTTTTACAAAAAAACAACAACACTTAGGACAACATAAAGACAAGTAAAACCAGAAACAATGACATAGCGAAGAAAATAGATGCGATAGAGGGGAAAAAAGGACATAGCAGAAATATGTCACAGGTTATCAATATACTGGTACACACAAATGGAAAACAAAAACACTGTAGGCATTATGCATGGGCCGAAAGCCGAAACCCTTGTTTTTGCAGGCCAAATGACTGATAGAAAACAAAAATCACAGACAAAAAAAAGGTGCTATCCCTGTATGGTTGTTGACTCTTCCTAGATTGTATTCCTGTTCAATTTTTAACTGTGCTTTTAGTCTTCACAGATCTACCCTGTCAATTGGGTCCAGGGCCGGGTTGGTTCTGAATCTATTACCTCAGAGTCGGTGCTGATCAGGAGAGAAAATTACTTGATGTTAAAAGTTCAAAGTCAAAATCCAATAGAGCAGTGGTTCACAACCAGTGGTCTGGGGACCACCAGTGGTCCTTGTCAAGCTGCAAGCTGAGCTCTTTCAATTCAAATTATACCTTGTGGGATTAAAGGTGAAATCATGAATTCCTTCTTCGTTCAGATGAAAACATTTAATTTCATTGTCTGTTTACTGTAGGCTGCTCCGTGAGATTGTAGATTTGTGTTTTTGCATTTTTCCACATTTTGGTAATATTTTTGAACATTTTCACCGATATGCATGCCCCTATACGACATAAAAATGGGTACGCCAGGTTAAAAGTGGTTAAGCAATAACTCACGACAGGCCATGCATGCTATTTTCACAATTTGTACGACAAAGGGTTTAACTGAAGAGAGTCTGAATGGTGAGGAAGCATAGGCCTACTGTATCTGTTGATGGAAGGACAGGGTGGGACACTGATTCCTCACCAGGTACTGGCACCTATTTTTATATAAAGCCATTGCCATGACTATATTTGTTCCATGATGGAGCTGAACAATAGCACCTATCAGACCCGCTCTAGTGATTTCTTAAGGCTCAAGGTTCCTCATGAGGCCCAGACAGAGTTGGGCAAGACAGCTTTTTCTGTCAATGGCCCAACTTCGTGGAATACAGTATTTCCGAGTATAAATAAAGGTGATGATGATGATGAGGTACTGCCTGGGAAACCATCAAATTGGGAAAGAAAACAATATCTAAATATTTTCCGACATGAACATGTGTTTAGCTCCACTGCAGTACAATTAAAAACAATCAAATCAACAATGCAATGGAGCTTCATCTACATAATAACATGCAGATTGCTGTACAATTATAAGACTGAAATGATAATTTGGCCTATGTTATTTTTGTTATTTTTTAGAAATACCATGTTTACCAACCACCATTTCTATCACCACCAATCCTTTACATTTACTGCGTTATTGTACTTTTTGCTATACTTATTGCTTATTAGAAACAGTGGCTCTTCTAATAGTCAGGGGATCTTAATAAAATCTGGGAATACATTTCTTACCAAGAATTTTCTTCACCAATGTGTTGGTAATGGTGTCTACTAATATACATTGGTTTCTATTCAACCACCCTAGGGAAATTTGTGACATGCAGCTACTGAAAGTTGGTAACCTGACTCCGCCAGATTGCGGCAGTATTGAGTTCACAAGTTTCCTCCTCCTGCCTGCATCTGGTCTCTCTCAAGCAGAAACGATGAACAGGAAGCAGCGGGACAAAAATGATGATATCTCCATAATAATTTCGAGTTGTGGTCTTGTTAGGTTGTGTTTACATTTGCGTTGTGGCACAGCTTCAATATGTCGCCAGTCTCGCGTTGATCCCGCCTCTAGCAGCCGCATACGGCCGCATATAGCTCTGGTCTGATTTGGATCGGAGTACATCGTCTCTGCCCGAGAGAGACCAGACTCTCCCTTCTGGCAGAATGCAAATGTTGTCCAGCAGGGGGAGTGGTTCCACCGGGCTAGAAAGTTGGGGTACCATCAACAACCAATATATGCGGCAAAATGTTCTAAATTTCATTATACTTTAAGTAGCATGTGACGTGTCAAACTAGGGGGGTTTCATGATTCTGAACCCATTCCAAGCATTAGTTTTGCACAAAAAACTGTCCTTGCGCTAAATTCGTGCCATAGCCACTTGCCTAAATGTGCCCAAAATGTGTTGACCTCATCACATTTGTGATGACGGCTATGGCCGTTTTTAGCCCAAGGAGTGTTTTTCGTGCAAAACTAATACTTGGAATGGATTCAGAATCATGAAAACCCTTTAGTTTGACACATCACATGCTACTTAAAACATTTTGCCTTAATATTGGTTGTCGATGGTGGTACCCCAACTTTCAGCAGCTGTCAAAGATTCCCCTAGGGTGGTTGAATAGAAACCAATGTGGGATATGTTAGTAGACACCTTTACAAACACATTGGTGAAGAAAATCCTTTAAAGAAATGTATTCCCAGATTTGACATTATTCTGATAATATTCTCTGACTATAAATTAGAGTTATATTCATTATTATTATTATTATTATTATTATTATTATTTAATCTTGCAAAACAATTTCAAAATGTTTGAATCATTTAAAAAAAACACACACACACACACAAATCTCTTTTGGTGGTCGATGGCACAATATAATTTCAGATGGTGGTCTGCTCTTGGCCTGCTCAGCCAAGGCCCAATGCAGTGTTAGCAGATCTACAAACAAACCCCACAGACAAATTACTCACTTAATTTAGCTCATGGACATGGGATGCATTGTGAGCTCTTAGATCGGCTACTTTTGTGTGAAACTGTAGTATGACAAAGTGGGGCAATAATTTACAAAAAAGAATTAATGATATACAGTAGGCTACAGTATGACATGCCACATATGATATTACACGAGCAAGCAAGAAAGTAGACATGCAGTCAAATATAGAATATAGAAAGAAGATAAACAAAAACTAGACCTGATCTATAAAAGGTATGACATTCAAATCGGTTTCTGTAACACTGAAAACACTACTTAAAGCCTCACTATGGAACCTTTTTAATGAATACAATGTTGTAACTATTAGTATATTACTACAATAAATCAGATACATTTGGTTGGTTGTATTTTGTCTCCCTGCTCTTCTATTGAGACATTTAGATGGTGTCAAAGGTCATGTAGACACAGGACTTTTGACCTGATGGTCAAGATTCAATTTATCCACCGAGCAAGAAGGCCAGCTCTATTAGCTCAATGGTAATGGCAGGACACACACACACACACACACACACACACACACACACACACAAATGTAACAGTGTTATATTAATTACACAAAATATGATACAAATAAGTGCTTCTACCTGACTTAATTCTCCATGGTTCATGTGTATAAGAATGCATTAGAGGTCACAGCTCCTTTAAGTCTCCTCCTTGCCCCCCGTATAAATGCCTTGCCATGGAAAAGGGGCGAGCCGTCTCGTATTCCCTTGCCACACCTCCACCTTTGTTGTCTTTGTTGTTCTCTGTATAACAAAATAAGCATTGTACTTGTTGCACAATGATTTACACAGTGTTTTTCAACTCTGTTTAGAGAGGAGTCCTTGCACTACTAAGAACTAACGTGGAGACGTGTCTGTTGTTATTCTTTGTCAGGTATGTTACGTTTTATTATTGTCTCCACCATAGAGAGTATGTTTTGCACTCCGTGTGTGTGTGTGTGTGTGTGTGTGTGTGTGTGTGTGTGTGTGTGTGTGTGTGTGTGTGTGTGTGTGTGTGTCCGACTGTCCGTGTGTGTGTCCGTCCTTCCGTCCGTCTGTTACCAGCTAATCTCCGGCACCGTTAACCCGGTCGATGCCAAACTTTGCACACACACTCCCTGGTTGCCAACGATGAACCTCTGCCCCACATTTTCCAGAACGGCCTGTTATAGCGCCACCATGAGGCAGCTTTTCACATTTTTTACCTAAAACTGCACCGATCTGCGTGAAACGTTGCATGCACACTCCCTAGAGGCCAAGGACAAACCGTTGACCTGCATTTTCCGCATCTGCCTTTTATAGCGCCACCAGGAGGCCGACTTTTGTAAAACACATTTTTTGATATTACTCCTCAAGATTCTGTCCAAAAATCTCACAAATCGTTACACACTATCTCTATGGTCATGTGCTCAAGTCGGATCTTTCCGATATTTCATATTCCATCCTAATTGGCTATAATTAGCTTTCACAGTTTGCAAGATTGCCCCGTTTTGAACAAAATGCCTCAAAAACATGTTTATATTAATCCTAAACATTTTGCCAAACATCTCACACAGTAAAAAGATTACTTTCTCAAGGTCGACACAGAGGATAATGTGAATTAAGTTTAGAAATGTTAGTCAATCACATCCTGATTGCACAATGTCCACCGTTATTTCAGCAAGAGACTCATATCGAAACTTACTGTAAGCACATGTTCCTGCATGAGGGAATGGAAATCTAAGCATTACCACACACACACACACACACACACACACACACACACACACACACACACACACACACACACACACACACACACACACACACACACACACACACACACACACACACACACACACACACACACACACCCCAACGCCTCCCTGCTCCCTCCCACGCACACAGTGGTTTACTGGTGTTCACTGCAGTTGCTGACTTTGGCGACTAAAAATCAACTACACTGTATCTTTTTTCACTGACGAAAACAAAATAAAAAGGAAATAAAAACTAACCTATGATGACTAAAACTAAGACTATATACCGACTATTCCGTCAACAAATAAAAACTAGACTATAATGGAGAAGAGATCCAGTTGAACAAAAGACAAGCCATTTTATGCTTGATTGCACTCTGAAAATAGTCGATCTACAAGTGTAGAATCAGCCATTACGATGCCATCAAGGCCCGCCAAAACACAATTTGGGTGGCAAGTATCAACTGTAGATATAGTCAACTAAAATGTTATGATATTTAGTCATATGTGCATTTAGTAGTGGAGTGTAGTGTAGTGACACCAGTCAGACTGAGTCGAGGTAAGGCATTGGCGGATTATGAGACATGCTGTATTGGGCCCTATCTTAATCCTCATGTATAAGCTTTTTAGGCATTTATTGTCTCCACCAGGCCGAAGGCATGGAGAGAGAGTATGTTTTGCACTCCGTCCGTCCGTCCGTGAGTCCGTCCGTCCGTCTGTGTGTCCGTCCCGCCCGTCCGTCTGTGAACAGCTAATCTCCAGCACTGTTAACCCGGTCGATGCCAAATTTTGCACACACACTCCCTGGATGCCAACGATGAACCTCTGACCCCAAATTTCCAGAACAGCCTGTTATCATGTGTTCAAGATGGATCTGTCCGATATTTCATATTCCATCTTAATTGGCTAACATTGGCTTTCAAAGTTTGCAGGATTGGCCTCAAAGCCTCAAACCATGAACGCAGTGTGCAATTTACGTGAAATATTTCACAGACTTTCCTACTAGGCTGAGGAATATATTCCACCCTTTTCACATTGGCCTGTTATAGCGCCACCAACAGGTGGATTTTTGCAAAACACATTCTTTGAACAAAATGCCTCAAATCATCCAATTGCCATCAATGGTATAAGAATAAGAACATATGGCACCCTTTTCACATTGGCCTGTGCCCAGAGGGGCACTTTTTCTAGTTTTATACTATTTTGAAAACCATTTTAAAATAGTTCAAATAGCCGATCTACAAGCTCACAGCGTGTCGATGAAGATCGGCTATTTTCACCGTTTTAAATGTAAAAAAAAACAGTTTAGGCATAACGGGGTAAGATAGGATCATCAATGGACAAATGTGTCCGTAGCAAAGACTTGTCCGTGTGGCACATTGTAGATTTTCTTTTTCACATAACATTATGTTCGTATTTATGACACTTATTTACCAACAACATATGGGTATTATAGGAGTCCAACTAGTACTAGTGGTTCTCAAATGTTTTATTTAACTCTGAGAGTGTTCAAATGGAACCAAATGGACCCGTAAGGGTCTGTAACTCTCAGAGTTACTGTAACTCTCAGAGTTACAGACTCTGTAAGACTCAGTAAGACTCAGACTTTCTTTTTCTGCCTTTAATGAAGTATACTATACAGTAGACAGGAGATTAATTTATTAGAGCCTCCAGAAAAACGTGGGATTGATTATGCGATGAAATATGCAGGGTTTTTTTCCCCGCAACTTTCCGCATATTTCACCACATAAAATCACAATTTTATGTGGTGAAATATGTGGAAAGTTGTGTGGACCATGCATTAGCAGGGTCCAGAGTACTCCACACAGCCAACCATGCATTAGCAGGGTCCAGACTCCACACAGCCAACCATGCATTAGCAGGGCCCAGACTCCACACAGCCAACCATGCATTAGCAGGGTCCAGACTCCACACAGCCAACCATGCATTAGCAGGGTCCAGAGTACTCCACACAGCCAACCATGCATTAGCAGGGTCCAGACTCCACACAGCCAACCATGCATTAGCAGGGCCCAGACTCCACACAGCCAACCATGCATTAGCAGGGCCCAGAATACTCCACACAGCCAACCATGCATTAGCAGGGCCCAGAATACTCCACACAGCCAACCATGCATTAGCAGGGCCCAGAATACTCCACACAGCCAACCATGCATTAGCAGGGCCCAGACTCCACACAGCCAACCATGCATTAGCAGGGCCCAGACTCCACACAGCCAACCATGCATTAGCAGGGTCCAGACTCCACACAGCCAACCATGCATTAGCAGGGTCCAGACTCAGTACTCCACACAGCTAGCCAACCATGCTTCGTAGCATGACAAAAACACACCTGCGCGGTCAGCTTGGGGCCAGCATATGACGTCATAACATGTGCTGGCCCCAAACATCGCACCTGGCCGAAAACATGACTTGCACGCTCTGCTTGCACAAGTAATGATGAGGTAGCTGACAAATCAGTGTAACTTGGCCTGTGTGAAAATAATGCCTGGGTGATAATCAAAGAAATGACTGCTGTTCCCATCTGACTGTAATGTCAATTGTACCATACTGTACATGCTCAACTGTGTGAAAACACACACAGACATACAGAATTACAATAGCTTCCAGAGTTCGAGAACATCATCTTTACTGAGTCATTCTGAGTGGAAACTGTGGGCCCTGTGGTTTTTCAATGTGCAATCTTCATTTCTCAGTATTCAGCAAAGTTCTACAGACAAAGGAAATTGGTAGCGATTTCAGACCAAATGTTCTCACCAGAGTGGTGAGAAAAGTGGTGAGAAAACTCGGTAGTCATTGCTTCTTTTCTACTTTTTGTTTGAGACAATTGGAACTCGTTCCAATTGTGTATCTTTATGTTTCATTAAAAGTGTAGATGTATCCTGTTCATCATCAATAGTGGTTATGAAATGTTATATTTTTATGACCAGATTAACAGTTAATCACAGTTACTGCATTAATTAATTACATTAATTAGTTAATCACAGTTAATGCGATTAGAACAATGTTCTAATGCAAACTAAAATTGTGATAAAATTATTAACATAGCCTATTTACTAAAACTATTGAAAAGTAGTCTGAACACTTCAGCACACATTCTTTATTTTTTTCATATCCAGATCCAGCAGCTGGTACACATAAATGGAATCACATTCATACAGTATGAACATTTCACAGACCTTAAGTTGCAACCTCAGTTACATCATCATAAACTTTCAACATTTTACTGTCATTAATATACCTTAAAGTTGTAAAGGTGTGGAAATAAGTCCCCCCCCCCCCCCCCCCCCCCCCCCCCCCCCCATTCTGTGTTGCCTAGAACTGGAGGTCTGAAAAAAACCCAGTAACATTATGAAGTACATCTTTGTGATGTCACTGAGATGTACTTCATAATGTTACTTTGGGCACCCCTTCTATAGGATGTCTTAGAATGACCCAAGGGACATGTGTGCCAAATGTTATGATTTTTGAAGATTATTTTGGCGTCTTTTGAGCCAATCGACAACACTGTAGGCGGCCATTTTCAATTTTGTCCATTACTCACTTCCTGTTTAAGATTTCTTTCGGCACCCCTTCTGGGATGTTTTAGGATGACCCAAGGGACATCTGTACCAAATGTCATGCTTTTATCCGCCGCGTAACGATTCCAACAATAATATCCCCTACTAATATGCTTCGTAGCATGACAAAAACACACCTGCGCGGTCAGCTTGGGGCCAGCATATGACGTCATAACATGTGCTGGCCCCAAACATCGCACCTGGCCGAAAACATGACTTGCACGCTCTGCTTGCACAAGTAATGATGAGGTAGCTGACAAATCAGTGTAACTTGGCCTGTGTGAAAATAATGCCTGGGTGATAATCAAAGAAATGACTGCTGTTCCCATCTGACTGTAATGTCAATTGTACCATACTGTACATGCTCAACTGTGTGAAAACACACAAAGACATACAGAATTACAATAGCTTCCAGAGTTCGAGAACATCATATCTTTACTGAGTCATTCTGAGTGGAAACTGTGGGCCCTGTGGTTTTTCAATGTGCAATCTTCATTTCTCAGTATTCAGCAAAGTTCTACAGACAAAGGAAATTGGTAGCGATTTCAGACCAAATGTTCTCACCAGAGTGGTGAGAAAAGTGGTGAGAAAACTCGGTAGTCATTGCTTCTTTTCTACTTTTTGTTTGAGACAATTGGAACTCGTTCCAATTGTGTATCTTTATGTTTCATTAAAAGTGTAGATGTATCCTGTTCATCATCAATAGTGGTTATGAAATGTTATATTTTTATGACCAGATTAACAGTTAATCACAGTTACTGCATTAATTAATTACATTAATTAGTTAATCACAGTTAATGCGATTAGAACAATGTTCTAATGCAAACTAAAATTGTGATAAAATTATTAACATAGCCTACTTACTAAAACTATTGAAAAGTAGTCTGAACACTTCAGCACACATTTTTTATTTTTTTCATATCCAGATCCAGCAGCTGGTACACATAAATGGAATCACATTCATACAGTATGAACATTTCACAGACCTTAAGTTGCAACCTCAGTTACATCATCATAAACTTTCAACATTTTACTGTCATTAATATACCTTAAAGTTGTAAAGGTGTGGAAATAAGTCCCCCCCCCCCCCCCCCCCCCCATTCTGTGTTGCCTAGAACTGGAGGTCTGAAAAAAACCCAGTAACATTATGAAGTACATCTTTGTGATGTCACTGAGATGTACTTCATAATGTTACTTTGGGCACCCCTTCTAGGATGTCTTAGAATGACCCAAGGGACATGTGTGCCAAATGTTATGATTTTTGAAGATTATTTTGGCGTCTTTTGAGCCAATCGACAACACTGTAGGCGGCCATTTTCAATTTTGTCAATAATTCACTTCCTGTTTAAGATTTCTTTGGGAATCCCTTCTAGGATGTCTTAGAATGACCCAAGGGACATGTGTGCCAAATTGTATGCTTTTTGGAGATTATTTTGGCGTCTTTTGAGCCAATCGACAACACTGTAGGTGGCCATTTTGAATTTTGTCCATTACTCACTTCCTGTTTAAGATTTTTTTCGGCACCCCTTCTGGGATGTTTTAGGATGACCCAAGGGACATCTTTACCAAATTTCATGCTTTTATCCGCCGCGTAACGATTCCGACAATAATATCCCCTACTATAGGGCCCAGACTCCACACAGCCAACCATGCATTAGCAGGGTCCAGAGTACTCCACACAGCCAACCATGCATTAGCAGGGTCCAGAGTACTCCACACAGCCAACCATGCATTAGCAGGGTCCAGACTCCACACAGCCAGACTCCACACAGCCAACCATGCATTAGCAGGGTCCAGACTGCACACAGCCAACCATGCATTAGCAGGGTCCAGACTGCACACAGCCATCCATGCATTAGCAGGGTCCAGACTCCACACAGCCAGACTCCACACAGCCAACCATGCATTAGCAGGGTCCAGACTCCACACAGCCAACCATGCATTAGCAGGGTCCAGACTGCACACAGCCAGACTCCACACAGCCAACCATGCATTAGCAGGGTCCAGACTCCACACAGCCAACCATGCATTAGCAGGGTCCAGACTGCACACAGCCAACCATGCATTAGCAGGGTCCAGACTCCACACAGCCAACCATGCATTAGCAGGGTCCAGACTCAGTACTCCACACAGCTAGCCAACCATGCATTAGCAGCCTAGGGTCCAGACTCCACACAGCCAACCATGCATTAGCAGGGTCCAGAATACTCCACACAGCCAACCATGCATTAGCAGGGCCCAGACTCCACACAGCCAACCATGCATTAGCAGGGTCCAGACTCCACACAGCCAACCATGCATTAGCAGGGTCCAGAGTACTCCACACAGCTAGCCAACCATGCATTAGCAGGGTCCAGACTCCACACAGCCAACCATGCATTAGCAGGGTCCAGACTCCACACAGCCAACCATGCATTAGCAGGGTCCAGAGTACTCCACACAGCTAGCCAACCATGCATTAGCAGGGTCCAGACTCCACACAGCCAACCATGCATTAGCATGGTCCAGAATACTCCACACAGCCAACCATGCATTAGCAGGGTCCAGAATACTCCACACAGCCAACCATGCATTAGCAGGGTCCAGACTCCACACAGCCAACCATGCATTAGCAGGGTCCAGACTCCACACAGCCAACCATGCATTAGCAGGGCCCAGACTCCACACAGCCAACCATGCATTAGCAGGGTCCAGACTCCACACAGCCAACCATGCATTAGCAGGGTTCCAGACTCCACACAAATTAATGGAAATGTGATTTCAAGGGGGAGTGGTTAACACGCTAAGAAAATCTTTGAATATGAATGTTATGACTTATGAACTTACTATACAAAGAGACGTAGTGAAGTGAGCTGCGCTGGCCCAGGATCAGATGCTGCCAGAAGCCTACTATCCAGATGAGCACAGCACCAATTCCTCTTGAAGAAGATATTCGGAACGATGCATGGATATTTGATTTAACTCATTAGGACCAGCATGAGGCCTTGTAAATCATTACTTCTCACATTTCAAAAATCTTCAAAAATAGCAGATGTACAAGCTCACAGTCACAACTAGTGATGTGACACATTGTGTAGATTGGTTATTTTCACGAATATATATATCAGTTGTACAAGTGTAATGTACAAGTGGTCCATGGTCATGATGACCAGAGTATAGGTTAAAACTATACTAAAACGATTAAACGAAGCATTATCACCAAAAAAAAAAAAACTAAACTAGCAAACATACAAAAACTAATAAAGCTATAACATGAAGTGAAAATGAAATGAAAAATTCAAAACTATAGGCCTAACCTTGCAGTGGACATGATGTTTGTGGTGCCTGCCCGTCTGTAAGCTTATTTTCAGTTATTGGTGTATATGGATGCCTGAAGAAGCAGAGCAGGCCAGTGGACCGAAAGGTTGCAACATAAATACTTTGATTGTGCACAGATCTGAGTGTGCAGACTGAGCTTCCCTTTATTCTTCTAGTTATTGGTGTTCACAAACCAGAATATTCTTGTATGAGCACAAGATACACAAAGCAGCACATCTATAGGCTCTGCCATTTGAACCACCATAACTGTACAGTACAGGTGTTCTTCTAATCTAGATTATGCAGATTGCTGTTGATAATATATATATATAATTCAGTGACTTTGTAAATATTGTGGGTTCTGCTGTGGCTTCTGGGTTGCATGGTTTCCACTTCAGCAAAATGAAAGTAAAATGAAAGAAATGGAATGTTAATCATCCCCCCCACCCCCTCCCCCCCATCTAGACACACCCCATTTGTAGAGGGTTATTAAAAGCTGTACCATTGACCCGTTTCAGTTGGAGGATGGACATCAAAATGCAGAGAGTCATAGTGATCCTTGGGGTTCTGCTTTTCCCAAAAGGTAAGTCTTTTTTTTTAATATGTTGGGGTTTTATCATGTAGAGGTGGGCGATTTTCTCAAGCAGTATCACGGTAGGCCTACATGATATTATGTTAGTTAGTTAGTTAGTTAGTTAGTTAGTTAGTTAGTTAGTTAGTTAGTTTGTTTCATTTATTGTCCACGTGTGGAAATTTGTCTTCGGTCTCAACAACAGTAAAAAACAAACAGTTACAACACTTACACAATTATTTTTTTCATGTGGTTTTCAGGGTTATTCTTCAAGTTACTTAACAGTACAACCACATACACAATAACTAAAAGAAAAAGGAGTAACAGAACATTTAGACCAAAATACTTAATTTTGGCTAACAAAACCGTTGTTCTATAAATTACGGAATAGAACTGCAAATCATAGAATGCACAATCAATGTATCACGATTCGGAAGTAATCGGCTTCCTAAGTTAGTGGGAGGGGCCTATTTTACAAAGAATGCCACAAATGGGAGGGGCCTATATAAGCGATTGCGGCAACCGCAACGATGGCGGTGGCTCAGGGGTAGGTTTACATTATAGCTTTCAGTCGTAACCTCTGTGATATCACCTGTTGTCTCTCTAGCTCTCTCGGCTTTGAAATGTTACGATTGCATCGTTGTGGGAACCACAGGAAGCTGCACTGAACCCCAGAGAGACTGTCCCGCTTCCCAACAATGTGCTGCAGGAGCAATCAGGACATATATGGGTATGTACAGTATGTGATTAGACCTACAATATAACCTCTGTATTTCATTTTTGTGAGGCACAAGCCACTTACAGTATGATTATTTAAGACATTGTTTGACAGTGGGTAATATCCTCCTGTGTGTGTTTAGGTGGGAATACCATGGATGTTAAAGTGAAGAATTGCATACCATCTGCTGGGTGTGATGTTAGTGGCTCAATGGACATTGGAATCAGCAGGGTACTTTTAAGCACCAAGTGCTGCTCCACTGACCTCTGCAATGTCCAATATCCCACACGTAAGTACCGTGTGTGTGTGTGTGTGTGTGTGTGTGTGTGTGTGTGTGTGTGTGTGTGTGTGTGTGTGTGTGTGTGTGTGTGTGTGTGTGTGTGTGTGTGTGTGTTGTGTGTGTGTGTGTGTGTGTGTGTGTGTGTGCGCGTGTGCATGCACTACTATCAAACGCTTATGAGGAGCGTCGAGAGTTGCATTTGTGCCAGAGGCCAACTGTAATAAACGTGTGGTTTCACTTGTTTATGCAAATAGGTGAATTTATTTTGTTGTATACACAAGGTTCGGGGTTAAATTAATCACCATATGACCATTTGAAAATGTCAAACCTACAGTTCCTGGCAGCTCTTCTTCTCCCAACGGCAAGAGGTGCTTCAGTTGCAACGTGCAAGACAAGAACTGCTCCGACATTCTGTCCTGTTCTGGTGATGAGGACCGATGCTTCTCCTCATCAGGTAACAAGTCTATGGCTTCAGAGTCACCACATCATCTCCTCAAGAGGTAACAAGTCTATGGCTTCAGAGTCACCACAGCATCTCCTCATCAGGTAACAAGTCTATGGCTTCAGAGTCACCACAGCATCTCCTCATCAGGTAACAAGTCTATGGCTTCAGAGTCACCACAGCATCTCCTCATCAGGTAACAAGTCTATGGCTTCAGAGTCACCACAGCATCTCCTCAAGAGGTAACAAGTCTATGGATTCAGAGTCACCACAGCATCTCCTCATCAGGTAACAAGTCTATGGCTTCAGAGTCACCACAGCATCTCCTCATCAGGTAACAAGTCTATGGCTTCAGAGTCACCACAGCATCTCCTCATCGGGTAACAAGTCTATGGCTTCAGAGTCACCACAGCATCTCCTCATCGGGTAACAAGTCTATGGCTTCAGAGTCACCACAGCATCTCCTCATCGGGTAACAAGTCTATGGCTTCAGAGTCACCACAGCATCTCCTCATCGGGTAACAAGTCTATGGCTTCAGAGTCACCACAGCATCTCCTCATCAGGTAACAAGTCTATGGCTTCAGAGTCACCACAGCATCTCCTCATCAGGTAACAAGTCTATGGCTTCAGAGTCACCACAGCATCTCCTCATCAGGTAACAAGTCTATGGCTTCAGAGTCACCACAGGCTCCACAGCATCTCCTCATCAGGTAACAAGTCTATGGCTTCAGAGTCACCACAGCATCTCCTCATCAGGTAACAAGTCTATGGCTTCAGAGTCACCACAACATCTCCTCATCGGGTAACAAGTCTATGGCTTCAGAGTCACCACAGCATCTCCTCATCGGGTAACAAGTCTATGGCTTCAGAGTCACCACAGCATCTCCTCATCAGGTAACAAGTCTATGGCTTCAGAGTCACCACAGCATCTCCTCATCAGGTAACAAGTCTATGGCTTCAGAGTCACCACAGCATCTCCTCATCAGGTAACAAGTCTATGGCTTCAGAGTCACCACAGCATCTCCTCAAGAGGTAACAAGTCTATGGCTTCAGAGTCACCACAGCATCTCCTCATCGGGTAACAAGTCTATGGCTTCAGAGTCACCACAGCATCTCCTCATCGGGTAACAAGTCTATGGCTTCAGAGTCACCACAGCATCTCCTCATCGGGTAACAAGTCTATGGCTTCAGAGTCACCACAGCATCTCCTCATCGGGTAACAAGTCTATGGCTTCAGAGTCACCACAGCATCTCCTCATCAGGTAACAAGTCTATGGCTTCAGAGTCACCACAGCATCTCCTCATCAGGTAACAAGTCTATGGCTTCAGAGTCACCACAGCATCTCCTCATCAGGTAACAAGTCTATGGCTTCAGAGTCACCACAGCATCTCCTCATCAGGTAACAAGTCTATGGCTTCAGAGTCACCACAGCATCTCCTCATCAGGTAACAAGTCTATGGCTTCAGAGTCACCACAGCATCTCCTCATCAGTTAACAAGTCTATGGCTTCAGAGTCACCACAGCATCTCCTCATCAGGTAACAAGTCTATGGCTTCAGAGTCACCACAGCATCTCCTCATCAGGTAACAAGTCTATGGCTTCAGAGTCACCACAGCATCTCCTCATCAGGTAACAAGTCTATGGCTTCAGAGTCACCACAGCATCCCCTCATCAGGTAACAAGTCTATGGCTTTAGAGTCACCACAGCATCTCCCTTTTACCCAAATATTTCACATTCTACAGCTTAGGAAAAAAAAAAAAAGAAAAAAAAAACTAACATAATTTTGTATAGCCACTACAACCAAAAATGTTCCAAGAAACAAGTTGTTAACCTACTGTAGCAACCCAGCCGGCTCTGCTGTGCGAGAGCAGCGAGACTCAGCACAGCTGATATTGATGTTTTGATTATAGGCGTTCCATCATGCTCGTTTGAAGCGTGGCTAGATGGCTACTTCAACCAATCAGATTGCTTCCTCGAAACAACCTGTTGTATAATTATGTTTCTCTAGACATGGAGCACTCATTTTCAACATTGAACTATGTCATTAATCTTAGAGTTGTTGTGTGGAAATAATTTTAATAAAAGTTGAGTTTCAAACTTATATATAGGACACTTAAAACATTTAGAACCCGTTGTAGTGGATATCTGGAATTTATATAGACATATAACTCAGATGTTTCAATAACTTGGTTGAGGTAAGTTACGTGCTCTGCCCGCGCACAAGTTGGCAGCTCGTCAGAGTGCATTTCTAGTTAGTGCAGCCGCGCCCGGCAGCCGGCGAAAACTAGTGTTCTCAACAGGCCTGAAAATGAAGGCCCGGCCCTACCTGGGCCCTCATCAAACCCTGTACACTCAGGATCCTGCCACCCTTAGATCTCCATATACCACACCAGATGCTTCTCGCCCTCAGGTGTCTTACTGGAATATCTAAATGCAGAGTACACCAACGTGACATCACTTATATTGCATGACCCCAAGTTCTAGACCTCCAGTTCTAGGCTGTACACAGTTCAATGTTGATTCCCCTTTAAGTATTCAGACAATAACATGTTTTCTGTCTTGTTCACAGTGGAACACGGAGACAATAAGATGATCACAAAGGGCTGCATGTCAAAGAGCCTGTGTGTGGTACAGGCACAGGCCGACACTCCCACCATTCCAGGCATGACGGCTCACGCAAGCTGCTGTGAGGGTGACTTGTGCAACAGCGCTACCAGCACCGCTGTTGGCCTCTTATTGCTCCTGGCAGCACCAGTGGTCTCTGTTGCTCTGTTCAACTGAAAGGTTTCGCTGCTTCAGTTCCATCGGTATTAAGAGATTCTATAACGAGAGACAAAACTCCTTTTTAAGTGTTTTGGAATCACCACTAGATAGCGTATCGCACACATGCACCCTGGAATTCTGAATGAATACATTACTAATTTCTACTTTGATCCATTCATAAATATGATAAATAAATGATTAATTCATTAATTCATTATAGTAGTAGACATGCATATTTATAATACTTTTTCGGTGTTCAACACAGACCATTAAATATATGATAGTAGAATAGGATAAAAACAGGTTTTTGTTGGTACAACTTTTAATGTTTTTTAAAGAAACCGGAAGTCCAAAATGGCGGAGGCACTGGCCGCTGGTTGTTACTATGGGACTTAATGGGAGTTTCACCTCTTGTAATAGAATCTCTTCAGATTGGAGCTGTAAGATCTCTTACTGCTACTCAAGAAAGAAACAGAGTGCTTTGCAATAGGTCATTTGTTCAGGCCCAGATGCATCATGGGTCCTGTTCAGGCCCAGATGCATCATGGGTCCTGTTCAGGCCCAGATGCATCATGGGTCCTGTTCAGGCCCAGATGAATCATGGGTCCTGGGCGGATTCGACAGAATATTCTGTTTTCTTTTTTGTTTTTTTTACAGCTGTAGGTGTCATTGTGCTGTCCATGTGTGGTTGACTCTAGATATCTCAGAATCTTCCTCAGTGTTACCAGTGGTTGTGTTTAGGTCTCTCATGATTACAAATTTAAGTTGACGATTAATTGTCACACAAATTATTGCGATTAACGATTTCTTTTTTTTTTTTTTGCATTGAACATTGGAACGTTCCGATTTGTATTTCTCCGTTTGCCTTTTAGGCTTTGTGATCACAAGATATGACAAATAACTAAAATATACAAAGAAATCACTGACACATTTAATGTTTCTTCCTTCCAAAGAAATGTACTAAATAGAGGAAATAGTTGATCTACAAGCTTACAACACGTCACTTTGTGACGTTGTAAGCTTGTAGATCTGCTATTTCTGCCATTTTTGAAAAAATAAAGTGTGAAAATGCAAGGACATTTATCAACATGGAAATGATTGACGATTTATGCACAAATAATTGCGATTATCTCAAATAATTGCGATTATCTCAAATAATTGCGATTAGGCGATTATGTAATAATTGTGACAGGCCTAGTTGTGTGATTGGATTATTGTTTTATTATCGTTATTGTTGTTTTATAGGTCACTCTGTGTGTGCAGGACCAATATTAAGCATTTAAGCCATGCATTCTCTTTTATGCAAAGGCCAGAATTACTCCAAACGACTTTACTTTACCTTTCAGTCAAAATAACAATACACACAATCATACAATTAATTCATTAATTAATTAATTTTTTAAATGATAAAACATTTTCAAACAAAAAATGGAATGAAGTACTCTTATTGACAGGTTGAAACTGTCAACTGGATCTGTCACACATAAAACATGTTAAAGGCAAAGCATTTAATAAAAAAAATTAAATTAAATTAGCGTTTTTATTCCCTCGTCTTGTCCAGAAACAAATGGGACTAGAAATGTGCAATTCTGGGGAACACACACGCACGGAACGTAGTGTATATATCAGGCATAACTCAAACCCTAGCTTGCCCTTGTGTTTATGGAAAAGAATTTGGGAGACACTGTAGTTGTTGACATCTTCAGTTTCAAAGCCAAGAGTCCAGCTACCATCTCTCACACAGTTTACATAAACCAAAGCCAAGAGTCCAGCTACCATCTCTCACACAGTTCTTGGTGTCATCCTTCTCTCTCTACTCCGCTCTCTCTCCCTCTCTCCTCCACTCTTTCCTCCGTGCTCTCCTTCACTCTTAACTGTTAACACTTAACACTGCTTTCGCACAGCAGAGCCGGCTGGGTTGCTACAGTAGGTTAACAACTTGTTTCTTGGAACATTTTTGGTTGTAGTGGCTACACAAAATTATGTTGTTTTTTCAACTAACTTCATGTCCTCTTTCACTAAATCCATAAATCTTCTCTTTAGTCTTCCTAGTCTAGGCCTCCTGCCTGGCAGTTCCAACCTCAACATCCTTCTATCAATATACTCACTATCCCTCCTCTGTATGTGTCCAAACCATCTCAGTCTGGCCTCTGGGTTTATCTCCAAAACATCTGACATGCGCTGTCGCTCCGATGTATACTCCCAGAGAGAACATCAACATTTTAGTCTCTGCTATAAGCCCTGAGTCTTTTCCTCAGTGCGACTGTCTCTAAACCATACAACATAGCTGGTCTCACCACTGTCTTGTACACCTTCCCTTTCATTCTTGCTGATACTTTCCTATATATCACACTTTTCTCCACCCATTCAATTCCCATAATGCTTTGGTCCACTGCCCCTCCTTGTGGATAGGTAGAGGGCTGTCTTACCGAGACAACATGTAGTCCAGGAAATAAGTGAGCCCAGTGTCCATGACATCAGGGAGCCCATGGACACTTTGAAATTGGACACACACAAAACACATTACCCACATAAGAACCCCAGGAACGTGTTTCTTGTCTCCCAAACATCATTAAAATAAGATCTGGTTGCAAAAGGGGTGAAGTGGCCCTTTAATGACTTGGGGATAGCATTTGGGTATTATTGTGCTTATTGTGTAAGCTTGTGCTTATTTTCAGTTATAGGCGTTATTTTCAGTTATTTTCAGTTATAGGCGTGTTTACAAACCAGAATATGCTTGTATGAGCACAAGATACACAAAGCAGCACATCTAGGCTCTGCCATTTAAACCACCATAACTGTACAGGTGTTCTTCTAGATTACTGTTAAAACCCATTCTGGGCGGGAACCCCTTTTGGTGTTTAAAGCATTATGTTATACTTTAGCTATTGAAAAATAGCAGATCTACAAGCTTGTATCTGCTATTTTTGAAAAATCTTGAAAATGTGAAAATCTTTGAATATATATTCTTTCCCAGTGAACGTTTTTAACTCAAATCTTTGCTTCTGCAGGGGGGTCCCTGAAACAAACATGTTTTGAGATTGGGGTCCGGGGCCAATTACATACAATTCTGGGGGTCCTTGACTTGAAATAGGCTAGTTTGAGAACCACTGATAAAGAAACATTTTTTCAGAAAACTGTCAGGATTTAGAAGACAATTTGTTATGTAGAATCTGGTCTCAGGTCTTAATGGGTTAAAGAGAGAGATAGCCAGCACTCCAAAGTCCATTCAAGGTATTGCATTGTGCAGCATGGACATTTGTATTGTCTTTAGATACACGCTGAGGAAGGCTTGACGCCGAAACGCGTCCATGTTTTGATTGTCCACAATGCAATAAATATACCTTGAATGGACTTTGGAGTGCTGGCTATCTCTCTCTTTAACAGTGATTCTTCGTGAGCCGTGCACCCTGTAGGTAATCTGCTTTTTTTTCCTTCCATGTTCTTCTAGATTATGCAGATTGCGGTTGATAATATATATCTCAGTGACTATGTAAATATTGTAGGTTCTGCTGTGGCTTCTGCATTGTTTCAACTTCAGCTAAATGAAAGTTAAAGTAAAGAAATGGAATGGAACTCTGAACTCTGAACTCAGTAGAATCTGCACCTGGCTCGCTGATAACAAACTATCTTTACACCTGGGAAAAACTGAATCAATTCTCTTTGGATCTAATAGTAATCTCAGCAAGGCTTAATTCCTGGTTAGAGTGGGTGACAATATTATATGGCGTTCGAACAGTATCAAAAGTGTCACAGTAAATATTACAGATTTGTAACTCACAAGTTCAGATTTGCAACTCACGTGAGTGAACTCACAGGTTCACATTTGTGTTTTGTATCCACAAGTTCAGATTTGTGTTTTGTATCTGTATTTCGCATCTGTGTTTTGTATCCGTGTTTCGCATCTGTGTTTTGTATTTGTGTTTTGTATCTGTAATTTGCATCTGTGTTTTGTATCCTTGTTTCGCATCTGTGTTTTGTATTTGTGTTTTGTATTTGTGTTTTGTATTTGTGTTTTGTATTTGTGTTTTGTATCTGTAATTTGCATCTGTGTTTTGTATCTGTGTTTCGCATCTGTGTTTGAAACGCAAATGCAAAACACAGATGTGAAACACGGATACAAAACACAGATGCAAATTACAGATAAAAAACACAAATGGTCCACGCTGGTCCATAGCTCTAATGGACCAGCCATAGTGTGTTAGAGCTATGGACCAGAGCCTGCCCCCCTGGGCATTAGAGCTATGGATCAGCGTTCCCCCCATAGGGCGTTAGAGCTATGGACCAGCGTGCCCACCGGGCGTTAGAGCTATGGACCAGCATGCCCCCCGCAATAGGGCATTAGAGCTATGGACCAGCGTGCCCCCGCCATAGGGCGTTAGAGCTGTGGACCAGAGCATGCCCCCCGCCATAGGGCGTTAGAGCTATGGACCAGCGTGCCCCCCGCCATAGGGCGTTAGGGCTATGGACCAGCGTGCCCCCCACCATAGGGTGTTAGAGCTATGGACCAGCGTGCCCCCCGCCATAGGGCGTTAGAGCTATGGACCAGCGTGCCCCCCGCCATAGGGCGTTAGAGCTATGGACCAGCGTGCCCCCCGCCATAGGGCGTTAGAGCTGTGGACCAGCGTGCCCCCCACCATAGGGCGTTAGGGCTATGGACCAGCGTGCCCCCCACCATAGGGCGTTAGAGCTATGGACCAGCGTGCCCCCCGCCATAGGGTGTTAGAGCTATGGACCAGCGTGCCCCCCGCCATAGGGTGTTAGAGCTGTGGACCAGAGCGTGCCCCCCGCCATAGGGCATTAGAGCTATGGACCAGCGTGCCCCCATGGTGTTCGAGCGATGGGATTAGCTGAAGGCGGACCGATCTGATTGGCCGAGGAATCTGTCAATCATTCTGATTGACTGATTGATTCCCTCAGCCAATGATGACGTTCGTTAACGCCCAATGTCAGAAGAGTCTCAAAAGTAGAGCAGCAGAGTTTTAGCACAGTCTCAAAGGTCTCACAGATTTGTAACTCACAAGTTCAGATTTGCAACTCACGTGAGTGAACTCACAGGTTCACATTTGTGTTTTGTATCCACAAGTTCAGATTTGTGTTTTGTGTTTTGTATCCGTGTTTCGCATCTGTGTTTTGTATTTGTATTTTGTATTTGTGTTTTGTATCTGTAATTTGCATCTGTGTTTTGTATCCGTGTTTCACATCTGTGTTTTGTATTTGTGTTTCAAACACAGGTGCGAAACACGGATACAAAACATAGATGCAAATTACAGATACAAAACACAAATACAAAACACAAATACAAAACACAGATGCGAAACACGGATACAAAACACAGATGTGAAACACGGATACAAAACACAAATCTGAACTTGTGAGTTACAAATCTGTAATATTTACTGTGACACTTTTGATACTCTTCTCACCCCATAATATTATCACACGAAAAGATGAAATTACCTACCTAGGTTCCATCCTGGAGGCTAATCTTTCCAGTGATAAAATGGCCACCAACGTAATCAAAAAAGTCAACCAAAGAACAAGATTCCTTTACAGGATCTCCTCACTGGTCAACACAAGTAAGACGCGCGAACGCGGGAAGCGAACGCAGCTCGTGAATTGCAAAAACAACAATTAGAATAAATTACGTAATTTTTTAAGGTTTTTTTAAGTTCTCTTTTTTTTGTGTTTAAGATTTTTCTTAAGTTAAGTTTTTTTTTAAGTTAAGTTTGTTTTAAGTTTTTCCTTAAAGCTTTTCCTTTTTAAGTTTTTTTTTTTTTTTTTAAGTTAAGTTTTTTTTTTAAGTTAAGTTTTTTTTTAAGTTTTTCCTTAAAGCTTTTCCTTTTTAAGTTTTTTTTTTTTTTTTAAGTTAAGTTTTTTTTTAAGTTAAGTTTTTTGTGTGTGTGCGTTTTTCCTTTTTACGTTTTTTTTTTAAGTTAAGTTTTTTTTTAAGTTAAGTTTTTTTTTAAGTTAAGTTTTTTGTGTGTGTGTGTGTGCGTGCGTGCGTGCGTGCGTGCGTGCGTGCGTGCGTGTGTGTGCGCGTGCATGTGTGTGTGTGTTTTTGTGTGTGATACAGCTGCGCCCTCTGGTGGTGGGCGGGTGGTGTTACAGCGTGACACACAGACACACACACAGACACACACACACACAGACGTGATCTGCTGGGTCTCATAGTAAATGCTCACTGCGTTCGCAAAAAACACCTTGAAGACCCTAACAGGAGCCCTCGTACAAGGTTTCTTCGACTATGCATGCACCTCTTGGTACCACAGCACCTCAAAGTCCCTTAAAACAAGGCTCCAGACTTCCCAAAACAAACTTGTCAGGCTCCTACTTGGCCTCACCCCCCGAACCCACCTCACCCCTGCCCACTTTGACAGGCTGGAATGGCTTAGGGTCGAAGACAGAGTACAGCATCTTGCAATGGGTCACCACCAAGATACCCATATACCTGTCCAAATACTTCCTTAATGTTAACGAAGTCCACACCACAACACCAGAGGGAGTGCAACATACCATGTGCAACCCAGATTCGGCACAAACAAGGGACTACATTCTTATGCCACCAAAATGTGGAACACCCTACCAACAGTCATTAAGACATGCAAATCCCTTGACTTCTTCAAATCCGCTCTCAAAGGGCACCTACGGACGGCTGCAATTGGAAACTGGCCCCCGTAAAATCTGAATCCCCCCCACCCACCCCTTTTCCCCTCACTGTATATGTTTCCTTTCCCTTTTTACCTCCTTTATGGTGAATTCCCGTTCTGCTCCTTGGCTTTATAGAAGTGTATATTTGTACGTCTCTAAATGTTTTAATGAATTGAACAAGGCAGACTGGTAGACCCTCTTGTAAACAAGTGTGATGCTGCACCTTTCTTCCTGCACCAGAGAGCAGGGACAGCATAACATGATCACATCTACTCCCCCTCACCTGAAACCAGAGGCGTCATTTCAGAAAAGCCCATATGATGGACACTTAAACCATAAAATAACAAAAAAAAACTGATCTAGGAGCTCACAACACATCACATCGTGACGTGCGACTGCAAGCCTATACTGTATCTGAAGCATGAGGTGCACTGTATTTGGCCCTAACCCTAACCCCCAAACACAATTTGTGTTCAAACATATTATCTCAAGTTAAACAGATGACGTAGTTCAAGTTAAACAGCAGATGTAGAGATTTTGTCAGCCAAAGTGAAACTGCAAGTGTCGGGACACAACATCATCTGAAGAGCTCATCCAATGATAGAACAGACACAACATCATCTGAGGAGCTCATCCAATGACAGAACAGAGATGTAACAGTCACCTGTTGCTAGGTGAGTGGAGTCAGGTTGTCATTATGAGGGTCTAAGTAAAAAATAAAAACAGGCTCAGGCCTCATTCAACTTTCACACGTACCAAACACCAGCGTGTTGGCGTGTCCTGGTTTAGGAAGTAACCCCTTTTGGACACTAGGTGGCAGTATACTACCACTACACATCATGGGGTTGCCCTAAGGCAAAGATAAAGAAACTGTATTCCAACATTTCCAAGACACACACGTCTACACACACACACACACACACACACACACACACACACACACACACACACACACACACACACACACACACACACACACACACACACACACACACACACACACAAACACTGTATACCAGTGGTTCCCAAAGTGGGGTCCGGTGACCCCCAAGGGTCCTTCAGGGAGTTCCAGGGGGGACCCAGCTAAATTATAGTTTGGAACCAAATGGACCCTTATGGGTCTGTAACTCTGAGAGTGTACAATAACGGGTCCATTTGGTTCCATTTGTACACTCTCAGAGTTAAATTGACATTGATTTTACAATATAAATTGGGGGTCCCAGAGATAGAAATTCCATTAAATGGGGGATCGTAGCAGTGGCGTATCCAGGAATTACGTTTTGGACAGGCAAGATAAGTGTTAATTGTCGTCTCCCCGCACACACTCGTAGCACTAAAGGTTTTCAAAGAGATATACCTGCCAGACGAGTAGGATACAAAGGCTGAAAGGCATGCATTTACATTCCAATGGGTGATTGAGGGTCGCACTCTTATCTATACCGCAACGGCCAATCAGCTGTTCAGGTCTTGTTTTTGTCCTCTTTTGTATGGATTTTTGTATGGATTTTGGCCAGGCCAGAAATGGATTTGGACAGGCGGACGCCTGCCCTCGCCTTATTGTAGATACGCCTCTGGATCGTAGCCTAATTCATGTCAAAATGGTGGTCCTTGAAATTAAACGGTTTGAGAATCACTGCTAGAGCTGTAAAATACTTGGAATATATTTTCTAATGAGTATATGAATTTGGGGGTTCTTGAAAAGTTTGGGAACCACTGCTGTATACAACTCAGCAGTTCTATAATCTAATCACATCCTGTTATCTCTGACAGGCTGACGTCAAGGAGGGAGATTATGTTTTCATCCCTAAACATTGTGTTTGTGTGTGTGTGTGTGTGTGTGTGTGTGTGTGCGTGCGTGCGTGCGTGCGTGCGTGCGTGCGTGCGTGCGTGCGTTTGTCTGCCCGGGGATAATTTTACAAACCACTAGTAGTGAAAAGATTTCAGTGAAAAAGATTTTCACTGTTTGGGGACTGTGAAGGATGGAGTCCATTACTTTGTTACAATACACGTAGTAACCCCTGGGCCCCTAGCCTTCTGGGCCCCTAGCCTGGGCCCCAGGCCAGTGCCCCTAGCCTTCTGGGCCCCTAGCCTGGGCCCCTAGCCTTCTGGGCCCCAGGCCTGGGCCCCTAGCCTTCTGGGCCCCTAGCCTGGGCCCCAGGCCTGGGCCCCTAGCCTTCAAAGTGCTTCATAAACACAAGAAGAACGATAAGAGTTTCATTCTTTGTGTATCCTTATTAATTTATTAGTTATCCCATCAACAGTCAGGACAGCAAATGTCTTGGCACTTTTCTTTTACACAAAAAAATAAACACCCTCTGGACTTTACTACACAATAAAAAAATATATATATTTAATACTACATCCAGTGAATCACATGACCAAGAAATGATTGGAACACCATTGATCATTGATGTGGAACGTTCTGCAGATTATTGTTGTTGTTGCTTTTTTCTATTGCTGATTTGTGCTAACATTTAACATTGCATGTTCTGTAGAACAGCAATGTGATATTCTACAAAGCTTAGCACAGATGCTCACAGACACGATCGGCTGCACGCACACACATTCCCATGAAAACGTCAGATTGTCAAATCAGTATGGATTTGTGCATAAGTATTCTGACAGAACACCTGATATCAGAGAATATAAGAGTTGTTACACACGATTAATATTCCGACATGAAACAATTCATTTTTGTCCTCCATATTCATTTCACAATATTATTGTAATATTTAATATCCAATAATAAACAAATAAAATACAATAAAAAACCAATCAGAATGTACAGTAGTTAAGAATCCATCTCAGAATACTGCTGAATACCTCCTAAAATCATAATTATTAATGCGACCCACTGAATACACAAACTAAGCAATGCATACGCTCTCTTTATAATATAATTATTATAATTTTGTCTATTCTTACTGTAATTTGAAACTCGGTCAAAATGTTGATGATTAGCATGGCATTAAAACACATACAGAACCGCAAGAGGTCAGATTAAACTCAATTTTGGGCTGTCATTTTGTAGGTTACATGATGATGTATAACTGTAAACAACTCACTTGGTTGGTTGCAGTGGCGTGCACAGACATTTAGAGGGGCAGGTGCTCAAGTTAAAAAAAGGGCACCTTGTGCAGCGCGTGGAACCGGCCGGTTGCCTTAATCTATTTTGGGCGGGAACCCCTTTTGGTGTTAGCATTATGTTATGCTTTAGCTATTGAAAAATAGCAGATCTACAAGCTCATAGCGCGCCACCGAGTGGCGCGCTACGAGCTTGTAGGTCTGCTATTTTTGAAAAATCAAAAAAAAAAAAGGAAAAAAAAGTTTTTCTTTTTTTCAAAAGGGCACATTGCCAAAAGGGCATGGGGTGCTCTAGCACCCCCTAGTGTCTATCTGTGCACGCCACTGGTTGGTTGAGATCAACATAAGTTATGTTGAAGGGTACAAATTCTAATACCGTTGAGTATCCATAAGCAGCCTATACAGTATACATGTATTCTAATACTTCTGAATGTAAGTGTATATAATTGTGTAAGTAATGATGTAATAGTTGTCTGAGCCTGTCAAATATCTACAGTATATGTACAATTTACAATTTTGACATTTAGCATCTTAATCCAGAGCGATTTACATTAAGCAAGAACAAAAAGCAATACATCACATACATAAAAAAGTAGTCATCATGAATCATACGTAAGCTAAGAACGTAACAGTGGAATATCTATATAATGAAACTATGCATGTATACTTTATAGTGCTATGTCTACATAAAATGCTATAAGTCTACATAAAATGCTATAAATCTACATAAAAAACTATCTAAGTTACATAAGTTGGGCCTTTGCATACGCCTGTAAGGTTGTCGGTCGGCCGTATGCCGTCGGTCGGTCGTATGTCTGGTCATGTGTAGCAGAGTGGCTCAAAACCTCAGCCTGATGGCCTAAAAGTCTCCCCAAATCATAGGGGATATCCCTTTTGCTTAGTGGTTAAGATGTTGGCTTTCCACGCTGGAGACCCGGGTTCGATTCCCGGGTGTTACACATGCATGACAAATTCTTTCACAGCTAATTATTGTCCTCAGTGAATAACAGTATGAGTGCATAAAACAAGTTGGAAATGAAATTGATACAATCACACTAGCTAGTAGAATCCATCCTTCAGCGATAATACATATAATACAATATACCTAATCCATTCGATACAGTATGTATTGGCACACATCTGTTGACTTTTACGGGCAAATGTTATATCCCTAAATAATTATAATACCCATTGGTTCCAATGAGGAATGCAACAACAACAACAACAAAGGTTCTCGCTAAAATTGTGACTGAGTGACTTTCAACAGGCCAGCACGTACCTTCCAGGTCATCACAACTTTTAAAATGGTGGAGGACCCTACAAAGGTACAGTATATGACAATCTCGGATCACTTTCCATGGACAAAGAATGCCTGTTTTCACGTTGTCCTTCTATATTCAATGGTCAAAGTACAAATGAGCATACATATCACCAAAAGTATCACAGTGCAGATAGTTAAACAAAGAAATTCCCTGTTTTTCATTGGTGGCCCTACAGAGACAAATGCCTTAAAATAGTAGTTGCTTGTACTGAATGAGCAGGTTTAACCTGGTCATGTCATCACATAATCTCTGTTACCTCCAGAAAGTACTTAATAGCATCTCTATTTTGGGCATGTCTTTGTAGGCCAAATTCTTAAAAAAGAAAAAAAGAAAAGAAAATCACATCTATGATGTACATCTTGAAAGAAAGTGCCAAAAAAGTAAATGTTTTCCCCACTTTGTAAATGGTAGTGTTTCTGCAGCAAAATATAATTGGCTAAAGTTCAATCAGTCATTGTAACTTAATCTCTACATAGCAACCATTGCTAGAAAAGCCCTCGACTTATTTCTACTTAGTAGTAGTAGTATAGTCGACAGTGTGATTTAAACACATAGTGTTATCGTGTGCCAAAAAGAACCGATCTACAAGCTCACAGCGCGTTGCGGCATGTTGCAACATTTTCGACCATTTCCGGCACGTGACAACTCCATGCGATGGTGTACAAAAGAAGCATAAAAGTGCAATGCTTGTGTCCTTTAAAGTGGCGAGTCTGCTCCACCAAAGGTCTGGAACTCCTCAGAGGAGGAGTATTTCTCAGAGGAACGTCCGGCTGACTGTCGGAATTCTGCGGCGATCTGGTCAAACGTGCGGCCCTTGGTCTCCGGCACCTTGAGGTAGGTGAAGACGAAGAAGCCGAGCAGAAAGACGGTGAAGATGATGAAGACATAAGCGCCGCACAGTTTCTACAGGGAAGGTTAAGGGAGGGAAAAAAAGACAGTTTATGTTCCATTCATGTATGCAAGTCCTGTTAGTGTAGCAGAGTGGCTCAGAGCCTCTGCCTGAGGCATTCTATGGGAAAAAAGGGGTCAACCTGTAACAGAAACTCTTTCAACTTTTTTTGTTCCATAAATATGTTAGTAAAAACATATCAAAAGTCCTAAGAAACCCCAGTGGTGTAAGTTGCCCAAACATTTGTGATGACGGCTATGGCCGTTTCTAGCCCAAGGATTGTTTTTCGTTGTTTAACAATCTGTATCTTGTGATAATGTATGTCTGTTGTTGTTTATGTATGTTCTACTGTTTGTAATGTCTTTTAAGAGCTTTTATTATCTGCTGTAAAACAAAGTGCCCAGCTTGGGACATATAAATAAACTTGACCTTGACGTTGAGAATGTTGCCTTATATAGGCTGTTAATGGTACCATCACCTTTTTTTAGCATTTTTCAATATGTTCCACCACTGGGATTTTTTAGGAATTTGATATGTTGTTACTAACATATTTATGAAACAAAAAAAGTTGAAAGAGTTTCTGTTGCAATTTATTTGAGGTTAAACCCTATAATGCCCGGCCAAGAGAGATGTTATTATTTAGAAAGATTGCCTATATTAGGCTTCATTGTAATGCAGTAATGCATTGCTATATGGATTACACAGTAACCCTTGTTATTAAACAAACACTATATATGATTACTATTTGAATATAGAGCTATTTAACACTTATTTTAACAAACAATATCACTTACTGCACCTTCTTATATCATATGGAAGGTGAATCCTTCAAGCAGTATGCAAGTGCTAAGTAAAAGATAATTTGCCTTGATGAACTGTAGTCTTAAGGGCCTTCCAAACGGGGAGCGATAAAACGCGCCTATAGTTCATTTTCAATGAGACCTGCGTTTTTCCTCGGAGAAGTCGCGGTGCGACAACGCAAACGTATTTATGTGAGCGCGGTCCCGTGAATTTGTTGCGCGCGTGCTCGTTTCGTGCACACGCCCACGACTCATCTGACCTGGATTCGGTTTAGCTTTTTTTTTAACGCTTGCGTTGTCGCGCCCCTCTTGAGCAGACCTGTCGTTGATCCAGGCAACAACGTGTGCGTTCCTCGCTCCCCGTTTGCAAGGCTCTCTAGACCGCATGTTAAAGTTCCTTGGTACTATTAATTCTAAATTTAGTTTAAAAAGAACCATAATTCTGGCAGTGTCCCTTGTTGGGAGTTGGATACTTAGTCGAGTTCCTTACCTCAACATACGGGAAAAACATTCCCACCATGAAGTTGGCAGACCAGTTGGAGAAGCCGGCCACGGCGATGGCAGCGGGCCGGGGACCCTGGCCGAAGAGCTCCGCTGTGATGAACCAGGGGATAGGACCGGGGCCGATTTCAAAGAAGGCCACAAAGGAAAAGATGGCCACGATGCTGACATAAGACATCCACTTGTACTGGTTCTGAGGAGAGGAAACCACGCCGGGGAAAAGTATTCAGTCATTTGAAACAAAGGTTTCAATTGTAAAACATCAGCACTCGTGACAATACCTGCTTTCTACTGTTCAGTGCTCATTGGTTGCATTTAAAGGTCACAATGAGGCAGGTGAAATTATGATCCACATTGAACATTGCTAATGGTGAAACTTTATATTGCTGTGTTTTGGATCTTAAACTAAGTAAACCTGGCCGCCATACACTTACAGTCAATTCCATGGCAACGGTCATGCAGACGGCTGATACGGCCATTCCCATTAGGCCAGTCATCTGGAGGGATCTTCTGCCTGCACGTTCCACTATAAACAACTGGCCAGAGAGAATACCAAAGTTAGAGACTGAGACATGTTAAAGGTATATTCAGTGATTTCACTTCATTCAAATATCACTTCTTTTTTTGTTTTGTTGTGATAATCCTCCCTACTATAGAGTGTGCTGACCATATAAGGAGTTCCTCCCTGCCCCCAGTTAACCCCTGGGGTCAAAAAAAACCTTAGGTTTCATTTTTGGCTAGGTGGCCCAGCCTTCATCCAATCAGGATAGAGAGGGGCCTTCCGCCAATCATGATCGAGCGGGGGCGGGCCTTAGTGTATGTGCTGTTGGCCTGTTGCATGTCCCCCCACTGCCTAAACTAAATTGTAAATTGTACTGTAGTGCGTACATGTGCACATCTTGTATACCGGGGCGGACCGGGGGGTTTTCCATATCACCCAAATCACTGAATGCTCCTTTAATGTTTAGACTGGGTTTCCACAGATAAAGAAAATTAGTCAAATGAGCGTCCGTGGCCTCATCTAAATCAAAGTTGAAATGAAAAAGGTTTAGATTGTATAACTTACGGACACCACAGTAAAGGCAGTGTTGACCACTCCTGCCCCGATGGTAGCATACACAGGCTGAGACACCCCTGCTCGTTCGAAGATCCCCGTAGAGTAGTAGAACACCTGTAGCGGATGACAGTAGAGGCCGTTACCATGGAAACATGTTTCTAGGGGTACAACCAGACAGTCGCGTCAAAAAGGCATCAAGAAAACGCCTCGCCCAGGCGTCGTCTCTTCTGGGTTTTTAACCCATTTTGGGCAGGAACCCCTTTTGGTGTTTTAAGCATTCTGTTCTACTTTAGCTATTGAAAAATAGCAGATCTACAAGCTCATAGCGCGGCACTACGAGCTTGTAGATCTGCTATTTTTGAAAAATCGAGAAAATGTGGCGCAAATCTTTGAATATATATTCTTTTAGAGCGAACGTTTTTAAACAGTTGGTTGGTGGAAATGACACTAGTGCGTGGCTTCAACTTGTAGCGTGGGCAATGCGTTTCTGGTTTTCCCCTTATAATGGGAGTGGATGGGACTTGAAGCTGCTCGACGCGACTGTCTGGTTATACCTTGTTATGTGTATCTATGTTTATGCTTAATTAATGTGGACAATGGACATTACTTCTATTGCAAGCGAAATTATAAACTACAACTGCATTTCAGAGGGAAATATTGTACTTTTTACTTCCCTATTTGACAGCTTTAGTTTACTTTGCAGATTTGAGTCTAACACAGGATCTTTTTTCATAATTAGACGGGATGATTTAGATCGCGAGTTATGAACGTTTTAAGATTTTCGTCCGCTAAACAGGCAGGGAACATTTTCGATGACGTGTCACTGTTGTGCAACACCGAGGATTGGGCAACAAGCGCTCCTAGGCTGTGGAGCGATGCGACCGGTTTTGATATCATTAATCTCCGTCCGTTTTATCAATCTCCGTCTCGGGCAACTGACCGTGCACTTGAACTTGACGGTGATCTCCGTATGGGGCCCTTAAACTGTTAATAATAATCATATATATTATATATGATTCTGAAATGTGCATTGTGCGTATTGACAACATTAACTTTAGCTACTAATGTGGATGCTCATACTTTGGACTTTGACTTCAGTAAGATTTTGAATGTAGGACTATTACTTTATTATTATTACTTTAAATATATTTTTTTACACTGTAATATTGCTACAAAGTATCAATGATCTGAGTACCTCTTCCATCACCGGTGTACTCTTCCATCTGGCATGTATATTATGTATGTCTCAATAGATTAAAACAACATTACATATTATTTAAACATTCCTTCCACTCACTGCGTTAATACCGGACAACTGCTGTGAGAGCTGCAGCATAATGGCGATGAAGATGGGCTGGCGGTAGAGGTCATTGCGGAACAGCTCTACGATGGTCACCGCCTTCTCCTTCATCATCTGTCTGCTTTCCTCCTTCATCTCCAGCATGTCAGCACTCACCTCGTCTGTGCCCCGCAGCTTCGTCAAGACTGGCAACACAATGGTAAACATGTTGTTGTTGTTCATAAATCCAATGTCCTTTTTAAAAAAAGATGTTTACACAGCAAAATCCGGAGCATTCATTTAAAAGTGAGGACGAATAACAATTCAATACTTCATCCACTGAGCTTTTAAAAACGTGTGGAATAGAAGTAGCCTACTTCCCCCAAATCCTTTTAATTACATCTGTGAGCTCACAATGGCCATTTTCATAGTTGTTTTTTTTGTCCTTTCACATTATAATGATGCAAACTGCATGAGTGCTGCCTTATAGATTTGTCTCATGGAAATAAGGAACCTTATGCCGCAGAGGTGGAGTGGAGTGTGACATATTATGGCTGAATGGAACCTTAACTCTGAATGTGTAAAACTGGACCCAAACCCCCACCCTCTGTTTCTTGTCTCTCTCCATGTACAGTCCAAGAAAATATAAATGTCTTGGAGTCAGAACAGGCACATGGCGGGCCAGAGTGACTGGCAGGTTTTTTTTTAGGTTTGATGCTGTGGATAGTACACATGCATGCGTGCGTCTCACCTAACAACATTTAAATCTTCTTTTTACAGCATTGGTTCCCAAAGTGGGGTCCTGGGACCCCTAGGGGTACTTGAGGGAGTTCCAGGGGGGACCCAGCTAAATGATAATTTGGAACCAAATGGACCCTTATGGGTCTGTAACTCAGAGAGTGTACAAATGGAACCAAATGGACCCTAACGGGTCCATTTGGTTCCATTTGTACACTCTCAGAGTTAAATTAGCATTGATTTTACAATATAAATGGGGGTCCCAGAGATAGAAATGCCATTAAATGGGGGTCCGTAGACTCTAATGCATGTCAAACTGGGGGTCCTTGAAATTAAACAGGTTGAGAATCACTGCTAGAGTCGTAAAAATCTTCTCTTATGGGGGTCCCTGGCATATCTTTTCAAATGGGGGTCTCACCACTCCGGGCCTTGCTCTCCTCATTGCAGTTGATGAGGAGGTAACGAGGGCTTTCAGGACAGAATGGCAGCAGGGTGCACTGCAGCACAGCCGGGATAAAGGTGAAGGCCAAGAGCATGGGCCAGAGAGTGGCATTCCCCATGAGCGACTCGACCCCAAACACCTGCACAAAACACACACAGCATTTAGGCTCATCATCCCCAAAATAGATGAGACATCTTAGGTGATGAGCGTCCTAGCCAACATATGCTAACATGTTTTATGATACCCAAGATACCCAAGATTTCCCTTATAGTCAGTCTTTACCCTGATACTGTCTGAAATTAAATTAAATATATTTTTGCACACACACAAGGGGAATACAAGTAAATGTTCTGCACACAAAGTTACTGCAGTACATTGGTAATTCAGTCAGGACAACTCAAGAATGGATGGAATATATATTTATTGAATATAAAATGAGCAATATATTTATTATGATTTGGCGATGAATTGGATCTGCTTTTTAGGTACTGAGATCAAGCGCATCAGTCCCAACCATAGGGACTCCGAATCCCCCGTACCAGCAGATCCAAAACGACAGGTGGTAGCTGGGGTGGAGGAGGGTGAGCAGAAAAAGTTTAAGCAGGCAGCAGCACAGCAGTATCAGTGTGCAGCAGCAAGTAAACAAGCAGATTGAGCAGAGCAAACTTCCAGTTAAATAGCCGGTATGAAACTGGAATAAGTGTGTCATTTGTCAAATTAGTTTAGATGAGAAAGTCTCTCATATAGAATATTATGAGCAACTCCTTTTCGAGTGTTTGTCAGGGCACGTGCTCCAGCAAAAACATTCTCTAACACACCAACAGCCTTTTGACATGACACTGTAGCTCAACCCTAAAGTATTTGAAGGATCTTGCCTGTGCCATAAGGATGCCAATCACGATGCCAAGCTGATGCAGGGTACCCAATGCACCACGGAGAGCAGTGGGAGCGATTTCCCCGAGATACATTGGCACGAAGCCAGTGGAAAGGCCAGAGTACAGGCCCACGACGAAACGGCCAATGATGAGCATCTCGAAGGACGACGCCAGCTTGGAGAAGCCCATTAGGCCAGCAGCGATGAAGGCCAGCACGTTGACAATGAGCATGGAGTTTTTCCTGCAAAATAGCATCCACTGTACATTGTTAAAAACATTCACTTGCTCTCTTTACGAAGAAAAAGTTGCGTTTGTCGAGTGCATGATTAATATTACTCCCGTTTCGAATGCCATCAATGCATTGAAAGGGACAAAATCACGTTTAATCAGAGCATTCAATGCTCCAGTAGACGCGTCTACTGACCTGCCAGATCTCAGTAGGCTGCATTCTGTGCGCTTGATCACGGCTTCCAGCGACGACGCGCGTTGTCAACTGACTACGTGGCCGGTTAAAACTGATATGAGGTTAGGGGACTTACGTGGCCGGTTAAAACTGATATGAGGTTAGGGGACTTACGTGGCCGGTTAAAACTGATATGAGGTTAAGAGACTTATGTGGCCGGTTAAAACTGATATGAGGTTAGGGGACTTACGTGGCTGGTTAAAACTGATATTAGGTTAGGGGACTTACGTGGCTGGTTAAAACTGATGAGGTTAGCAGACTTACGTGGCCGGTTAAGACTGATATGAGGTTAGGGGACTCACGTGGCTAGTTAAAACTGATATGAGGTTAGGGGACTTACGTGGCCGGTTAAGACTGATATGAGGTTAGGGGACTCACATGGCCAGTTAAAACTGATATGAGGTTAGCGGACTTACGTGGCTGGTTAACTGTTTCCGTCCATAGGACGTAGCCACACGTCCTAGGGAATCCAATCGAGGGATGCATTGGACGTACACGTCCTAGCGCATCCTCAATGATATCAAGCTAGGGGAGAATATTCTGAATTTTTCCCTTTTTTATTTTTCAGTCCGACTCTTGGCCACCATGCTTCGCTTTTCAGTCATATTAGCTTACCGCTCGATTAGCTGTTAGCGCAGCAGAAAGAATGCCTCGTATCTGCTCATCTAGGTGGTTTTGATCTGATGGATATACTAAGCGCTTCATTTCTGACTTCAACATGCCTCTCGTTCAAAAATATGAACGCTTTGGAGCTTCTAGCGATATAATAGACTCGAGACCAACGTAAGCTAGCAAAATATTTCTCAGTTTTTTTCCCGGATTGTTTCCAGGGGGGGGGGTTTCAGAGTAAAAGCGACCATGTCTTTCCGGCACCCCAGAGCTTCTATTTTGAAGGAATCCCGGCACTGATTGTGTTCAAACTGATATGAGGTTAGGGGATTTACGTGGCTGGTTAAAACTGATATGAGGTTAGGGGACTTACATGGCCGGTTAAAACTGATATGAGGTTAGGGGACTTACGTGGCCGGTTAAAACTGATATGAGGTTAGCAGACTTACGTGGCTGGTTAAAACTGATATGAGGTTAGGGGACTTACGTGGCCGGTTTAAACTGATATGAGATTAGGGGATTTACGTGGCCGGTTAAAACTGAGGTTAGGGTTAGGTTTCTGGTTTAAGGACTTCAGTGTTTTGTACCATACAATTGTATGTATAAGTACTCCAAAACATCACAATATAACGTTTCGCACGTAGACGCGTCTACTGGAGCATTCAATGCTCTGACTAAACATGATATTGTCCCTTTCGATGCATTGATGGCATTCAAATCCGCAAAAATATTCTCAGTCACGCACCTTCCAAAACGGTTGACGAAGAGGCCAACAGAGAAGGAGCCGCAGATTCCTCCCACGGAGAAGATAGCCACGGAGGCAGACCACAAGGTGGTCAGAGCGGTCGTGGTGATGCCCTCTGAATACCTGCTGTTCCACGTCTCATTGTAGAAGTTCTCAATAATCTGTAGCACAAGACAACACAGCAGATAATACTGTATATAGCATCCTCATTTTGGGGGTACATTCACAGAAAATAGCAAATCTACAAGCTCACAAGACACAACGTGCCACAACGTGATGCGTTGTGAGCTTTTAGATCTTCTATTTTCAGAGTTGAGTTGATGGGTCAACAGAATACCACACGAGTCGCCCCTTTACCAACTCGCCCCGGGCGTACAGCCGGCGGAACTGTGCGGCCTGGTATTCCTAAGTAACCTAAGTAAATTATGCTTAAACGGTTAAACCTAACCTTATTACTAACCTTAACCCCAGTAAAACTATGCCTAACCTTAACTTATTTCTAACCTTATTCTCAGTAAAACAAAATAAAGAATACATGAACCGCGGCACCGAGCGGTCGGCGTGAGGTCGGCGGAAAAATCGAGGGGCGAGATGGTTTAGGGGCGACCGTACCTGATACCGGTCAACAAGGTGAGCATATTTTGACAAATTAGACTTTGTGAAACACAAAAATAACATTCTTTTCTGTTTTTGAAGAACAATGTTGGTTGTTGATCTTTAGAGTACCATTGGTGTAAACTGTAAACCTTATTAATCCCTCAAGGCAAAATTCAGTTACAGCTTCACCCATACTTTAATGCTTAGTATGAGGTATAAGTACAACAGCCTTGTGTTCCTAAAACAGAAAGATTAGGTATTGGGTAAGACTGACGTTATCTTTCAGGACCTTTCACTGCTTTGTCTCAACCATTACTCAATGGCTCTGGTCTCAGCCACCGCGGTAGATATTTTGACATTCCATTTATTTATTTATTTTAATGTTGCCACTACTGTTGGAGCAGCCATAAACTACACAGGTTCATCCCGATGTTCTGGGCATCTTTGTAATGTTAGTGTCAGTAAAAAGCAGGTAAAAGAGTAACGTTTGAGGCAGACTAACATCAGTCACTTTTCCATTCACTGTAGTAGAAGCTTGGTGCGGGGAAACCGCAGATGTGTCATCTCCGCCTACAGGAAATACGTAGGCTGCGACCATGAGACCCGTTACGGAATCGGTCAATATATTGCACAAAATCTTATCAGGTCTCTCAGAAAGTGAGAGAAACAGAGCGACACTATCATCACAGTCAGGCAAAAACCTTTTTATATATTTATTACATTTATTTTTCACAAGTTAAAGCAATCTTCTATACTCCATCGCATGACAGTGAGGGTCGTGCAAAAGTATCAAATAGCAGTTCTACAAACTCACATTGTGTCACAATGCAATGTGTTGGGACGTTTTTGGTTTTTACCTGGGACACCATGCAGGTTGAAAGGGATTAAATCTGTATATAGGTTATAGAAATAATTAATCAATGTATTGTACTAACAAGAGCTTGTTACTTAATAATAACTATCCGAGTACTCTCTACTGCCCTGGCGGTAGAGACTCTGACTCTGGCGGAGTCAGGTTAATATAAGGAAGTGTAGGCTACAGACAGACAGAAGGACTGAGTGACAGACATTTTCCGGTGCATTAATAGATAGATTACAGCACAGATTATTTTTTTCCCCATTTCCTTAAAAGTAACAGTTTTGGACATACAAGGGTTGAAAGTGGTGCTGCTCCAAAACTGTATGATTGAATTTAAGCATTTGAACTTTGTGGGAGGCAACAGTCCTGCGCATGAGACTATAAGGTCTTTGGTAAAGTTATTCATGTTCCACACTATGAACGATGGCTTGCATATCGTAGAACACATTATTCTGAAAGGAAACCGTACTCACCTTTTGGGGAGCGTTGATGACACCAGTGTTGTAGCCAAACTGCAGTGAACCAATGACAGCTGTCCCCACCGCCAACATCAGTGGTAACGTCACTCGCTGTTGACAGGCCAAACAAAGGAAACTTAAACATCTGCATTTCAAAATTTAAAAAATCCATGGTCCAACAAACATCCAGTTTGAGTGTGTGTTTTAGAGGCATTTCTATGGCTTTTATTTAAATTTTTAACATGCACATTATGAAACAACGGTGTATCAAGTGGAATTGTAGGCCTATTCTATTCTCTTCTGCTCTGACAGTCATTTAAAGGTGCCTGGCTGCAAGTGCAACCCTTTATCAAATTCAAGTTAAAAACTACAGCATATTCAAAACATGGCAGGCTAGTAAGTAATGCAGCAGCAGAATAATAAAATGAAGTGTGCCCAGAGCCTCTTAAAACCTGATTCATACTTAGTTGCACATCCTGTCTTGCAGTGGCATGCAAATAAGTATAAATCAGCCATAAATGTTTCACCTACTGTATAACATTTTAATCAAACAGATCTCTATATAATTATATATATTGGTGAGCAGGGAAACAAACGTTTGTTAGTAAACACACAGACAAAATAGGCTGGCTGAGTACGGCTTACTACACACTCTGAGCCCATTATGTAACAGACACACACACACACACACACACACACACACACACACACACACACACACACACACACACACACACACACACACACACACACACACACACACACACACACACACACACACACACACACACACACACACACACACACACACACACACACACACACACACACAATTACACTTTTGTATCTATTTCTTTTCATTTATTTTCAAAAACAATCTGCAAGCTCACAGCACATCACATTGCAATGCGTTGTGAGCTTGTAGATCAGCTATTTTCAAATAGCCAAAGGCTTAATTAAGTATTTAAAGAGTTCCTCTTTTTACTGAGGACCCCCTTGAACCCCTTCAAGGACCTCTAAGGGTGATGTGACAATAATGATGAGTCTGATTCATCTTATGACTCTTATGGCTCTAAAAAGACCACCTCTAAGGACAGTGAGAGCTGAGAGCCTGAACATTACATCAGCAACCTGTTAATAGCATTTTAAGCCTTCTCTCGTGAATAGTGTGATGGGCTCCTACACGTATGTACTGTGGAGACAACGTGATCGCTGAGCTGTGTAAGGGATCAACCAGCACTGCCACTACGGCACGATCACCACAACACAGCCACGAACCGCTGCACGGCACGTACACGCCTCAGCGTACCACCTGATATCTGACTCAGGACTCCTCAGGGAAGATTCAGAACCAGCGTGTGTGTGTGCGTGCACATGCGTGTGTGCGTGCGTAATACTGTACATTTAATTTTATAGTGCATATCATTCCTGTGAGGTACCCTTTTTTTACCTTTTTTTTACCCCCTGAGGCTGGCCACCTCAGGGGGGTTTCAACTAGCCTGGTGGGGCTACGAGGCTGGCCACCTCAGGGGGGTTTCAACTAGCCTGGCGGGGCTACGAGGCTGGCCACCTCAGGGGGGTTTCAACTAGCCTGGTGGGGCTACGAGGCTGGCCACCTCAGGGGGGTTTCAACTAGCCTGGTGGGGCTACGAGGCTGGCCACCTCAGGGGGGTTTCAACTAGCCTGGTGGGGCTATGAGGCTGGCCACCTCAGGGGGGTTTCAACTAGCCTGGTGGGGCTATGAGGCTGGCCACCTCAGGGGGGTTTCAACTAGCCTGGCGGGGCTATGAGGCTGCCCACCTCAGGGGGGTTTCAACTAGCCTGGTGGGGCTACGAGGCTGGCCACCTCAGGGGGGTTTCAACTAGCCTGGTGGGGCTACGAGGCTGCCCACCTCAGGGGGGTTTCAACTAGCCTGGTGGGGCTATGAGGCTGGCCACCTCAGGGGGGTTTCAACTAGCCTGGTGGGGCTATGAGGCTGGCCACCTCAGGGGGGTTTCAACTAGCCTGGCGGGGCTACGAGGCTGGCCACCTCAGGGGGGTTTCAACTAGCCTGGTGGGGCTATGAGGCTGGCCAAGCCACTGCCAGGCTAGGTTTCAACGCCTTTTTGTTTGAACATATACGTTTTGAGAGTATATTCCTACATTCACCCTCACCCTATTCAAAATATTCTCCCCAATGACACAGCGGAAACAGGTACGGTCTTCAAGGGCCACTTCACCCCTTTTGCAAGCAGATCTTATTTTAATGATGTTTAGGACACAAGAAACACTTTCCCGGGTTTTCTATGTGTGTACTATGTTTTTTTTAAATATATATTTTAGTCAAAACCGTGAAAATGTGGTCTCACTTCCTTCCTGGACTACAAAGTCCAGGAAGGAAGTGTTCAAATGTTTACAAGTTTATCGAGATGAAAGTCCCTACTCCACAGTCCCCACACATTGGCAGCACTCCATGTTTACGGCACGCACAGACAGACAGACAGAATATTCTGTAGTGTAGGCCAGGGTTCCCCAATAGGCGGCCCGCGGGCCATTTGCGGCCCGCGGAGCGCCCCCTTGCGGCCCGCGGAAGGGGGGGGGGGGGGTCCCAGATATAAATGGCATTAAATGGGGGTCAGTAGCCTGTGCATGTCAAACTGGGCATCCTTTTCAAATGGGGTCCTGCCCTGAAAATGAATTTTCAGGGCAAGACCTCAACCTCACGCGTGCGGACTCGGCCCCCAGCCTGGTACCCTAGTCAAAATATGGCCCTCGAGGAAAATTAATTGGGGAACCCTGTAGGCTATAATACACTGCACTGTTTTTATGTGTTTCCTTAAGCAATTGATTAATGTACTCGTCCTAATTTCGATCAGGGCTTCAGTCTCCTCATTCGACCACGTCTATCCACGGTAACGGGACATCTTTGCGCTGCGTAAAATATGCCTTCTCCGTCTCCAACTGTGTTCAGCTCCTCACCCGCCACATTGTTTGCTTCGTTTCCTTTATTTAGGCTACTGCGGATTGCATTCACACCTGCACCGAATCGTAATCAAGTGGGATTGGAAGTGAAGCGAAACCCCCGTTTTTGCTCGGAGTAGAATGCGGTTCTTTGATACGCATTAGGATTCAAATGAGCCTTCACACCTGCCAAACGAAGTGCACTTTCTGACAATGCGCAGCAGAATTCGTTTTAATCGCAGCAAAGCTTTCTGGTGTGAATGTCACCTAAGACAGAAGTTCTCATAATCGGATCTAGTGAGCAGAAAGAATCAATAATAAGCAGACTTGGCAACCTGACTGTAGAAAGTAACAGTACAGTAAAGAACTTGGGGGTCATTATTGATTCTGAATTGAATTTTAATTCACCTTTTCTGGTCAACCCATGCATGGGTTGACCAGAAAAAAAAGCACTGCCTCCACTTGACTAATGTTAACAAAGTCCACACCCACAACACCAGAGGGAGTGCAACGAACCATGTACAACCCAGATTCGGCACAAACAAGGGACTAAATTATTTTCACTCCTATGCCACCAAAATGTGGAACGCCCTACCAACAGTCATTAAGACATGCGATTCCCTTGACTCCTTCAAAACCGCTCTCAAAGGGCACCTACGGACGGCTGCAATTCGAAACTGCAGGCCCCGTAAAATCTGAATCCCCCCCACCCCTTTTTCCCCTCACTGTATAGGTATGTTTCTTTTCCCTTTTTACCTCCTTTATGATGAATTCCTGTTCTGTTCTTTGACTATAGAAGTCTCTATTTGTACGTCTCTAAATGTTTTGATGGAATGAACAAGGTGGACCCTCTTGTAATGTGTAATGCTTAATTGGGTCGTCCACTCACAGTTAACAGTCTTTGTATTGAGTTTGTGCTTGAAATGTACTGTAATTCTGCAAACTGTTAATAAATATTTCAATCAATCAATCAAAAAAACTCTCCACACAAGCACAAATCTACAAGCGCTCTGACAGTTTATGGATTACATACACATGCTTCACAGTCACTCAAGGGTAAAACTGCATTGCAGGGCCACTACACAGTGGCTCTACCATGCAGCTCCAAAGCAATTAAGGCATCCCTGGTCCCCATCTCCTTTTTATGTCACTATCAATTGTTTTATCTACATATTTTATTTTTTATGTCAGTCTAGAATTGTTGAATCTACCCCTACAATGGTCGGCTGTGTGTGTGTGTGTGTGTGTGTGTGTGTGTGTGTGTGTGTGTGTGTGTGTGTGTGTACGCGTGCGTGCGTGCGTGCGCGAGAGACTGTGAGTGCGCATGCGTGCGTGTGTGTGTGCAAAACAAACGTTTAGAGAGGAGCATGCATGAATAGTAGGCAGGAGTGCAAGTCTAAGCATACATGGTGCGCAGCTTCTGACAAACAAATCACTATTTTTGCCTTCCAACTTGAGAAAGGCCCTGAACTGAACTGTAGGCTAGGCTAACTGCAGTTTTGCGACATATTTTTAATTGAACACAAAATATAGATTACCTCCCCACTGGACTCCATGGTGGCTTTGCAGCGACGGAGGTTGCAGCTCAGCAGGTGTTTTATATTCTGTTAACACGCCAAACTTCAAAGTCCACTGTTTAGCTTAATAAGTCTTAAAATAAAATAAAAAGATTTAGAGCCAATTAAATGTCCCAGACAGAGGCAAAATTGCCAAAGGTCTCACCGTTTAGGTTAGACAAGCAAGTGCAAGTTCTACACCGTTATCTGAAGCTCCCGTTGACTTGCATGTGGAAAATAAGCCGGTTATGTTGTGAATCCTGATTGGCTGGCAGGCTGCCATGTCTACTTGGGGGCAGAGCCATAGGGGGGTGTCTACTTGAGTCAACTTGACGGAGGTTCGTGCAGACAGTCACGGTGTACAGTAGCTACATTGTGGATGTGCCAAACGTCCACGCCACAGTAAAAGTTCTTGGACGTTTGGTTCGTCACTTTACCGTAATACCCTATTGCTGCCTTGCAAGTTTCAACCATGGAAGGCTGTGATGATGATGACAGGGTTTCGTCAAATGTGATGACAGTGACAGGCAGCCGTCATCTTTGGAAAAGTGGCTATGGCCGTCGTCCAAAACAAATACTAGCTTGCAATGGATTCAGAATGATGAAAACCCCCTAGTTTGACCTGTCACATGCTACTTTTATGATTAATTGAAAATGGACCACCCTGATTGTCTAAACAAGTCTTAGTGCTTTTTCTGGTTTTATTGACCTGTAGGCTACTTGAGTGATAGTATTTTGTGAGTGGTACTGGTAAGCATTTATTTTGCAGATTGGTCACAAATTAGTTAACTAACTAGTTAACTAAATGCTTGTGATTATCAGGGGTGAGGGGTGGATGGGCTAGCTGTCTCCATGAAGACACCCTCAGGCTTTAGCTGTGTGTGTGTGTGTGTGTGTGTGTGTGTGTGTGTGAGTGAGTGAGAGAGAGGGAGAGGGGTAGGCTATATATTATGATTATTGCTACTGAAAATCACTCTTCATGTGACCACCGCGCTCTGACTGTAGGTGCGCTACCCGTTCAAAACATATAAAAATAACAGTAGTGGGTCACACACACCGGTAAGACTTCAGTTCAAAATATTTATTGCATTTTTGACGTTTCGGCTATCCAGCCTTCATCAGTGTGAAGGCTGGATAGCCGCAACGTTTGTCCCTGTTCAAAAATGCAATAAATATTTTGAACTGAAGTCTTACCGGTGTGTGCGACCCACTACCGTTATTTTTGATATATTACTGAAAATCAAACATTGTTGAAATCTTGTAAGAACTCAGTGTAAGTGTGTTTATTGGCAGTTATTTCTTTCTAGTTCTAAGGGTGATGGGAATTTAATCAGACCTCAGAGGCCTTAAAATGAATGGACCCACAGTACTAAGCAGACACAGTATAGGCCTAATACAGTACACATGTTGACGCAAATTTGATGAATACCAATCTTATCTCTGGGAACAGTACACAATAGAGAATGAATTCACAAGGGAGCAATAGCGACTTTATTTCTCTATACAAGATTAGTAAATGGAAAAACAGGTTATTTGAGATCACAAAGTCCAACAGAATGATCCAGGCATATCCCACTGGGAAACAAGAACAAACAATGCAAGATAACCTGTGAATAGTGAAAAGGTGGATTGATGTCAGGAAAGATATCAGTATAACAAGGGACATTCATTTGATCACGTCTTACAGCACACCTGAAGGAAGAGCACAACTTTTTATGTTCAGTTGCAGTGCAGTTATATAGTAAATATACAGACAAATGATGATCATACCAGTCTCTTCCCCATCTCAATTCATGAAGAGTATATCATTTCAAACCTGGCTTACGACAAGTATTCAAAACAACAGTATCCAGACCAAGTGCTTTTATAGAATTAAAAGTTTCAAGAAATGTAACCTTTGAATGAGATTGTCATCAAACTCTTGACTGTTGTT
>NC_136807.1:12405560-12498060 GCF_951216825.1 Electrona antarctica | reverse complement strand
CATTTGTATTTGATTTAAACATTGAAGGTCACTGACAGAGACAGTTTTTGATTGATTGAAGTATTTATTAACAGTTTGCAGAATTACAGTACATTTCAAGTACAACTCAATACAAAAACGGTTAACTGTGAGTGGGCAACACCATAAAGCATTACACTTGTTTACAGGAGGGTCCACCATTTTCAATTCATCAAAACATTTAGAGACGTACGAATATACACTTATAGTCAAAAACAGGAAATCATCATAGGAGGTAAAACAGTGAGGGGAAAAGGGTGGGTGGGGGATTCAGATTTTAAGGGGGCCAGTTTCGAATTGCAGCCGTCCGTAGGTGCCCTTTAAGAGCAGTGACACCCACACACACACACACACACACACGCACACACACACACACACACACACACACACACACACACACACACACACACACACACACACACACACACCCCAGTACAGTGTGTGTGTGTGTGTGTGTGTGTGTGTGTGTGTGTGTGTGTGTGTGTGTGTGTATAGGCTTCATAATGTGTTATAGCCTAATTGCTATTTTGACATAACCATTTGTATATTTTGCCAATGGGTGTGGATTGTTTTTCTGCTGATATAAGCCTACAGAGTGACAGCATGCAGCCTGGCATCTGTTTATGTTTTTATAAAGTTCATTGTATAAATAACTATAATAAGTTGAATTCAGAGTCTGTGCTGGTGTGTGTGTGTGCTGGTGTGTGTGTGTGTGTGTGTGTGTGTGTGTGTGTGTGTGTGTGTGGGGGGTGGGGGGGGGGGGGGTGGGGTCTCTGCGGCTGTCACTGAGGATATTGTGAGACGAGTTGAGATCCATGAAGCTTGTTAGTCAACTGACAACCTATTAATAACCAATGCTTGTGCAGTCTGTTTTGTAAGCAGTTTACACCCCATAGCATTTTTTTAACAGTGCATAAAGGGCCTTGCAAACGTGAAGCGAGGAACGCAGGAAGCATACAGATTGCGGTTCATTACAAGTGGCTCCAGCAACCAGTCAGCACCATTTCTGGGCATGATAGGAACCCCAGTCCATGCAGTCCCAAAGTGCACACTATAGTAACTTATACTGTCCTGTTTATATCATTAAATATAACGACCTGTTTCAAGATTCTAGAACCCATTGAATTTAAAATCATATAGACTAAGTGTAATTCCCCCAAATCCCTTACTAGTATATCGTGTAAGTGATGTCAACACACACACACTCTCACACACTCTCTCTCACACACACACACACACACACACACACACACACGGTCGCATGCACGTGCGCACACTCACACACATGCATGCATGCACAAACGCATTGTAATCAGGTTTCCTTATATGTATAGATGTGTAGAAGGTGAACTCTAAATGGCTGCGGCTTTCTGACCCTCAGGCTGTACACCTGCAATAGTCGTTATGCATAATTATGTCATAAAAACAGCTTGGTCCTTGTTACTCACATTTGTCACAAACCACTGCCAGAACCAATCAATTAGTCTCAAGTTACAAAGAAAAGTCCAGCCAATAAATCTAATATATATATATATTTGTTTGCCTTTATATTTTTGCAACAATTTCAGCTAATAACACATATCATCTGTTGTGAGCTTATAGATCTGCTAATGTCAAAACATTTTTGAACATCTTCACCCTACGTGTACGTATGTCCAGAATAGGGACAGCTAGACAGATTGTGACATTTCCATTTAACATCAGATGTCGTCATCCTCAACAAATCTGCGGTGGCTTTTCCCTCCAGTCACCATCCCAATGTACAACAATCACAACATGGTTGCGAGCTCCCTTTGTCTCACGTCACCCATAATCAATGAAACCAAGACAACGGAGCATGTCTTTCACCCTGCAGTGAAAAGCCTGTCCCCAACAGACAAAGAAGCCAGCTTTATGGTCAGATCCGTTACGGAATAATGGTCACAAAACCTCCACCTCGGTGGTGGTGGGCCTATACACAGGCGACACAACTCCAAAAAGGAGTGTACTTAACGTAACAAAATGGTGCATTTTCCAACTCAAAGTTTGAAAATGTTTTGTTTGAATTGATTTAATTGTTCTTGTGGAGTGGTATCGACGCCTGAGAGGAATTGCTGCCCTACAAACTCACTTTTGAGGCAAAAAACATTCCTAGTAGAGCCCTGAAGCCTCGCTGGAGAAGGTTCCAAGAGCCTCGGACAGCAGGAGTTTGGGGTTCCCAGATTGAAGTGACTCGACTGGACTCCACCCCTTGGCAGCAAGTTTCTATTTTAGTTTAGTCCTGGTCTTTGGAATGATACTTAATTTAGTTTTAGTCAAGTTTTAGGTGACTTAAATATCACAAGATTTTAGTCGACTAAAATGTATTTTGGCGGGCCTAAATGCCGTCGTAATGGCTGATTTTACACATTTTATACTTGGTTGCATGCTGAAAATAGCAGATCTACAATCTCACAACGTGTCGTGACGCGTTGTGAGCTTGTAGATCTTTTAACGTATTTTTATGTCACCACATTCCATTCTTCATGATACCGATACCCCCCAAAAATAGTGATATAATGCAGTGGATCTCAAACATTTACATTAAAAAAAAAACCAGTATGGTAGGCATGATTAAAGTCACAGACCTGTAAAGGTCCATTTGGTTCCTACCTATCAATAATTTAGCCGTGGATCCCCTGGAACCCCCTCAAGAACCCCCAGGGAACCCCGGACCCCACCTTGAGAATCACTGATCTAATGTACAACACTACATTTGCCTGCAATGTGTCACTGTAGTTATCTTTAAAAATGATAAATCTATATACATAAAATGGCATGTTACTGTCTTTCTGATTCACGCCCTGGAGCTCTCTCAAATGGCTGAGTTGCACACAGACAGGTTCAACGACATTGTCTGTCACAAAGGGTGACAGTGGCACCTTCTCTGTCCCTGATGTGTAAATGTTATCATTCAGGAATGACAGCAACATACAGTAAGACTCATATAGGCTACAGATTATGACCCGCAGCTGTCTTCTCTTTCCTGTCTGCTTTTACAGTAGTGTTTAAATACATAAATTAATAGAGCAGAGCAGAGCAGCTAATCATAATCCAAGTAATTTGTCAAATGACATGTTCATATCTGACAGGACTTTTTGCCGTTCAAGCAGTAGTAAACTCAAACTGCAGCTCATGGTGCAGTAATCCAGTGGTTCTCAAAGTGGGGCCCAGGGATCCCCAGGGGTCCTTCCCAAGTTCATTAAAATCAAATGCACTCTTATGGGCCTGTAAAGTATTCAAACAAACAAACAAACAAACAAACAAACAAACAACAACATTTATACCTGGCATTAAGATGACATCCCCAGTATCAACTCTTCCCATACTGCACTACATAGATCCTAAGCAAGCACTCTGGAAATGGCATCACATACTTGAATTACAATCCAGGCTGTTAATGTTTTTTGTTGGATCTGGAGGCAAATATTTGTTTCTGTCTAGATTGCAGGATACACATTAATGCCAGGTAAAATATGACCTCTGTCTCATCAGACCAAGAACCCTGAGAAATACCCACCAAAGCCACCATGGGGTGCTACTGAGTGCACACTTCTGCCAGCTGGATCAAGGATCCTTTCTTTGTCTTGTTGCACATTTGGCCTTTAGAAAAACAGGAAGCTCAGTACAGTAGCCCACTGATAAAAAATAAAATACAAATCTGAATGTTATTGCGCAGCCTGTACTCAAACTGGTAAAGATATAAAGGCAGATTCAACCTTCACATCTTCACAAACTGAACATTTTCCCACAATTTCAACAACTGACATGTTGCCATTCTTGCTGCCTACAGGTACCTTTAATCTATTTTAATCAGGAAGAGGAGTCCCTTTGGGGCTGGACTGGAGGTGGAGAGTGCCATGCACGTTGAGCAGACACCAGTGGCCTCTAGTGCCAGCAGCAATACCACCACTAACAGCGCCACAGCCATTACCAACACCATCGCCACCAACACCATCAGCACCACCAACAACAACACTATCACAACCAGCGGGGCTGGGAGCCGGCACATTTTGCCCCGGATATCAGTCTACAGTGGGATAACAGACAGACAAACAGTCCAAGTAAGTCCATTTTAGTACAGTTGAGTACAGTTGAAAATGACAAATTGCTGTCGGGAAGAACTCAATTTTTATTTTATTTTATAAATCAGTGCTATTGAACACGGTTGCTGTTGGTTACGTGTTACGTCTGTTATTTTAACCAATAAAAAGTACTAAAAAGCTCTTAACTTCATTGGAACCTCAACTGCTAAAGCAACTATCTCCACCACCTCTCCCCCTCTCATGGAAGTAATTGTTGACAATATATAAAGTCACATTATTTGTTTTCAAAATATACGTTTTTCTTAAATTCCTGAAAAATGTGTATTTTTTATTTCCTGAAAAATGTGTATTTTTTATTTCCTGAAAAATGTGTATTTTTTATTTCCTGAAAAATGAAAATATTTTTTGGATAAATTCTCATATATAGCTTTGTTTTTGCACTAAGCTCCGCCTGCGATATTGAGATAACCGGGAAGCTAGAAGTGCATTATTAGGGGATAATAGCAGCATAGCAATGTGATAAGTGTGAAATAATATTTTATATGCAGCAGCATCAGATATATACACATGTAATGTTGCTGGGTGTGATACACAACTCCCTATATGTCATATGTAAAAACAGACTTGTTTGGCACAATGGGGAAGTGCTAAGCTAAACCATCTGCCGTGGCTGGCATTGGTAATTGGTCTGGAACGTTTTTTCTAAAGCACTCTTGGTCCAGTGGTGCGCATTATTACTAAGGCTTGGCTCTACTGTCTTCTTTTATTAATTAACCCATTTTAAACGTTGATCTAATATCGATCTGACCTTCTGTGTACTTTACTACTTTGTCAATGGACTTTTTTTTATTAACTAAGCCGAAGTTTTTCTGAAAAACTTCAAATATTTATTCAAAAATGTTATGTTGCTATATATTTACTGTACATAATAAGAATCAAAAATGGATTCCCGTCTTGAAGGCTAAAAGGTTTTAAACCCCCAAAAGGCGTTCCCGTCCAAAATGGGTTAAATGTAATTGAAATAACTTAATGCTGCTAACCAATAATACAGAATCCCTTCATAATTCGACAAGAGAATAACTTTCTCCCATTTTCATTTTCTCACTTTCTCAGAAAGGGCTAATACCCAACAGCTGGATTTCAAACAATGTTGCTCTTTTCAAGTGTTGACTCGATGGTAATGTAGATGGATAAATACCTTTATTGATGCCGCAGGGAAAGTTCAGGTGCCAGAGAGAGACAGCATGTAAAATGAAGTTTGAATCATACTGCAGGCCTAACTGAGATCATAAGTTATAACTGAGGATTGTGACTGAGAGTATGAGAAGAACAGTGAAATCCTTAGAGTTAATTAATTTATTAGTTTGTAACTCTGAGAACATACACACGTCCGAGTTAAATCAACAATCAGCATTTTACCTTTGTGCAAGCGTGTCTCACACACATGAGCACCATGCATGCACACACTCTCACAGACATCCACAAGCCAGGGCTTGTCCGTGGCCGGATGCATGTCTGCATGTTGGGGAAAGGCCCCTTGCTCCCAGGCAGTGATTGAGTAGAGATGGGGCCCTGCAGCAGGGGACAGGGTCTGGATGCCTGGCTGTCAAAGCCCTCTGACTGATTGCTCAGAGGTGACTGGGTCACTGGACACACAGCAGACCCTGAGATCCTGTGCGCGCGTGCGCGTGCGTGCGTGCGTGCGTGCGTGCGTGCGTGCGTGCATGTATTCAGTACAGTACATGCTGTGTATTCAGCTACAGTGGACGAGGCAGATTACAGTACTGAACTTCAGCAGTTCAGATGGAGAAGCCTGTAGAAATGTATTCGCTTTCTTGTAATTTCATGCAGCCTCTGAATGCTGTATTTCTGTACCATTGGGTACATGATGACGTGCAAGCTAACGTTCCTTCTCCAGCCTTTCTGTGCTTCTGTCTTTTTGTTCTTCTCCGTGTCCTCTCTATGTTCGGCTCCTTCTCCTCCACAGCTCTCACTGTACACCTGACCTGTGTGTGTGTGTGTGTGTGTGTGTGTGTGTGTGTGTGTGTGTGTGTGTGTGTGTGTGTGTGTGTGTGTGTGTGTGTGTGTGTGTGTGTGTGTGTGTGTGTGTGTGTGTGTGTGTGTGTGTGTGTGTGTGTGTGTGTGTGTGTGTGTGTGTGTGTGTGTGTGTGTGTAGGTCCTCCAGCAGGCTCTGAATGGGCAGCCGGGCACAGCCGCTCGGTACCTTCAGCAGATGTACGTGGCCCAGCAGCAGCACCTCATGCTGCAGACGGCAGCACTGAACACCACTCAGCTCCAGAGTCTGGGCACCATGCAGCAGGTTAGTCAAAATGTCCACCATTGTTGTAGCCTGAATTTTAGTAGCCACCACAGTGCTAGGAATAGTGGGGGCAGCCATGTTTGTTGTTTGACGTCGTCGAGTGAGGGCACTGATGGCCAATCAGCTGCTGCGATCAGATTTTCGATCGAGACTTTCACGCCCATAGACCGAGTCACCAGACCCGAATCACCAGAACATACATTTTGTTTCTCGCGTGGCTAGCGATTCAGGGCTGGAGCCAGGCCCAACTGCCCATCCTCAAGAAATCCAAGGTGACATGTCTGAATGACTGGAGACCTGTCGCTCTCACCCCAATAGTCAGCAAATTATTTGAGAAGCTTGTGAGAGAATGCATGACATGTGCTCTATATACTACCTGCCTCGCTAGACCTGTGGCAGTTTGCATACTGTCAAAACACACCGTCCTATTGCACATGGATGACAAGAAAGGACAAGTACGTGCATATGTTGTTCGTGGACTGCAGCTCAGCTTTCAACACCATTGTCCCAGCAAGATGTGACACAGAGACATGGATACTAGTCTTCCTGTCAAACCGACGCCAGGTGGTGAGAATGGGCTTCATCACATGCGACACACCCTGACCCCCAGCACTGGAGCACCCCAAGAATGTGTGCCGAGCACTCTCCTCTACTCCCTGTATACGCGTGACTGCACATCCACACGCCAGCGACGACTCCAACATCATCCTGAAGTCTGAAGTCTTTAACGTTGACAAAACCAAGGAGCTGATCGTGGACTTGAGGAAGGAACGTGGAAAGAGCATGCGCCCATCTTCATCGATGGAGCTGCAGTGGAAAGGCTCAGCGAGTTCGAGGAGGAAGAGTTACAGACCCATAAGGGTCCATTTGGACCCCTGGTGGTCCCCAGACCTGATGTTGAGAAGGGTTAGTTAGACCACTGTTTCCCAAAGAGTGGGTCGGGACCCATTTGTAGGTCGTGGACACGACCGTTTCTTCAAAACGTTTTCAATAAACATTCCCACATTTTATGATTTCTTTCCAGTCATATTATGAAGAAATAAACAAAAAAATCTAAGAAATTCCATACATTAGAAAACATTATTTCAGAAGTAGTGAAAATAGCCGATCTACATGCTCATAACGTGGCGCAAAGCGACGCGCTGTGAGCTTGTAGATCTGCTATTTTCACTCGTTTGGGTCCCCGGGGCAAACGTCTAATCTCTCTTTTGAGTCACGGGCTAAAAAGATTGGGAACCAGTGAGTTGGACAGTGTTTGTGTCTCTGTTTCCTAGGGAACCCTGGTGGCCAGACATCCAACATCCAACCAGAACACTTCTCCAGTCCAACAGACAGGAAACACACAGACCACTGTGAGTTGGGATGCAGTCATGCATACTGTGCCATTTCTTCACTGCCCAATACCTACTCCCTGTAACGTATTATCCCATATTAAATGGTAAATGGTGCATTTATATAGCGCCTTTATCCAAGGCGCTTTACATAGATTGTGCATTACATTCACCCATTCACACACACATTCATACACCGATGGCGGCGGAAACCATGCAAGGCACCAACCATCACATCAGCAGCAATTAGGGGTTCAGTGTCTTGCTCAAGGACCCTTTGACACTAACTCAACTCTGGGGGGGCCCGGGTTCGAACTGGCAACCTTGCGGTTACCATCCAGCCACGTGGCTCGGCTTGGTTAAATGCTTGATTCTGATTGGTTAATCTCAATTCAGTGGTGTGTTATTTCTGGAAAATAGACCGCTGCCTAATCAAAGCCTTCAGAGCACCTGCTGCGCAACCTGCACTGTTGATTTACTGCTGTACCCAACATGACAGCCATGTAAACAAACACACAAAGCCATTTATAGCTGAACATTGCTCTCAAAAATGTTTTTGAAAACATTTGAAGCGAGAAATAGACGATGCAGTACCCGAAAATGGATTCTATTTGATCAACTCACTTCCTTGTTTTCCGACTGTGCTGTAGATGACTGATTGCTCAGAGGTGACTGGGTCACTGGACACACATCAGACCCTGAGATCGTGTGTGTGTGTGGGGAGTGTGTGTGTTCGTTAAATTCACACTGAGGATTTAGCAGTGTATCTGAGGACAAGTTGTAAGCAACTGATTCATATGTATCCCCATCAACACACCATCATCAGATCAACTTGACTGTTCCTGTGACGACGACCGCCCAGCTCATCAGCAGATCACAGAGTGGCAGCTCTGCAGCCAACGGCGTACCTCAGACAGCTGTGATCCTGAGAAACGCGTCAAACCCCGTGCTTACGGCCAGCCAAGCCCAGATGTATCTACGGGCTCAGATGGTGAGAGCATAGAGATTTTTGGTCTTAGTGTAAAGTTATGATCAAATTAAATTAATGCATTCAGTGTAAAGTTATGATCAAATGAAATGAATGCATTCAATGTTCATTCTATGACCAAAATAAACTGAAAACTGAACTGAGAGGGAGGACAGGAGCGACAGACCCCACCCCCCCCCCCCCTCCCCCTCCCCCGCTATTCATTTCAATAGAAGTTGCTCAGTGGCGTTTTGAAGCACCCGGAAGAACGCTCTACTTCCGCATTTGCCAACCAAATTTTGGTTGGCAAATGCGGAGGTGCAAACGACTAGTGCTCAATGTTAAACTCCAGCTGCACAGGGCTTCCTCGTCATAAATGCACGGGCCCGCCTAGCTCTGGTCCATAGCTCTAATGCCGTTGCATTTAGAGCTATGTTACCGATGACTTCCGGGGCTCGCATGAATGCAGACCAGCCTCTCGTCTTTAGCGTAAATAATAAGAACGTTTTTGCTACTCACCAATACAAAGGGGGGTTGTGTCATTAGAAAGCCTACTTTCCTTAGTGGAAGCACTCTGAGCCCCCCACCCCACGTATAAAAAGTACTTTTTGGCCAGAAAGGGATTTTTTTTCACTGGAGGAAAAATATTCTCTGAGGGTTTTCTCTGGGCAATATCGGTAGAGGGCGCAGTGGAGTAACTAAAAGTATTTTTTTTCCCGGTGGAAAACAAATCCCTTTTTGGCCAAAAGGTACTTTTTATACGTGTGGTGGGGGGGGGGTGCTCCCACTAAGGAAAGTAGGCTTTCTAATGACACAACCCGCCTATGTATTGGTGAGTAGCAAAAAGGTTATTTTTATTTACGCTAAAGACGAGAGGCTGGTCTGCATTTATGCGAGCCCCGGAAGTCATCATAGTAACATACAGTAACATAGCTCTAATGCTGTTGCATTTAGAGCTATGTTACCAGAACTAGGGCCCGCCTGCAGTTCCAGCTCAGCGCTTCAACGCTGGCCAGCCCTTCTGGGCGCTTGGGCGAGAAAGTACAGTTACATTTGCACTCAATTCATAAATGTCCATCATAATTATCATCGACGTCGTCTTGTTGGTTTCTATACTCAGTCCATTTATCCCATTTTTCGATCAATAGATCCTCTCTTGTAATCTCAAGGAATTAGTTAGTTTCTCCATTACAAATATCTCCTCCACAATGTCCAGACACTGCTCACAAACTGGAGGTTCTGCTTCATACCATAGCCTTGTAATTGCTTTTTTTTTACTAGCTGCCAATAGTACTTTGACCAGTCTTCTCTTTGTGTATTATACACATTGTTGTTCTACTGCGCTACAGAAAATGTTCTGTTTCAGTTTAATTGGTTCATGATTTTTGTTGTTTTGTGTTGTTGTTTGTTTGTTTGTTTGTTTGTTTGTTTTTCATTCATTCTAGCTCTTCTTGACCCCAACTGCAGCCATTAATGCAACCAAAGAAGCCTGGACACAATCAACCACCCAGCAGCAGACCTCTGGAGCACAGGTTAATATGTTGGAGGGATGGATGGGTCCAGAGAGGATGTAGTGGTTGAGAATCCCCCTGGAGCACAGGTTAATACAGTATGTTGGAGGGATGGATGGGTCCAGAGAGGATGTAGTGGTTGAGAATCCCCCTGGAGCACAGGTTAATACAGTATGTTGGAGGGATGGATGGGTCCAGAGAGGATGTAGTGGTTGAGAATCCCCCTGGAGCACAGGTTAATACAGTATGTTGGAGGGATGGATGGGTCCAGAGAGGATGTAGTGGTTGAGAATCCTTCTGGAGCACAGGTTAATATAGTATGTTGGAGGGATGGATGGGTCCAGAGAGGATGTAGTGGTTGAGAATCCCCCTGGACCCCTATGTGCCCTTTCCTGCCAGAACAATCTCCCCTGTGTCTGCACTGTACTCTGTACTGTACTGTCTGTCTATCTGTCTGTCTCAGCTCTCCCCTTTAATAGATAACCAGCCAAATAACTAGAGCCCGATCAATATGTTGGTCTGGCCGATATATCTGCCATTATTTCACTTTTTTGATTAGATCTGTATGGTACGTAGATAGGTTATGTAGGTTCAATTAGTTTGTGTTTATTATCTATCAAAGTTATGTTTGTTTTTTGTTTACATTTTTTTCTTTGGCTTATACCTTACTGTAGGCTAAATGTTCTCAAATAGAAGCTTTAATTAAATCCTTCTTCAAATTGTTTAGTAAGTCAAAACAATCAGTGGGCTAGGACTCTCCAAAAATAGGGATTCGTATTGGACCCAAAAAACAACAACAGATCAGGCTCTACAAATAACAACACATTTTAAAATGACAAATTCATAGTTGTGTGTGCTTTAATGGCGTTCAATTCAAACCTTGTTATCACATAACGTTAACACTATCACACAAATCCATACAGATGACAGAATGCAGGACACATACTGTACATACGCCTGTCCTCCCCTCAGGTGCAGACAGTGGTGGAAAGTAACTTAGTACTTTTTCTTAAGTACTGTACTTAAGTACAATTTTGAGGTATTTGTACTTTACTTGAGTATTTCCAATTTCCAATACTTTTACTTCTACTCCACTACATCTCAGAGCCAAAATTTGTACTTTTACTCCACTACAATTATTTGAAAACTTTAGTTACTAGTTACTTTGGAGATTTTAATTTTGATTAGAAAACATACATTAACCACTTCAACCCTATACATTTTGTCCATTTGAAAATAGCCGATACTTTTGCACTTTTACTCAAGTACAATTCCGTACTTTTTCCACCACTGGGTGCAGAACCTTTCTATGTGCAGGATACAGGGGCCAACTCTGTCTCCTCCCACCACCACCACCACCACCTCCTCGTTCTCCACAACACCCTGTGCTGCTGCGTCTGCTGTTCAGCTGCAGGGTCTGTGCCTAAAGCAGACATCCGGATGCAACCAATTCACCGTCGGTCCGGTTCCAGGGCAGGGGTCGCCTGGGCAGGGGAAGGTCTCGGAAGAAAGGGAAGGTCCAGGACCGCATGATGAAGCCCCGTCAGAAGGGCAGAAGCGAGAAGGGCAAGTGGAAGTGAGAGGACTGATGAGTGTCAGCCAATGTCTGACAACTCTCACCCAGCTTCCACTCATCAGCCAAGGTAAACACTCACCTACTGTAGCATCCACTCATCAGCCCAGGTAAACACTCACCTACTGTAGCATCCACTCATCAGCTCAGGTAAACACTCACCTAGCATCAGCCCAGGTAAACACTCACCTAGCATCAGCCCAGGTAAACTCTCACCTAGCATCCACTCATCAGCCCAGGTAAACACTCACCTAGCATCCACTCATCAGCCCAGGTAAACTCTCACCTAGCATCCACTCATCAGCCCAGGTAAACTCTCACCTAGCATCCACTCATCAGCCCAGGTAAACACTCACCTAGCATCATCCCAGGTAAACTCTCACCTAGCATCCACTCATCAGCCCAGGTAAACTCTCACCTAGCATCCACTCATCAGCCCAGGTAAACTCTCACCTAGCATCCACTCATCAGCCCAGGTAAACACTCACCTAGCATCAGCCCAGGTAAACACTCACCTAGCATCAGCCCAGGTAAACTCTCACCTAGCATCCACTCATCAGCCCAGGTAAACACTCACCTAGCATCCACTCATCAGCCCAGGTAAACACTCACCTAGCATCCACTCATCAGCCCAGGTAAACACTCACCTAGCATCCACTCAACAACCCAGGTAAACACTCACCTAGCATCCACTCAACAGCCCAGGTAAACAATCACCTAGCATCCACTCAACAGCCCAGGTAAACACTCACCTAGCATCAGCCCAGGTAAACTCTCACCCAGCATCCACTCATCAGCCCAGGTAAACTCTCACCTAGCATCAGCCCAGGTAAACACTCACCTAGCAGCCACTCATCAGCCCAGGTAAACACTCACCTAGCAACCACTCAACAGCCCAGGTAAACACTCACCTAGCATCCACTCATCATCCCAGGTAACCTCTCACCTAGCATCCACTCATCAGCCCAGGTAAACACTCACCTAGCATCAGCTCGGGTAAACACTCGTTCAGATCAAATGCTATTGAGCCACATGGGCAAATGCAATATTCTCTCCATATGCAGTTAAGAGAGAGGTAAAATAGGGAAAAGATAATACAAAATAAACAAAGTGCATAAAGTAGCAAGTTTAAAATAATAATCATGTGAGGGGCGCTCTTGTCATCGTACATCATCATGACGTAACATTTGCTCAGACACGTAAATTCTCCATTCATTGTCAATGGGAATTTTTGTGTAGGACGAAAATAGCCGATTTGCTCGTCCACATATGACGTGTGTTAGGACAAAAATCTACACTAATAGCTGAATATCGAAGGGGCTAGCGCCCTTCAAAAATATATATTTAAAGGCAACAGAGACAAGGCTTAGCACTTGTTCAGAAGTCTGGTAGTGTGGCTCCTGATGCTCTAGCAGCACTATTGCCTGGCCGTTGGGTGATGAATGTCCTTGATGGCACTCTCAGCCTTGGCTACACATCACACATCATTTCTCATGCATTTCCTGGAGGGAGGGAACCTCTCATCCTACAGTGCGCTGAGCTGTCTGCATAACTCTCTGTAGTGCTTTGAGGTCGACGCCGGTGCAGTTCCCATACCAGACGGCGTTGCACTCGTTACGACGCTCCCTATGGTGCCGTTATAGCACACCCTGAGGATGCGGGGGCTCACCCTGAATTTATTTGGCTGAATTTCCGGAGGCAGTATAGACTTTGCTTTTTTTGGTTTGTTTTTAACCACATGCGTGGTGTGTGTGGCCTATTTAAGGTCCTCGTAGATGTGTATTCCAAGAAGACGAAAATGATGGCGATGCTTCGTTGTTCGTTTCAGAACAATTCCAAATGCTGCTGGAAGATAGTGTAATGCTGCTGGAAGCCAGGGTGACGAAGATTCAAATGATATGCTCATTCCCTTTTTCAGTAGAAAACCACCTGTTAATCTGTCTCGCGGTGGGAACTTGCTTTGCGTTGCAATTCATCAGTTCAAAATGGAAGAGGAAGCAGCATACACTGTAAATGGTTTTGCCTTGAAGGGATTTGTCCTCTTCCTGTCCCGGCCTGCTGCCTCAGATCTTACCAGAACCCAGAACCCTTCCCGGGGCAGAACCCCTCCACTGTGGATGCTAATGGTGAGAAGTGCAGCCGTGGCTGCAGCTGTGCAGCGTCCACAGCTGGGAGCTCTGACCCAGGGGTCTCCACATCCGAACAGCCCCTAATGAGCTACCAGATGGGGGTTGGGGGATGCTGTGCAGCACCACCACCACGTCTCCCATGTCACATGAGCACAAAGCAGAGCCCATCCCCCATCTGAGGGCCCCCAAAATCAATACAGCAGCGAGTCGAGCTTCTGTTTCTGATTAAAATGCGGGAAAGAGGCTGCTCTTATGTGGGGAAATGAACCACAGGGGACATTATTATACCTTTGATTCCCTGACGCTTTACAGGAGCTGTAAATCAAACCGGTCGTTTTGTTTATTTCAGCTGGTATAGATTCATCATGATAAGCTCAACTTGCACTTTATAATCTTATTAATAAATAATAATCACTCTCAAAATCACATATCAGCGATGTACTGTAATGCAGTAGGCCTGTGGGGTAAATGGTCAGGGTTCAAGTCTATAGGGCTTGGGCTAAACCAACAAGGAACCACTTAAGGTCTGTACACGCTGGGAGCAATTATTTTGTGTGATAAATTCACATTCATTTAAACTGCTGTTTTTGCGACCGTAGGTCGCAGATTACTATGAAAACCTGCAAAACCTGTCAGTCCGTCAGTCAGTAAGTCAGTCAGTAAGTCTATTAATTCATATTAATTTAAACTGCTGTTGGTGTTAATTGACCATTCACACTGAGCGTGATTTTAACGAGTCATACATACATCAACCTGTATGAATGAGGCATCACCAAAATACTAGTTTTTACGTGAAATAATCGGAACGCTTTTTATTATCTTTTATTTGCGTGGCTCCTGATGTGTATTGACCTTTATAATGGTGGCAGCAGAACCAGCAGCTTCAGCTCCCAATGTATGAATGAATGTAAAGCACTCTGAGTGCTTAGAAAAGCGCTACAAAAATGCTATCCATTATTATTTCTAGATTGACTTGATTCTGCAGTTATTTTCGGCCAGCAACACTGCCATACGACAATGTATATACTACTGTATTAGGCTTAATTCAGTGGAGACCGTTTTTGAGATGGAAGACTTTAACTTCCATCCAATCTATATATCTGTCTATACAATTTCAGGAATCTCTCTCTGTGTGACTGTGTACCTTTATGGCCAAATATGAAGATCCCTGAATCCTCCTAAGTTGGTGCGTCACAGTCATCATACATGACATAGACTGGCTTCGAAGTACTCACAAGTGTTTGCGGTGCGACTTCTATAAGAGTCTGTGTGTGTCCGGTGTTTGTCTGCTATAAAGTGTATGTTTTTATATTTAACTTTATCGATCTGAAGCCCAATACATCATAGCTATGCCAGGCATAGATGACTGATAAATGACACATAGACGGCTGGCCAGGTGAAGTCCGAGATCCACATGAAGCCATGTTGTTCCCATTTAGATCTCCAGATCCATGCAGATGGATGAAGCGATGGTTTTGCATCTAAAACAAACAAACAAACAAAAAAGTCAAGTACTGATTTTCCTATTCAACAAGATATGATCTAGTAGTCTAATTGCTAAAGCCAGGAACAAGTCTGAACATGTTGGGAAATTCACCAATTTGTGATTTAAAAAAAGAATCACCTTACAAGCTATTAAAGAGGCAAGTTTGCAGATTACAGTTTTAACAAATCCCCCCAGCAAAAACCCTGGTAGTTTCAGGAACTAGACAACAATAGAGAAAGTGTGATCCCCCCCAACCAACCACAGAAGGGAGAGTTGTCAAAACATTGCCATATCTCTCTTATGCATGTTTAAGGGCCTGAGGTCAGTCAGGTCACCACAGCAGAGGAAATGTAAACAAGAGCACAAGAAGAATAACACATCTAGTGATGAGCAGCTCTCCTCCCACACAACACAAATATTCTAGGTAAGGACCAGATATGTGGATGTGAGTTTCTACCATGGACAGGACAGTTAAGTAGATTGTAAAAATAAAGAAATCCTCAGTACACTCTGTTTTACAAATGGATGAATTAATACAGAGGATTTCATATAGTGTACTTTCACACATGGAACAGCCAAGTCACATGCCATGTTAGGACTTAAGCACATTAAATATAACACTTTATATTGTAAAGACAAAACAAAAAAAGGCAACTCAGTATTGTCTTATTTGAACCTTATTGTAGCATTTTAACTACTTAATTAACGGTACTAGAATGTAATTTCTTTGCCACATGATTATTTTTCTCTGCTGCTGCTCATTGTGTTACTGTGCGGAGAAGTTGTAATGTGTTCACAGGGCATTCACTTCTAGTCATTTTTACTAGTTGTCAACTAGTAACTAACCAACAAGGTTGACTAGTGGATTTACTAGTCAACAAGATATGGATGGATGGATGGATGGATAGACTGATGACTGATGAAGACATGTGGCAGCGGTGGCCGAACGGATAGCGGCGCGGTCTAGATACCGGAAGGTTCCCAGTTCGAACCAGCCGTCCGACACGTTAAAATTACCACCGCTGAAATGCCCTTGAACAAGGCATCAACCACTACGATGAAATGTGTTCTATGAGCAGGGCCTGGCTGGAAACAAGTTCTTGAGCTTAGCCCAGATACCCTGGGTAAATATAGATTTCATTTCATTTCATTTCATGACGAATAATTGTTCATACATCTAGAATCTAGATCTATCTATAAATGCAACAAGTCTGTACGTACATCTGCAATCCACATAACTCAAGGATTGTTTTTTTAAATTTCTATTTTCATTTGCAAATCTATTGCACCCAGGCTACACTGTCCCAACATTACTGTATATAATTACTTGATATTGACATTTTACTGTTAACGATATCTTTCCTGACCTGTTGTTTCAGCATGTGCCCAAGTCCAGATGCAACCGCAGCTTCAACAACATCAACAACACAACACTGGTATCCAGCAGCAACATGCTCCACAGCAGAGCCAGCTCACACTCCTCCACCGGGCCCAGGTGGTACAAACCCTGGCCATCCAGCCCCAAGTGCAACCCCAACCAGTGTTGCCCAAGGCCCCTGTGCCCAGCCTGCCAGCAGCCATCTTTCATTCCATTGTTAGGCTTACATCTCAGGTACTCCCCCCCAGTGAGCCAGTGTCGGACCAGAACCCACATAGACCTGCATCTGACCGGTCCCAGCCAGCACAGTCCTGTGCTGAACCTGACTTCCAGAACCAGCTCACTGCAAAAAACGCAGTAAGTAAGAGCTGCATTGCTTCTTATAGCACAAGTTGAATTGGTGGTGGTGGTCAATATTATACTACAATTAATAGTTATAGCAACATTTGCACAGTTTTGTTCTTGGCTGGAAAGGAACACCTAAATGAATGAAGACATTATGATATTCAACAGTTTAAAAAAAGGCAATTTCTTACCTTTTTGTATGTCATCGTAACACAGAACAACACCATCCCTGCTGCCCAGCAAATTATGCCACTTCATGTGCCAGCAAACTCTGACATGTCTGCTTACAAGACTGAAGGTAGGAACAACAGCAAAACCCTGAAAAATGTGCCCTGCTTTAGTTTGCTACAAACAGAGCAAATTATTTATGAGGCCACTTACACTATGAATAAATATCAATTAGCTTTCATGTTATTATTTGTATCTGGTGCTGATCTTGAATCTGTTGTCCATTTGACACCTATTGCCTTCATCACACAGTAGATTGCTCTCTGCATTCATGCACCCATAGACACGTCACGATGGCCGCCTCCACTCCAGTTCTCCACTCAGGCGGAAGATTAAATCTGTCATACCCCAGCTAGTGTACATTGTCCTACACACCCCAGCTAGTGTACATTGTCCTACACACCCCAGACTGTGCCACTATAAGGAGGAAGCGGTATTGGCTTTTGTCATTACCATGACCAGAGACATGCTCGGGAGTGGGACACAGCTGTGGTGTGTTTAAGAAGAAGTAATGGAGACTTTTGCTGTGTCTGTATAAGAGATGTAGCTGAGTCGCATACACTTAGATATCCATGTACTACTGTATGAATAATAGAAGTAGGCTATAACTGGCCAAAAGAGGCTAACTGCACCGGTCTACGTGAAACTTTGCACACACACTCCCTAAAGCAGTGGTTCCCAAACTTTTTCAGGTCAAGGACCCCCAAATTGACACTAATTAGCCCGCAGACCCCCATTTGAAAAGATATGCCAGGGACCCCCACAAGATTTCTACGGCTCTAGCAGTGATTCTCAACCCGTTTAATTTCAAGGACCCCCAGTTTGACATGCATATTAGTCTACTCTACGGACCCCCAGTTAATGGCATTTATATCTCTGGGACCTCGATTTATATAGTAAAATCTAAGTTAATTTAACTCTGAGACGGGTCCGTTTGGTTCCATTTGTACACTCAGAGTTACAGACCCATAAGGGTCCATTTGGTGCCAAACTATCATTTAGCTGGGGACCCCCTGGAACTCCCTCAAGGACCCCTGGGGGTCCCGGACCCCACTTTGGGAACCACTGCCCCAAAGGACAAGCATATGCTTTTTATAGCGCCACCAGGAGGCCGACTTTTGTAAAACCCAATTTTTTATATTTCTCCATCACATTCTTTCCAAAGATCAGGCAAATCGGTACACAGTATCATTCTCTATAGTCATGTGATCGAGACGGATCTGTCTGATATTTCATATTCCAACCTAATTGGCTAACGTTGGCTTCCAACATTTTTAGGATTGGTCAGTTTTGAACAAAATCAAGAACATACCGTGATTTCCGTGAAGTTTTGCATGCACGGTCCCACTAGGCAGAGGAAGAAATGCCACCCTTTTCACATTGGCCTGTTACTGTTAAGGGGGGGGGGGGGGGGGGATTTTGGCTGGTTGAAGACCAAGCGTGCTGTGGCATTATGGATCAATGGAGAGGCACATGCCAGTATAGACCAGTAAGGAGAGAGTTAAAATAGTCAAGTTTTGATATGACTGATGTCTGGATAAGGAGTTGGACTGGGACCAGTGGTCCTGGGACCATGGTCCTTGTGGGGGTTCCAGGTGGTCCCCAGTTAAACTTAAATAATGAATTAGTAACCAAATGGACCCTAGATCAAATGGTGGCCTGTGGCTTAAATGCTGAATAAATAATGGACCTTGACATGAAAAGGGTTGAAAACCACTGTTCTAGAGTGTATAACACTATAACACTATAACATTATTAGGCCTAGTGTTGTAGCCTATATTACATTTGGAATACAGGCCCATAGCCTTCAACAGATGGATGTTTTTCCTGTCATATATGACGAATTGACAAGTTTACAATACAACTAGTATTGTAGCCAATTTGATGATTTGTAAATGTGGTTTATTTATTGTATGAATGGGTGCTGTGTTATTATGAAATGTGCTGTGTATTTGATGATGCTATGAGATTATTGACTGACAACCTGGGCATAGGCCTATAAAGCGGGTTCAGCCAATCTCGGGCACAGCCTATTTGTGGGTGTCACAGGTGCACACCAGCAGGGAAGTGGACTGGAAAATGCCACAGGGAAGCCACAGTTTTTCAACCACGCGTGCGTTTGGTTGTTTTTTGTTTGGTTGTTATTCTCGTTTGTTATTCTCGTTTTATTTTTGCATCACACAAGTTGTTGCTCAGCAGCATCAAAATAAAACCTTTTAAATGCACTCAAGTGACTCAACGAGACCCGATTGATTTACTGTCAACAGCACCACGCGTTGGAATTGGAAAGAGCTTCAGTTCAAACCATATTGTTGCCTTTACACTACAGCCTAGTTTTACTGGCGTCTAGACTGGCAGGTTGCGTTAGTGAAGTGAAGCGAAGCATCTATTAAATAGATCAAATAAAATATATTCTATTTGATTGTTTGATTTGACCACAACACTGATTGGTTGCACATGTAGCCTATCAGAGAGAATGTGGCATACAACCAACGGCTGCACACTCCTGTGCTGTGCATACTGCAGAGTGTATATTACTGTTAGAAGTGTCTCTAAATGTTTTGATGAATTGAACAATTCAATTCAATTGAACAAAAATAAAGCATTACATTTGTTTACAAGAGGGTCCACCCTCTTGTAAACAAATGTAATGCTTTATTTTGTCGTTAAAACAGTCTTTGTATTGAGTCGTGCTTGAAATGTACTGTAATTCTGCAAACTGTTAATAAATATTTCAATCAATCAATGTTACACGTCCATGAGCACCACCGAGAGTAGAAGGAAGGAAATGCGAGGAGAGGAGACGGCCAATCACGTGCCTCTGTTTCTTTACCCTAACCATTTGAGCCAATCAGGCCGCGAGTTAGTCCGCCGTGATTGGACCGCTTTCCAGGTTTTCCCCGGGGCCAATGGCGGGGGTGCTGGATTTCTCTATTCAATTTCACTTCCACAAGAAAGAAAGTACCGGCACCCGGCACTAGACAGACAAGAAAGACAGAGACTAGCGTACAAAGAAAGAGGATTATTACATGGGGCTGCGGGAGCAGCAGCGGCGGCTCCTCCTGTAAACCACATGAGACAGAAAAGAGAAAGTTTGGATGTGAATTGTGTTATTATTGGCGTCTCTTTCCCAACCTAGCGGATGCGTGCGTTAGTTGTCGGACACACTGCTGTGTTTTGGACTAGAACGCGTGGCGGCTGTGTGGTCATCACCACCCGGCGGAGGGAATAATATGAAAGAGACCGTTGTCTGGTGCAGCTGCAGCAGCGGAGGAACAAAGGGCTGTGCAGCTTTTATTGTCCACGCGTGTGGATCATCACAGCCCACAGCTACTGTTTATTATTATTGACACCTCGTGGTCTTTTGGATTATCGTGAATAAAGTAAGACAACTGTTGAACAACCGCGTTGAACTTTGTGGATCTTTTGCATGCAAGAAGACAGTCGCACTGTTAATATTTAGCTCTGTGCAAATACAATCTCCAGCAGGCAGGCAAGCAACAGACTCGGATTCGGTGCGATGATCTTTGATTGGTTGATTTTTTAAATTTTATTTCACAGTATGTAGAATGAGAGTAGGCTACATTTCAAACGAAAGCACAATCAATACAAATAAAACTACTATGAGGACGAGACCGAAAAGCACTAGAGTTGTTTACATCAGGGTCCTCCATTTTCAATTCATCAGATAAAGACTATCCCATGTTTTAGAACCATAAAATAAATGGTCGACTCGATGTTTTATGAATAATAAGTCGCCTGCTAAAGCTTAGCCACACAATTAAGTTCCAATTCCATACCAGGATCTCGTAGTTTTAGGAGTCAACAACACAAATGCAGTTAGTGTGATAATGTAATGCAACCGTGGCTCAACAAGTCAACTGGTTGAACAAGTTATCTTATCCCTGTTAATTGTGCCGTTTTAACAGCACAATTATTAGATTATTTTGGTAAAGTTCATTTGTGTGTGTGTGTGTGTGTGTGTGTGTGTGTGTGTGTGTGTGTGTGGCAGGTGAGGAGGAGGCTGCAGGCTGCGGGCTGAATGTGAAGTGTCCAGGTGGCTCGGCTGAGGCTCCAGTCATGACCTCTGGGAATGGGAACAATGCACCCACGGTTACTGGCAGTGCCCCGCAGAATGGCGAGAGCAAGCCGCCGCCCCAGGCCATAGTGAAACCCCACATCCTCACTCATCTCATCGGGGGATTCGTTATCCAAGAAGGCGCTGAGCCATTCCCTGTGAGTATATACTGTACAACATATAAAGCACTTCTGCTTCTGAGTTCAACAAACCATGATGTGCATCCCAGATTCGGCACAAACAAGGGAATAAATTAATTTCGCTCCTATGCCACCAAAATGTGGAACGCCCTACCAACAGTCATTAAGACATGTGAATCCCTTGACTCCTTCAAAACGGCTCTCAAAGGGCACCTACGGACGGCTGCAATTCAAAACTGGCCCCCGTAAAATCTGAATCCCCCACCCACCCATTTCCCCCTCACTGTATATGTTTATTTTTTTCCTTTTTGATGATTTCCTGTTTTTGGCTATATAGAAGTGTATATTTGTACGTCTCTATTCATCATGTTATGATGAATTGAAAATGGTGGACCCTCTTGTAAACAGTGTAATCCGTTATGGCGTTGCCCACAGTTAACAGTTTTGTATTGAGTTGTGCTTGAAATGTACTGTAATTCTCCAAACTGTTAATAAATACTTCAATCAATCAATGTGTACATGCACATGTCTCTGATAACAAGAGTTACATTTTTGTGTGTGTTAGGTGGGTAGGCCTTTCACGTAGCAAGGGATGTAATTAGAAAATAGGAGAGTGATAGGTGTATCAGGTGGGATATTGACACATGGCACCTTTTGATGACCTGCTAAGATTGTTTTGTCTCTTTTGTCTACTCAAGAGCATCAGACAGCCTAACAGTGGTAGGCTGAGAGGCTAGATCAGGTATTTGATTTCGACATCAATCAGTTGCTTGCAGTACCATACATTTTGGGTGACTATATTTTTCTGTGAAATATTAATAATCCATACTTTTTCTTTGTTATACACGTTTTGTGCTATATGGGCCACTAGAGGTAGCAGAACTACCTCTTATCTTATATTCTGTGGAGACGTTTGAAGTGACCTTTTTGTGAGTGTATGTTTAAAAGTGGAATTGAGAGATAATGATTCCATAAGCAGAACATAAGCTGCCAAATGTTTTATGTCTTCCAAGAGTCTCCTCCTGTCTCTTGAGTACCCTCACTCCCTCTTCTCAAAGATATGAATGAATTACCACACCACTGGCCATGTGGTGGAAGAAATTTACAGAAACCAGAGGCACCATTATTTTTGTTTTTTCGTTGTCATTGTACTACTACCTCGCATGAAATGATGGTTGAATGGTAACGCTAAAAATTACAATGATTAGATTTTTTCTGGGAATCTCCCATTAGCTGGTACCATAGCAACAGCCTAGTCTTCCTAGGCTCCACATAAAAACACAAAAAACATTTGCTGTTGAAAACATAAATTGCAAATACAAAAAGATAAGTCAAGGACGCACAATACATTATAAACCTAAATGGCACAATACAAAAAAATGCCAATAGGACAGCTGAAAGGACAAAACAAACACACAGATCACATTAAGTGAGTTGCTTTAATTGAAGCAAAGACATTTCCTTGATTTGTTTGTTTGTTTGTTTCGATTCACAGCTTTCAAGTCATAACCCTCTTTGCCTTCCATTTCGCTGTACTCAGGTGGAACGCCCCTCATTCTCCATTGAAAGCCTCAGGAAGCATAAGCATTATTCGGAGAGGCACAATCTCAATTCAGAGATGGAGGATCTCTCGTCACAGGGTAAAGACCGTGGCTCATAGTGACACTGAAAGAGGCTCACACCACTTTCCTATTTCTACATTTACCTTTTACAATGTATTCGTCGATGTTCTCTAAATATGAAACAACCAATTGTGTATGGTTCCTTTAGTGCATTTCTTTCTGTTGTTTTCGCTTGGACTCTTCAGAGTTGAAGAAGCAGCAGGATGAGCCCATGCTAACCTGTGAGCTGTGTGGGAGAGTGGATTTTGCCTACATCTTCAAAGGGTCCAAGAGGTTCTGCTCCACTGTCTGTGCTAAACGGTAAGGGAAGGCAAAGGGCTCAATATGGAAGAATTAAATAATTCTGCTATATCATATTGAATGGTTGTTTTTAGTCATTGTTTGTTTTAGTTTTCTGGTTATTATTTTAAGTTTTCTTTGCCATTCAGTTTCCCTAAATTGCCACTAGGACTGTGTTAAGCACTTTGGTGCAGGTGGGATTCAATCTGCTAGCCCTCTGCTCAGCAGTAAGGGCTCGTGCACATGGTAGGACCTTTAAAGATGTCGGGAGTCATGATCAGATCGTTAAGTAAGTATTTCACCCTACAGGAGTCTCTTTGAAATCGGCTGTCATATCTTTGTGATTTTCACACTTAACGATTGATCGCAGACAAGGGATCACAGTCATCACACACTGCAAGAGTTCACCAAGATGCGATCCAGACCCGATACATAGGCTACATTGGTTTTGATTCCAATTAATTTTGATGTCTCACGTACGTGCAGGCTCCCTTGAATACATGTGCCAGACAGACACAGGACGCGTCTCTCTCTACCCCCCAAGCTCCAAGAGATTGGTCAAATGCAGAGAACAAATTTCACTGCGGTAACATGTGTGACTAATCGTACGACTTTGATTTTGCGTTTAAATAATTATAAATAATTAAATCTGTCTCTGCGTCTCTCTCCGTATGTGCTCGTGCACACACACACAGAGTGCACGTGGTCCAAATGTTTCCATAATAACAGTTTGCTGATGCGTAGATTCAGACACTTTTTATCAACATATTCAAGTGAGATGCATTGGTTTTATAGACTATATATATTTTGTTTTAAATTCTTTATTTAGGGACATCCACAATATACAACCATTTTTCAAATAGTGTTTCTTTGAGATGAGATGGATGATGTGTACACTAAGCAACACTAATACAATATAATACTCATAGGAAGACATAAGAGAGTATTTGAAGCTGTGAGCAGTAATTAAAATAAAAACAACAGAACCAAAAAAGACGGAATCATTCAATCCTTGTCGCTACAAAATCTGGTCGCAAAGGTGTAACGTATTCCACCCAGTTAGACCAAAACTTTATACATTTCTCCTTCTGCAGTCTGAGAGAGAAAGTGATCTGTTCCATATTATAAATATCATTTACTATATCTATCCATTCTTTTATGGTGGGGGCCTCAGGAAGCAACCAGTGTCGTGTAAATACTTTTCTACATGCAGATATCAGAATAGAGCGTCGCAGTCCCGCCCCCTACCAGGGCCCAGGAAATGATTCTCTGTTCATTTTCCTCATAGACTTTTCAAAATGTATTTATTTAAAGACCTTTTAAGCGTGGTACAAAGCCAACTCTTGTCATGGCAAATCATGACAACAAACAAAATTTTTGGGCCAAAACAATAATTAGAAAGAAGAAGAAAAACGGCAGGTTACAACACTTTTTTTGTTGTTTTTCTTCTTTGTAATTATTTGTTTGGTCCAAAATATTGTGTTTATTGTCATGATTTGTCACGACTCGAGTTGGCTTTGTGCGCGGCGTAACCGTCTTTAAATAAATACTTTTTGAAATGTCTATGGGAAAAATGCATTGGGAATCATTTCCTGGGCCTGGCGTCGTCATGGCAGGGGGCGGGACTGCGACACTCTATACCGAATAGGTATTATTCATCAGATCTTCCCGTCTGAAAATGTGCATGTCCCAAAAATAATGTAGTAAACTCTTTAAGGGCAAATTTGCACCAAATATTGTATTTATTGATCTCTGGAATTCTGTCCAGAAGGTTCTAATCACTGGGCACCCCCAGAAAATATGCCAATGGTTAGCCTCCCGAGACCCACACTGTCTCCAGCATGTTGCCTCCCCATTCGAGAAATGTGCCTTCTGTTTCGGCTTAATGAAGAAACGGACAAGACATTTCCATCCAAATTCCCTCCATACATGTGAATTAGTACATTTCCATTAGAATTGACATATCTCAGACCACTCATCGTTTGATATAATGATGTTACCGTCTGTTTCCCACTTTTCTTTAATATATTTTGTATCATGTTGTTTTTTTTCCATGAAGCTGTCATAAAATAATAATACCTTTAGCTACGTTGTTCCGGTATGCATCAATAAATAAGCTCACTATTGGATCACCGAAGTCTGTTTTGTTTTTAATATTATGTTCAAAGTGATTGCGAATCTGTAAGTATCTAAAAAAGTCTGATCTATCTAGATTAAATTCTCTCTTCAGTTTTTCAAAACTCTTAAACTGTCCCTTCTCTGTAAGTGGATAGAATGTTTTAATTCCTTTTGGAATCCACGATTTGAACCTACAGTCTAATGTATTCGGTCTGAAACCTGGATCATACGCACACCACTGAAGTATTTGAATCTTATCATTTAATTTTATAGACTATATTTAACAGCAATATTAGGCTAATATAGCTACCAATATTTATGATACCTGGATTTACCCACAGCATAATATTCATCTATCGATACATACAGACAGACTGACTTTCTGTCTGTGAGCACAGCTTTCCTGTGCTCTCATTGGCTGTAATACAGACCTTCTCTGGGTGCAGTCGCAACCCCATTCATACTGTATGATCTCCAGTCGGCGATAGAGACATATATCAAACCTGCTAGATATTCAGAAACACTTGGGAAGGCATCGGTGCACGCTTTTATCGCCGCCGGATCTTCGCACAGAGCCTTTCACACACAAAATCGCAGAACTTTGGCGATTAAACCCTGATCTTGCATCAGATTGGAAGTTATCCAGCTGTGGCCTGGGGATGTGTCATGATGCTGCCTGGTCTGAGTTTGGATACCGAGGGTAGTAACAACTAACAATGAATTCTGCCATATATTATATTGCCATATAATATTTTTTATGCAATTTAAAGTTCTCTGGCAAATAAATGGTAGACTCGCTGGAATTGTGGGGAGGCTGCTGCATAGCCTTCTTGGTATGCACTATGCAGCTATTCGGTAAGCCATTAAAGGTCACTAGCAAGCTGTTTGAAAATAAAGTTTAACAAGTATAATCTCATATTGTACATCATACTGGGCGGTTCCAATCTGCCACTGATCCAGTCCTAGCGCATGGCGAACAGCGACCCTTTTTGCCAGGCCGCAGTTGTAAATAATAATTTGTTCTCGACTAGTTTTGTCTGGTTACATAAAGGTAAGCTTGCACTAATTGGCATGCTACTGCCGTTTAAACCCTAGGGCTGGTACTGATTTTCAACCATCTGATTTTGTACCCTCATTAAGAGAAAATAAAGGCTGTATATGTTATAAACCGCAATATCTACCACGTTGCACTTGAATTGCATTTTATGAAACCTGAAAGGCAGTTTGGAAAATCTCTTAAAAGTAACAAAGCACCCACTGATGAAACCAGGGTTAATACAACTATTCTGTGACCCTTTTTTCCGCAGTTACAATGTGGGATGCTCGAAGCGAGTTAGTCTCTTCTCAAACCGCAGAACCGCAATGGAGAACCTGAAGAAACAGAGAACACTGAATGGCACGCACAGGAACTCTAGTTTCGAGTCTAAAAAGAAGGTGAGTGGTGTCGGGTTTGTTCATGCCAACATGATTCATTGTACAGTATGTTTCCTGACCTCCACCCAGGGGTAATGGCCTAACACAAGCCATACCTCAGAGTCTTGCCATGACATTGTGTTTTGTGTCTGATTTAAAGCTACAATCCATAAGTTGTATGCACGTTGTCTCACTCTCCCAACAGAGCAATAATGTCCAACCCAAAACCAGGGTTTATGTTTTATTAATCAAAATAACTCCCAAATTGTATCTTATATAAAGCTAATAATCTTCTCTGGTATTATTTTTGCAAACCACAACCTGTGCCTTACAGGTTCCTCCCAGCCACCAGAAACCTATTGTTGGTGCCGTGACCGCTGGCCACTTAGCCCACCCTGCGCAGGGCGAGTCGAGCCAGTGTTCGGACATGTCCAACTACGAGAGGCCGCTGTCTCCTCTGTCGGCGGCGGCTGCCCAGCGCAGCGTGCACCCGGCCAGAGGGACCGCTGAGCACGCTGAGCTGCCCCTACTGTCCCACAGCTTCCTGGCATGTGACCCCGGCCAGTGGAACGTAGAGGATGTTTATGAGTTCATCTGCTCTTTGCCAGGTGGGCGCCATTTTAAGCTTCTTTGACATTCCATTTTGTGATTTTTGTGATGTGAATTTTGATATCACAACCGATCGCATCGCTCCACAGCCTAGGAGCGCCTGTTGCGCAATACTCGATGTTGCGTAACAGTGGGACGTCATCGAAAATGTCCCCCCCCCCCTGTTTAGCCGACAAGAACGAAAATCTTAAAACGTTAATAACTCTTGATCTATATCATCCCGTCCAATTCTAAGAAAAGATCATGTGTTAGACGGCCCACCGCGGTCCCGTCTCTAGTCGCGTTAGATTTAATCATACCTCCTGTTGTTGTCGATCGGCTCTAGAGTGTTTTGGATACATTTAGCTGCTAAATCCACATCCGGGATAACATCCGGTCCGTCGGTAATAGTGCTCCGCTGCTATAAATCACTGGGAGCTATGATTTAATGGATTAAATAACCCCGGGCAATCAGAGTGTTAACCACAGGGCCACTGTCTGGTTAAACGTACAGTATAAAGGACAACATGTGGAAACACCGATAAACTATTTTTTTTCTGACACGACTCATTGTGGAACGCAGGTTGCCTAGAGATAGCCGAGGAGTTCCGCTCACAGGAGATCGATGGACAGGCTCTGCTGCTGCTGAAAGAAGACCACCTCATGGGGACCATGAACATCAAACTTGGCCCTGCTCTCAAGATCTTCGCCCAGATCAGCATGCTGAAAGATTCATAGCCACACTGGCCTTTCCAGCATGCACGCACGCACACATTCACTCACTCACTCACTCACTCAGACAGACACTCACTCACTCGCTCGCTCACTCACTCACTCCTCACTCACTCTTTAAGGCAGCTCCTCCAATCTGTCTGACCGGACGGGAGATGTTCAGGACCTTTAGTAACGCCTTCTCTCATCTGGAATGGGGCCAGTTAAGAGGCCATAATTGAGTTTGACTTTTCTTCCAGATGGACATTATTCCTGTGGCCTATATCATTGACAACAAGCACTTCGTGCTTGACTTTTCCACTCCGTTAATGACTTTTACTTGACATCAGGAAAACCATTGTTAGGTAGTGAGGTCAGTTTTAACAAGAATCCTGGTAGTTAGCCTGCTTTGGTATAAACGTTCCAATAGATAATATATTTTTCTTTATAAAGTACTGGGTCTCGTCTGCACTGAGATGCTCGAGATCAGTTCATTCCCTAGTGCCGTTATCGCTGAAGACCAATACAGCTTTTCTGGACGGCTGTGTAGTTTTCACATCACTGTGTTTTCCTATTGTGCTTTTACATCTGTGCCCTGATAGTGATGCTCAGATGTTGGAATGTTAATCGAAAATGTTATTGCTTTTTTATTGTACTTTTTTATTTTATTTTATTATGGACGTGTTGTGGTGTTTCAACAGATTGGGATTAGAGGACACAAATACAAACGGAATAAACATTCATAGATAAAAAGAGAAGGATCCGGGCACACAAAGTTAAAAAATGAGGAACGCCTTTATTAAATTAAAAAGGCAACTGCCAACATGTTTCGACCTACAAGGTCTTCATCAGGGCAAGAATGACATTCAACTTGACTTGTAAAAGGGGCAGCGTTCAGACAAAGTCACGTTTTGTGAATGTTTATAAAGTTTGTGGTTCCAAAAGCTCTGCTAAGGTGCGATACTGTAGCGGGTGTCATTACATACCTCGTCTCCATTTGTAGAGCAGAACAAGCTGTTCTAAATCCACTGCTGAGAACACTGATGGCATTGTATGGAAGTGTTGTTAATAATTTACAAAATTTGAATAATCGTATCTCAAAACATACATCTCCTGTCAAGTTTCAAGAAAAAGAAAACATTATTCAGCAGTTAATATTTTAATATAGCACTTGATTTTTATCCTGAAAGACCTCAACTTGACATCAAATGTAATGGTACCAATATGGCATACTACTGTTTTAAACATCGTTGTTTTTTGTTTTGTTTTTTTATATACAAGTGTCCATTTTGTTATTTTAAATTATACTAATAATTACCAAATGCCTCCAGATTGTGACTATAACCCAAATCAAAGACGCATGGTGGCAATTGTAAAGAAATTGTGATTTCTTTGTGGGTGTATCACATGTGCCTTGCCTTCTCATGAAGAGAAATGCTATGGTAGAGCGCCAACTATAGTCTGTTCATTGTCAGTGGTACATTTGCATTGTGTTAGTGGTAATGTTTATGGAATTGTTTTGCAGGATACCTTTTGTACTTTAAAATAAATCCTTAGTGATTGTACACGTTCTCTGTGTAGATTGTTGGTAACACTCCTGTAGCAGTGTTGTATAAACAGCAAGCCAACAGTCTCCAAAGTGCTTTCAGATTAGTGAGTTGACAGAATCAACATGGCAGCCATTTTTAAAACCTTTAGAAGGAAATGGGCCACAACATTGTCTAGGTATTTTAGATGTTGGCTCTTTGCCAGACACATCAGACCAGGGCAAACTTTAAAATAATGAACACCACAGGAAACAACTAACCACTTAAATGGTGCATTTATTATATAGCAGCTTTATCCAAAGCGCTTTACAATGCATGCATCACAGCAGAGGCGATAGGCCTATCTCACAGCCCGCTTTCCACGCCCACTTCCGGTAAATAGTGGTGTCTTTAACATGAGCATTTACACGTTTTTTTCTCTGGAGAATCTAAGTACATTTTCTAATGTAAAAATGTGACAGACCAATATTATTATGAAGCAAACAAGATGGTAAATCAGGTCGAACAGATAGAACAAACCTTACCTTGAGAAAACAAAAGTTGTAGACTTCTTAAATTACCTCTGTTAACATGTAGCGTCTATGGAGTGACGTCACACTATCACCACTAACCCCGAAAGGGGGCGTATTTAGGGGGGCGGGGAAATTCTGTGAGATAGGCTTATTGTGGGAAGGCCGGCCTGCTCATTGGGAGCTGTTAGGGGATCGGTATACTATCTTGTCGTCAAGAACAAAGTTAGGATTTTGTGCAACATGTTCAAAATGTTAGGACTACCTCTCCTAGTCTAAACAGATAACGCCTCACGCCCCCCTTGCAATCTTTGGAGCAGCCCAGGGACGTGCAGAGAGGGTTAGAGGGGCAGGGGCTGACATCCCGTAAGAGGGCACTTTTGGACAAAAATAGCGAAAATAGCAGATCTACAAGCTCGCAACGCGTCGCAGCTATCAGCTATTTTCGGGGCGCAACCCAGCACTCTTCTTTAGCTAGTGGAGATGCGGTGTACGACATTGGATTTCTAAACAAATTTGTTCAACGCAAAATAGTGTGTTCAAGTTCAGGAGACTTCGGAAGAAAAGCAATTCTCCTGAATGCTGCGGCGTGGCATTTGCATTTCTTTCACCATGTAGTAAACGCTATATTCGTGGTCTGGAAAGGGCAGTTGTTTTACAGACGGGTAAAAGGGCTGAAGCCTTCTTGATGTCTATGTGTGCACGTCCCTGGCGCAGCCCAAGGGGGGCCCCAGACCCTAGAAACCCTGGGAAACATTGCCTCACAGTGACCAGAGTGCCAATGTGCCATATTGGAAAGGAGACACTACTGTATGTTCTGTCATAGTAGTTTTTATTTTGTCAAAAAGACATAGGCCTACTAGAGAATTATCTTGGCAACTTTATGACTAGTCTTTTAATGGCTAGTGAACTGATAAACTGAAACCACACCTTAAAGTCTTTATCTCCACCTGTTAATCAGTGGTAAAGATTAGTGGAGCTAATCTTCTGTTAACAGTAACCTTGATGCCAGGTGATTCAAATCCATACTATATCCAGTTTGTAAATATCTTCTGTACAAGAATCGCTTTACATCGTTATAGGAGTTTATTTAATTTAATATTTTGTTACAAGTGATTCATACACAGTATTATGGTAGCAATGAACAGATACAAAATATATGAAAGTTTTGAACATATAGGCTCACGTCACGTGTTTCAACTTTGAGTAGCCAACTAGACTATCAGAGTAACATTTTGTAAAGTAAAAAAAAAAACGAATAGGCTACACTACAATATTATGCTACCTAAGAGTAGTATAAATCCTTAATCAGACCCACAGTGCAGCCTCTTCAACAACCAGTGCAGGCAACAAATTCACAGATCTCACACGAGTCTGCATTGACAGCCACTGATGCTGAAAAACACAAGCATGCGCACACGCACACGCACGCACGCACAGACACACACACACACACACACACACACACACACACACACACACACACACGCATGCACGTACACACACACACACACACACACACACACACAGAAAATGCATATTAGTCACATGGTTTTGGTTAACATAATTATTATGGAACTCTCAATCTCAGACACAAATTACTTAATTAGTAGACTTTAATTGAATTGCTTCGTTCAAGTAATAAAATGGGGGTTTCTAGTGAGCAGTAATCAATCCACTTCTCCAAACACATACAGCCAATTTAAATAGCTTCTTCTCCATTTGCTTAGTTTCTATGATAGTTAGTATTTTCAAATTATTGTGAAAATATTTGAAATAATTGTATACATTTTGGGACGCCAGGTTGAAAGTGGTTGAAAATAAATAAATCCATACATACCTAGCCTGGTCAGGGACAGCCCTGCGTCTTTGGTCTGGCAGAGAGGTAGGAAGTCTGCTGGAAGTGCAGGGTTATCACACACATCCAGAACCCCTTCCTTCATGGACCGGAGGTTCAGCTTCACTGCCTTCACTTTCATCAGAGCACCCAGTTCCTTCACCGACTCCAGGGAAAACTTGTACTCTCCATCCTATGAAGAAATTAGACACTCGTTAGCTGAAATGTAGTATGATAATACAATTTGTAACATTGTTAGACATAGTAAACATAAAGCAATCAGTGTTTAGAAATAACTGACTGTTCTCTGAAAACAGAGTAGGCTATGTGATGTTGACTACATCCACATTTTAATGTGTAAATGAAGATGATGCATGACCCAAAGAAGTCTCAATGTCAGTAGGGCTCTCATGATATGAGACTAGATACCTTCTGTGATTTTGGATATCGTAATATAAAAATATCTAAAATAGTCAATCTGCAAGCTTATAGATGTGCTATTTTTGCTTCTTCTTGGGGGGGGGGGGGGGGGGGGGGGGGAAGGACAATATGATATTAGATATTTGGTCAAACATTTCGTGATACACTCGAGTTAGTAAATTCTACCATGATTTGTTTTTACAGGAATTTGTTTGTATGACAATTAAAGCATACAGCAAAACTCTTACTGTATACACAAAAGGCAAAAAAGTTATGCTACCTTTTATGTGAAGAGGCATGCATTGTTTTGTACATAAAGTATATGCATAGGGCAGGCAATAGGCATAAAACATGATAAAAAAACGCTTTTGAGAAAATATGGAACATGCATATAAGGATGCGTTAAAAACAATACATTTTTTTCAAGTTTTATTTAACCACTTTCAACATGGCGCCCCTATTTTAGGCATGAAAAAAAGCAAAAACTAGCAAAGAAAAAATGTTATAGATATAGATCATATGAAAAGTATAAAATATGTGGTAAAAAAGTTCTTACCGTGACTGTTACAGCACTTGACACTTGATACAAAGCACAAAGTAACAGTGAAAGTGTGATGGCAGCCTTCATGTTGTTTTTCTGTGGCAGCTAGATGACTGACTTCTTCTTTTCTCTTGGAGCTACTTTGAGGTGTTGCACTTGGTTGTGCTTTGTACGAAGCACTCCTGAGTATTTATAAAGGGTTGGCAGATTTTTGACAGGCATTATAGGGTCAGTTAATAATGAACAAGGGTCATTTTTCATGCCATAAAAGCACTGCTATCGGGTTGTGGAAAGATAAGGAAGTGAAATTAGGAATATTGATTGTTTTTTACTAACATGACTCTGACACAATGTACTAACTTTACTAGACTACAACACAAGTTGTCAAAAAGATAATATATATGACTGCTAACTACAAGTCTTTGTCTACTGATATCAACATACCACTAGTCTTGGGGGACAATGTACTGTGTCTGTATATAGTTGCAATAGTCCTGAAAGTACTGAATGTTAGCAGTGTCATTGTGCTACGTACTACCACGTGTTAAATTACATCCTTTAAAGTCCCCCTCTATTCATTATTCTTTTCTACAATAACCCTTCTTGGAGACATGACTTTGATTACATTTGATTACAAACTTGTGCAAAGTTTCCATCTGATCATCCTGTACTTTCTGAAAATCTGAGTCTCTTGTTTGTTGTCACCAATCCCACAAAGTGTTCTTACTGGAACATGAAGCCACTTCAATATTTGATTGATTGATTGATTGATTGATTGATTGATTGATTGATTGATTTGATTGATTAAACCAAAAAACAATAAACTTATTACATGCCTAATTCAAGCATAAGTCTATCAAGAGCTATACCTTTTGATGAGGGTATGCTTAAATCAGCACAACATCAACAACTGGAAAAGGTGTTGGAGCGCTCATCTGATGATAATGAATGAATGAATGCCTTTATTGCAGACTCAGGGTCCATAAGAAACATACAAAATACAAAATACAATATAAATCCAATAAAAAAACAGTCCAAATGTACATGTTGGACAGGCATTTGTGACAGTTATAAATAAAGGCTTTTAAGCCTAGTGGTCGTTTAGGAAAGTATATACTTTGTCATTTTACAAATAGCTAAACTAGCCTCTATGATGCATTGCATTGTGAGTTTGTAGATCTGCTATTATCGGCATTGTTAATAAATAAATAAATAATTTGAAACTTTGAGAATTACCGCTGCCAGAGTGGTTAAAGAAGTGAAATGTGTGTAAATGTTTGAAAATGTGTGAAATGTGTGTGTCATTAAATGGTGCAAGACGCAGGCCCGGCACAAGGCATCGTTTCTCTCTTCAAGTAGACCCAATGTCAGCTCTTTGATCGATGATCGATCCATGTGTCTTTGCACAGTCTAAGTAAATCTACCTCGGAAGAGTGAACGCTTTGTTTGCAATGTTTGCAGTTTGTTCTCAACATTTCTTTTTGTCATTACTCAAGTTAAGTCAGGAGTGTTGACCCATTTTTCAACCACACTCATATTCTTTTTCTTATTTATTGCGTAATTCATGCCTTTCTGTTTCTCCTGTCAAATATTTATATTTTGGCCAAATGATGTGTCAGGAATATGGACTCAGGAGACAAATTACAGAATACATATTTCCATTGCATTCTACGTTCGTATTGGAAAATTCAGGTGACCTGTTTTAAAGACATTAGTTAAATTAGGGTGTCCCGCATGAGGAACCAAACAATTACTGCTCAGCTATGTCTTCTTCACCCAGAAACATATATTACTTCTGGGCTATATGTAAGGCTACTACTACTCTGTTATACTTACACAGGAGAGAGTTTAATCCACACCAAATTATATTCAGTGACCTATTTGGGTCAATTTTCTTAAATTAAATGGACAATAAAATAAAATGCACCCACTTCTTTAGACCTGTAAACCTGTGATGTGATAATAAAGTTGATTCTGAATTAACACTGAGGATTTTACTATATATTTACACACACTATAAGAATATGTACACACATATTCTTGTGTACATGCTCCTGTAGCTGTTGTTGTAAAACGGCATCAGCTGCCTGACTCAGATGACACATATAGCTGCATAAGCATATTGATAACCATGTCTACTACTGTAACAGAGGGACTGACTGTATGAGATGCAGGCGTGGTCCTACTCATTCTGTTCTTATGATGGTTTCCATAATCTACTAGGGACGTCATAGATCTACTGTATATATTACTCTGTGTGTGTGTAATAAACTTCAGAATGCATGGTAACATATCCCTGTTGTGTTGGCATGTGTTTTCCGCGCCTGCGACTCGCAACGGATCTTCGCCCACCACCCAAAAGGGATTATATGTAGACTTCTAGATGCCTTAGAGACGGTCGCCCTTTTAATCATTACAGCTGTGAACAGCCCAAATGATTTATGCCGTATTGATCAACAGAAATCTCAATTGAGTGGATACTGGACAAACGTCCTGTTATTTGTCTATAATGTGAAAATGCGGGCCTAGACACACATTTTAAATGTGAATTAAAGGACAAACACATAGATTTCAAGTATGAGCTTTATATTCATTATTCCAGTATTTTGTCATACAGACTTGCAACACTGTCACCAATGCTTACTGCAGTGCTTAGGCTAAGCAGTGCATCGTCACTGGATTATTTCAGTGTTGGCGACTTAAATAGATGGATTAGCACTTGACATTTCACCTGCAGAGCTTAAACAATCGCACCTGGATTCTTTTCTCTTGCAAAGGATGCATTTTAGGCACTTAAAGGACGGTTCACAATGTCTAACCTCTACTTGGTAAACATATTCATTATAACACACAAAGGTTGTGTTTGGGTTTTGCTGAAGATTAACAAGAGCTTAGACTAAACTGAATGATAAAAAGCATTATTATAATCATCAGGAAGTAAAATATATAGAAGTAATGAGTCCATATAAATTAGCCTCAGCACACAAAGAATATCCCGATAAAACACTGTATAAAAACAACATTCACACCACATCACTTTCCGTTCATAAGCCACATTCAAATATAGGCATTTGTAAGGGCGAGTCCAGTGTCACTCATTTATTCAAAGTCTGTCAGTCCTACATTTGCTCAATGGAAACGTTAGTGGCCTCATTGAGTAAAAACTGGTCTACGAGGTATTCGGTTCACCCGGTAAGTGTTGAGTCCCGGAGAGTCGAACCCCGGTGACAAGCCTTTCTTGTTGAACGGGTAGAAGTTGAAGAGCTGTCTGTCCTGCGCCTCCAGCGACACCGAGGCGCTGTTGACCTTCAGTTTGCAGGGGTACTGGCCCTCGAACACAACCTTGAACACTCTCTCTTGGAGGAAGTCCAGACGGATGGTCCGGTATTTGGCCGGCACGGCACTGTCCACCTGCGGGCCAAACTGCTGCATGACCAGCACCCCGTCCGAATCCGCCTTGATTTGGTAGAACGTCATGTTCCTGTAAGTGAAAAAACCCAAGTATGGAGTCGGGTCGGGCGGCGGCCTGAGCGTGCGGCGAGCTTCCCTGAAGGCCGCCTCCACGGCGGGGATGATGTGGCTGTAGGCCTCGCGCACCACGTCCTGGTCCTTCGGCCGCACCCCGGCCATGAGGACCACGAGGCCCAGCTTGAGGCGCGGGACCAGGGAGAAGGTGGCGGCATAGCCGTCCAGATCCCCGTCCTTCCTCAGAACGTCGTAGCCCAGCTGCTCGTTGATCTCCCAGGGCGTGCCGGTGGCATTGGCGAAGTAGCCACTGTGGCAGCGGAACATGGGGGTCAACATAGTCTTGAGGGACTCCTTCTGGAGCAGGGGCTGGCTGTAGGCCCCCAGGAGAGCCATGGCCAGTTTGGCCATGTCGACAGCCGTGGAGTACATCTGCCCCGCGGGCCGGTACCAGCCCAGGTTGTAGAGTGGAGCCGGTTGTCCACTGCTGTACACCCCCGTGGCCATCTTGCGCTGAACGGCCGGCGTGATGTCAAAACCCGTGTCCTCCATTCCCAGACGGCCCAGGACGTTCTCTGCCACCCAGCTCTCGTAGTCGGAGCCCGTCACCGCCGGGGCCAAGACGTTGGCCAACAGGGAAAAGGCCACATTGCTGTAGTGACATCTGAGGGAGGAGAATAAGAATCGTTATCACAGCTGAGTGACGGCGGGTTTGATAAAAGGACTGAAAAACCTGTGCTGATTATTAGTCATACCAAACACCACAAGCACACTGAAGTGGCCTGCTTCTGAAGGAGGTTGCAAGGTGTCAATCGTGGACAAACTCTGTCGCCAAACTCTGTCGACATGTTGTCTGGTTCATATTCCCACCTTAACCACAAGTATAAACGTTCGATCACATAGACCAGAACATACTCTGGGAAAATAATGTGATAGGTGGGCCTACATATACTGTATAGCAATATACTGAACTGCCTTCTTAACCACTTAAACCCCACAATGCAATGCGCTGCGTCGCATTGTGAGCTTGTCGATCTGCTATTTTCAGCAAAAGTTTTCTCCACAATACGGATGTTTGTATATGAAAATGTGAAGTGTTTGTAATAATGGCTGTATTACAGATTGGTTCCCAGATGATATTGGAGTAAATATATGGCTGTATTTTATGACACATTCTCTTCTCTATGTTCATACAATGCCCGCATTAGTCTGTTCAAGAAATGATTTATAGCATGTTAACGTTGCCTTGTCAGAGACAGATGAACAGAAATTATTTCAGTTAATAAATAAACCAGGGGGTAATAAACTGTGCTAATAATCAGGCACACTATCGCGTCAGCTGATATATGTTTCTGTACCCTTTGAAACAGTAGTATGACTGAATCATAAATCCATGTTATTGCTCGCTGTGTGTGAACTCAATACAGACATTCGTTCAGGATGGTTTCTTCAACTCAAAACATGGTGTACTTTACTTGTTGTATATTAATGACCTTGATGATGTTGTTGTGTGTAATTGTAACTGCATGGTAAACACTATTGAATGTGTAACTGTCAAAGACTGTCACGGCTTTCTTAACAGAAGATGCTCTCTTGTGAGTGTTTACATTTACAATGTGACACTGTACGATTTATACAATCGTGCAAGCTGTATTTGTATCTGTTTTGATAACAAACTGTATGATTGTTAACAATGTGTAACCTTGTGTAGTATTTTATAGTAATCTTTATAATATCTGGGATTTATATAGCGCTTTTCGAAGTATAACCTAATCAAAGACGCTTTACTTAAAAAAGCAATAAAACATTCAAAGTGACGAGTTAAAATCTAAATCAACTTGGGAAGGCTATCCTGCACAGGTGGGCTTTCCGGGGCGGTTTGGAAGGTATAGCGAGGGAGGAGCTTTTAGGCTGTGTTTCACAACGTCAAGTTATAATCCATACTACCGGTATCATATTGCACTTCACTCTGCATGATTTGAGGAGTGATGCATAAATACAAATGTATCCATCTTTAGCTATAACTTTTAACCAAAATGTTACATTGTCCCAAATACATTTGCACCCAAACGTTACATTTTCCCATGTTATTATCAGTGGTATTATCAGTGGTGCTCAAACTAATGTGAAGGAACCCCACATTTATATGTAATTTGGCCACAACCCCAATCTGAAAATAACCCCCCCCCCCCCCCCCCCCTACGAGCTTGTAGATCTGCTATTTTTCAATAGCTAAATCTGTCCTCAATCTACCCATCAGGATAGGGATAATCACACTTTACTGACACGTGACCAGACAATATAATATTTCCGTAGGCCACAGTGAATTATGCAAGTATTTTTCTTTCTTTTTCTTTCCATTATTTCATTATTCATATTAAATAGTATATACAACAACTCGTCCAGGAGCTCTCCACAAATACGTTCTGGTGATTGTCCCCTCCCGCTGGACCCTGGAGAGTTCTGGATCTAGTTTGTTGTTTTTTACTCATACTCTTTTTTTGCGGCCATCATGTATGTATAGATTTCTCAGTGTGTCCCAGAAATATGTTTTTCTTTTTTAATATTGTAGTTGTATATACATATTTAATATGAATAATGAAATAATAAAAAAGAATGTGCATAATTAACTTATATTATATTGAATTGATATAGTATGTTCTCTGACCACGTGTCAGTGTTCTACTTTTCTACTGTCTGAATATGTGAATTTGTGTCTTTTTGTATGTCTGTTGTTAGTGCACTGAAACAAATTCCAATCAACTCTGTTGACATGGCAATAAAGTACAATAAACAAAGCACGCACATCCACTCACTTAAAGCCAGTGCCCAGGCCGAGGCAGGAACAAATTCAAACAATAGAACAAAAAGTAAGGTCAGCACACCTTACTTTTCTATTAATTATCCACCTCACCCATGAGGACACTCCCCATGAGATGCCTTCACCGTTGTCCCATCCTTAAGTTTCTGTTACATTCTTTTCATCGTGGCGAAATAAGAACTGTGTGTTCTCATCCTTCCCAACATAATAATGTCTGCCGTGGTCAGCACCTCATCAACGCAGGTGTGCACTCCCTCCTTTGTGTTTGCCTGACAAATACTTCATTTAACATACAGTTTACCAACTTTCAACCTTAACGTCCCTTACCTTTTTTGGGCAAAACATTCCAAAGATTACAAAAAACCCAGAGAAAATCTACAAGCTCACAATTAACTCGTTGTGATGCGTCACATTGCTAGCTTGTAGATCTGCTCTCAACATTATCAGTCAATAAGGTTGGTAAATTATCTTATGACTACTTGAAAATAGTGAAAACATAGCCAATCTATTTTCATTATTTTCTAAATTTGTGTAAAGTACCTATAAAACAGGCCTTAACCCATTTTGGGTGGGAACCCCTTTTGGTGTTTCATTATGTTATACTTTAGCTATTGAAAAATAGCAGATCTACAAGCTCATAGCGCAGCTACGAGCTTCTAGGTCTGCTATTTTTTTTAAATTGTGAAAATGCGGCACACATCTTTGAATATATATTATTTCAGAGCGAACGTTTTTTTTATTTCGACGTCAGGCCTAAAGTGGTTTAAAGTATTTTGAAAATGACAAGGCTTACTTGGTGCCTGGATCTGCAACAAGGACATCATCCTGCAACAGGTCCAGGGCTGCCTGCGTGTCTCCGTCCCAAAGGAGACTGGTGGCCCTTAGTCTTCTGGGTAACCCTGAACAATACATTCAACTTTAGTAGTACAACTATAGCAAACTGACCGCATCCTGTGGGGAAGAAATGTCTTCATTAAAAATGAAGACACTTTATGATTACATAATCATAAAAGAAGAAACAAGTCAACGGCGGTGGCTCAGGGGTAGAGTTTCCGGATGGTAACCGCAAGGTCGCCAGTTCGAACCCGGGCTCCCCCAGAGTTAGTGTGGAAGTGTCCTTGAGCAAGACACTGAACCCCTAATTGCTCCTGATGTGCTAGTTGGTGCCTTGCATGGTTTTCGCTGCCATTGGTGTATGAATGCGTGTGTGAATGGGTGAATGTAATGCACAATCTATGTAAAGCGCCTTGGATAAAGGCGCTATATAAATGCACCATTTACCATTTTAAGTCAAGGGATGCTTTGTATATATATTTGTGTATATTTTTGGCCTAGTGCACACAGCTGCTGATTCCCTCAACATGAAACCATCAGAGGCATTCTTTCTTTGACATGTATTAACTTTACTAATCTGTTGGTACTGTATGAGAATCACTAATAGTGCCGAGCAGGCCAGACACTGAATAGTAGCCTACCATTAGACTTTAAAAAGAATACCTCCACTGTCTTTGGGTTCAGATTTCAAAGAGGGTAAAAGCCCTGCCCCTGCCTAGACTAGGTAACCTTGCGTCACCTGACTCCGCCAGATGGGTCAGTATTGAGTTCACAACAAGTTCACAATTTTGTGAAACAAATGTGAAGCAAGCCACTTCCTACTTACAGTGTCAGGTTAGGACCGTCCTAGAGGCTGTGCTGGAATAATTCTCTTTCTTAATTTGTTACCCTTATTTTACCAGGTAGTCACTTTAGACCAAAATGGCAGCTGTTTAAAAACAAACATGCAAGACACAAAACAACAATAACCTGACAAAGGCAAAATTATTGCTTGAGGGTAAGGAGGGGGTGTTGCTGAAGGTCATTCTCCCAAATATCATTATCCCAATATCCCAGCTATTCTCACTCTCCACGAAAGCACAGCCACAAAAGCTTCTCTTGTTCAGCATCAGGTTTGGACTTGGTCCATAAAATCGTCCCTGCCTCTCTCCCTTCCGGACACTGCTAGACCCCCGATCAGTTCTTGTGGGTGATAGCATTAGTGATGGGAATTTGATTTGTAGCAAATGTACTGCACCTAGTGAAACCTTTTTACTTGCACAAGCACAAGTAACCTGCAGTCGTACCAGCAGTGGTGAGCGCACTTCATGGCGCACTCTGCTTGCGCACAAGTAGGCCATCTTACCATCTTACTTGTGTGCAAGGCGCAAGTTGGCTTCTCGAGAGAGTCCATTTCTAGTTTGGTTATTCTATGACAACTGTCTATTGTTTGTGATTATTTCTAAGGACGACGACTAATTTGATCTTGATTTCGAAACGAGACCAATGTCAGTAGAAACCTTCCATCACCTCTAGAACTCTACGTAAGAATCGTGCCAACTTGGCTGACATAATCGTCTGAGTGGTTCCCTTCCCTCTATTGGTCCTACTGGCTAAGTGGTTCCCTTTCCTCTATTGGTCCTACTGGCTAAGTGGTTCCCTTCCCTCTATTGGTCCTACTGGCTAAGTGGTTCCCTTCCCTCTATTGGTCCTACTGGCTAAGTGGTTCCCTTCCCTCTATTGGTCCTACTGGCTAAGTGGTTCCCTTCCCTCTATTGGTCCTACTGGCTAAGTGGTTCCCTTCCCTCTATTGGTCCTACTGGCTAAGTGGTTCCCTTCCCTCTATTGGTCCTACTGGCTAAGTGGTTCCCTTCCCTCTATTGGTCCTACTGGCTAAGTGGTTCCCTTCCCTCTATTGGTCCTACTGGCTAAGTGGTTCCCTTCCCTCTAATTGGTCCTACTGGCTAAGTGATTCCCTTCCCTCTAATTGGTCCTACTGGCTAAGTGGTTCCCTTCCCTCTATTGGTCCTACTGGCTAAGTGGTTCCCTTCCCTCTAATTGGTCCTACTGGCTAAGTGGTTCCCTTCCCTCTATTGGTCCTACTGGCTAGGTGATTCCCTTCCCTTTAAGCTGAACCTGTGACGTTGACTCTGAGGGTTGACTCTTCCGGTTCCATAACTCTCAGAGTTAAATGAATACTCAGGATGTCCTTATAAATGGCCACGCCACCCTCTAGGCTAGGGTTTCTCCTGACCACCTCTTTTAATCCTGCCAGTCCAGTCTGAGAGGCAAACAGGCCTGAGGGATGATTAGCTTTATCTTTAGCCACAACAAGCCCTTTACTAATAGCTTATCTCTTTATTCATGTAAGCCGGGGTCAAGTAAAATGCTATACTGGGAGATGAGGAGCCATGTCCTTAACAGAGAGTGTAGTGGAGTGGAGTCAATACCTGGTTTTTGACCCCATTCACCTCATTCGCCATCAGTGATAATAATCATATCAATAATAATTGTTGGTATGAAGTTGCACGGAAGAAGCACTCAGTGTATTTCATATCAGTCATTTTAATTACCGTTTTAATTCCCAGTCCCCCATCTTCACTGTAATATCCTCACCTGGCAATTAACAAAACAGGCTGGCTTTGCAAACAGTCTACTTAGAGTCACAAGAGCATTTGGCTCGATCTGTACATTCAGTCTGTCTGGGGGATTTTACTGTGTTGGAATTATGTGACATAAAAAAACATCATGTTTGGTATAATTCTTACCAGAGAGCTGACTGGCCATGCGGCGTAGGGTGAGTGATGGGAAGCGGGCTGCGAGGGCCCTGGCAGAGATGGGTTCTGGTCCCTGGCTTCCCCCCAGTGGGTTCTTTATGGTAAAGTCTTTGGCATATTTCTCCAATGGGTCATCCAAGGACTGCACCTTTCCTTCCTCCCACAGTTTGTACAGCATCAGGGCTGGGAAGATCTTGGAGACGCTAGCAATCCTGCAGTTGGAGAGGATACAAATAATGTGTCCTTAAGTAAGTAGCCTTGCCGAGCCTTGCCGGCCCATAGGGCCCCATAGCCCTATAGGGGCCCATGGCCCTATGGGCCCATGGCCCTGTTTCTGTAGCGTGAGGCAGCTTGATGTACAAGTACACCCCCTGGACATGACGCTAGTATGTCAGAGGGACTTTCCCCCAATCCAACCCTTGATGCTGAGTGTCAAGCAGGGAGGCACTGGGTCCCATTTTTAGAGTCTTTGGTATGACCCGGCCGGGGATTGAACCTCCCAGTCTCAGGGCGGACACTCTAACCACAAGGCCACTGAGCTGGGAGTTAATGTGTCCTTGGGCAACATCAATTATAAAATGAATAGCTTTTTCATATTGGAAAAGTCTTAGTATCTGTATTAAATACTAGCACTTCATATTAAGGTATTATGATTAATTGGTTGCTTCTTAGCATAAATATTACTAATATATTAATTCTGTATTTGTCATAATAATAATAATTATTATTAATTAGGGATTTCTGAAACTACACCAATAAGCATTAATTAAAGGCTTATTGAGACAAACCTCCTAATAATGAATGTATTTATTATTAATGAGTGGTCCCCAACAAATGACCAGAGGGGTTGTTAAAAAGTAAAGAAAAAAAAAACAAAAAAAAACGTTACTCTCCTATTTTTATAGGCTTAATTTTCCATCAGGACAAAAGCCTCTTTGCCGTAATGAAAATGTTTGGCGTTAGATAATGTGTATACAACTCGTTAGATAATGTGTACAACTCGTTAGATAATGTGTACAACTCGGATTATGGTACTCATTTTAATTAGATACTGATTTCTCAGCATGCAACATCTCTACTGCCCCGCCGGAAATGTGACGCCTCAATTTAGTAAGTGCTTCAGTCTGTGTGAGTGTGCGTGGTCATATGATCCACTATATGTAACTGTGCTAAATGACCAAGGCTTTGGTGTAGATGGCTGCAGTAATCCATAAGCTCAGCTCTGACTCCATCTAAAGCCTTTTGTAAATAACATATCTGAAAATAACACTCCACGGAAACTGCACTCCTCGCAGTCACAGAAGCACTACATGCTGCCCAGGCTGCTTCCCACTCTGCAGTCCTGATTCTCCTAGACCTATCGGCGGCATTTGACACAGTGAACCACCAGCTGCTCCTAGGCACCCTAGCTGATCTAGGCATAGGCGGGACGGCGCTGAAGTGGTTCTCCTCCTACCTCTCTGACCGGACTTACCAGGTTTCTTGGAAAGGTTTGCTATCACCCCCCCGCACCCTCCAAACTGGGGTCCCACAGGGATCTGTACTTGGTCCCCTCCTCTTCTCACTGTACACTAAATCCCTTGGCACCATCATCTCTGCTCACAATATATCCTATCACTGCTATGCCGATGACACACAACTGTTTCTATCCTTCCCCCCCTCTGCCACCCAGGTAGAAGAGCGCATCACTGCATGCCTGGCTGACATCTCACAGTGGATGTCTTCCAACCACCTCAAGCTGAACCCAGACAAGACTGAGCTTCTGTTCTTCCCAGCTAAGTCCTGCCCTATGCGGGAGCTAACTATCTCCGTAGACAACGCCCTGGTAAAGTCTGTCCCGACAGCCAGGAACCTTGGTGTTGTCCTGGACAGTCAGCTCTCGTTCAAAACACACATCACAGCTGTCACTAGATCCTGTAGGTTTACACTCTACAACATACGACGAATTAGACCGTTCCTCACCCAGGAGTCAGCCCAGCTCCTAATCCAGACAACAGTCTTGTCAAAACTTGACTATTGCAACTCCCTCCTTACTGGCCTACCGGCATGTGCACTTAAGCCCCTCCAACTGATCCAAAATGCCGCAGCACGCTTGGTCTTCAACCAGCCAAAATTCTCACACGTCTCCCCCCTTCTCCGCTCGCTCCATTGGCTCCCGGTCGCTGCCCGCACAGAATACAAAACTCTGATGCTGGCATTCAAAGCAACCAAAGGCATGGCCCCCCCATATCTCACAAGTATGATCGTACCCTACAAACCCTCCCGCTCACTCAGATCAGCCAACGCAGGGAAGCTGGAGGTACCTTCACTAAAAACGCCGGGACAACGCTCCACACGTCCCAAACTCTTCTCCCTTCTGGCTCCAAAACTATGGAATGCACTTCCCATTGCAGTCAGAACTGCAGCCTCACTCCCAATCTTCCGCCGTAGTCTGAAAACCCACCTCTTCAGACTCCACCATGGCCCGTAGCACTTGCCCTAGCCTAGCCCCTTAGATAGCACATTATGTAGACTTAGATAGTATTTTAAACAGACTTATAGCTTGTTATGTAGACAGCTCTAGAATTGCACTTTATGTAGTCATAGCACTTTATAGTACACATGTATAATATATTATATAGTATAGTATGTATAGTTTACATAGATACTCCACTGTTACGTTCTTAGTTTACGCATGATTCATGATAACTACTTTTTATACATGTGATGTATGCCATGCTTTTTGTTTTTGCTTAATGTAAGTCGCTCTGGATTAAGAGCGTCTGCTAAATGCCTAAATTGTAAATTGTAAATTGTAATAAGAATTAGGCAGCCAGCGACATTTGCCTCAGATGGAGACAGTCAGACAGGATGTGTGGTACTATATTTGATTGTTTCATGGGTTAACTGATACAAGGCAGTGGATATACATTACTGCAGGGAACTCCTAGCTGAGAGTGTGTGTGTGTGTGTGTGTGTGTGTGTGTGTGTGTGTGTGTGTGTGTGTGTGTGTGTGTGTGTGTGTGCAACTGTCTGCCCTCTGTGTTTAATGATACGACAGACAGACAGACAGACAGACAGACAGACAGACAGACAGACAGACAGACAGACAGACAGACAGACAGACAGACAGACAGACAGACAGACAGACAGACAGACAGCTCACCTGTACACAGTGTATTCATTGGGTGGAGGTGAAGAGGGATCACTTCCATTCCTCTTGCCAAAATGTCCATTCCACAGAACAGAATCATTCAAAACCACAATGGCAGATATTGCTGGTAGCTGGCGTTTGTCAATGCTTGTTCTCAAGAGGGCATCTACCTGTTGTGGAATATAAACAATTCATTATTATTTTTATTATTAATGTATTCACTACTTTATCCTTTTTGTTGTGTTTTTGTATTCTTAAATAATCAATAATATTGAATGGTTTGGAAAGGCAAGAAATAGCAGCTCACTGAATTCTTTTTGGAAAAACCTTGAAAGTTTCAGACAATTTTGGAACAATTTAGAAAAACTATTTACATAAATGTTCTCTTCTGGGAGTACCTGGCACAAAATAATGTCCAGATGGGTCCTCACAGCCACACAATACATTCATTTCATTTGTATTTCATTTTATTTTACTGGGAGGAGACCCCGGGGCAGACCAAGGCGCAGTTGGAGGAAACACATCGACTCACTGGCCTTGGAACGTCTCGGAATCCCCCCAGGAGGAAGTCACTAATGTTGCTCTGGAGAGGGAAGTCTGGAGCACTCTGGTGGAGCTGTTGCCCCCGCGACCCGACTACGGATAAGCGGTTGAAGATGGATGGACATTAAACCGTTTGAGAACCACTGTTCTAGGAAACACTATTCCTTCCACGTACCTGTTCTAAGGCCTCCTTCAGCGCACTGATGGGGTGCTGGATTGGCACAGGCTCGGGGAAGCGAGGGCACATTGGTTCCCGTTTCACCTCCTCTGTTACAGTCACTTCTGCAGGCAGATGGAACAGCACATGATTTACACTGTAAATCATTACCATATCAAATCAATCATACAGGGTACCGTATCATACATGCAGGCGTGGATAGTAACTACGTTCATTTACTTAAAGCTGCTTTGACATACAGTATTATTACTTATAGCAGCTTTAAGTACAATTTCAACCTTTTTTTTAATTTTCATGTCAGAAGAAAATGTTGTACTTTTACTCCACTACACTTATTTGACAGACACTATAGTTATGTTGTAGATTTAGATGATTTGTTAAGTTAAGTGTCAATAATCACAAATTAATCATATTATGAATGATAGGGTAAATTATTTGTGTTAAATAGCTTATACTTATTAGTGCTTGTTCAGTATTACAGGAGTCTCCATGTCTCTCCGGCTCTTTATTAAACAGAAAATTGGAACTTGAACACTATAATGGGTATATATATATTATTTGTGTTAAATAGCTTATACTTATTAGTGCTTGTTCAGTATTACAGGAGTCTCCATGTCTCTCCGGCTCTTTATTAAACAGAAAATTGGAACTTGAACACTATAATGGGTATATATATATTATCACCTACCTGAATATCTATTTTACAGGGAGACTACTGTAAACTGAACAAACGCTCCATAATTAATGATCAATAATTATAGCATGATGATATGTGATTCTGAAATGGGCATTCTGGATTGTTATGTACATCTGACATACTGTACATACACTTGTGGTGTTATGTCTGTGTTTTCTGTTTATCATTCATTCCCAGGTAGGCCTACTACAGGGATGGGCAACTGGCGGCCCGGGGGCCACCTTCACTTAATGCAGGTTAATTATACCAGAATACTGGTAGTAGATTACCAGTAGATTAAAAAGTAGTAGTAGTAAGGTTGAAATCACTTTTTTGCAAGTAGAAATCAATCCTGGTGTTACAGGGTTAATGAGCATTATTAAAATGTCTTTTTGTATGTACAATGTATTTGTGTTTAGTTCATAAAGTTAAAATAATAATTAAAGGCATTTGAAAATAAATAAAAAGGTTACTTTTCAGGATTCCAATAAAACAATAGCAAAAAACAATTCAGGATTTCAATTCAAATAATAGCAGAAATAGCCGATCTACAAGCTCAAAACGTTTGAGCTTGTAGATCAGCTATTTTTGCTATATGCAATGTGGCCCTCTGGAGTGAATGTGGAATTATATCGTCAAAGTTGCCCACCCCTGGCCTACTACATACAGCACAGTATACCTGTACTGTTTTCTCATGACATAAACAAACAGCTCCTAACTACTACCTACAGCATTGTATGAGAAACATGCATTTGTTGATAGACTATAATTCATTCATATATTAATTGGCGATATTACAATTGTCAATTTAGGCATTTAGCAGACTCTCTTATCCAGAGCGACTTACAATAAGCAAGGTAAATACAATCACATGCATAGAATGCAGAGACAGTGTAATACAATAAACTAGGATTGCAAGAACATGCATCTGTCTAAAAATAAATATGTCATCTAAATTTCATTCTTACCATTACCATAAAACTATGGAAATCTATAAGTAACAAATACATGAGAACGATCGAGGCATCTCTTGGTCAGTTGCTACCGTAGCATCAATTGAGGCAGAAGGAAGGGGTACAGGGAGAGTGAAGTGCTAGGGGGTGAGGTGGAATCTGAGGAGATGAGTCTTGAGATTATGGCAAAAAATTGGAAGTGAGTCTACTGACTGCAATGGTGAGTTGTTCAGTTTGGTTTGGGAGCCAGCAAGAGAGTGGTATAGGCATTCATATTTGTAGCAGATAGATACCCTAGGCCCTAGGGCTTTCACTTCTAGTGATTTTTACTAGTTGACACTAGTTGCCTAGTTTACTAGTCGACTAGTTGTTTAACTAGGCCTACCTATTATGTATATTTTAATAGTAGTTGTACATTTAAAAACTGTGTACATTGGTGACTATAACTATAATCTAGCTGATCTTGACTAGTGGATTTACTAGTCGAGTAGTTGTTTAACTAGGCTACCTATTATGTATATATTTTTTAATAGTAGTTGTACATTTAAAAACTGTGTACATAGTGACTATAACTATAATCTAGCTGATCTTGACTAGTGGAATTACTAGTTGAGTAGTCAACTAGTTCCTTAAAGGCCTAGGCCTAGTGTCAGATATCTACTTCCAGAATCTACAGTACTTCTCCTAAGGCCCGTGTTACTGCTGTGCTGCTATATGCACCTGTCCGCATGTCCATATCTTTACAGACAAAAGGAAGACCCCCTGTGTTTGCAACTCTATACACTTTGTTGTATCACCCAGGAAGGCCCACCCCACCCCCCGTCTCCCATGCCACGGTTTAATGCCTGCTCTAAAGGGAATGGTAATCCTCGCTGTGACAAGCGTCCAGCTTTGTGTAATCCCATCCCACTGCCGCCCCTGCAAACGAGCAATTACACTAAAGACGCTAAAGAAGCCAATGTCCAAAAGTGGTTCTTGTCAGCTTCAAAAAGGCAAACCCCAAAGCCCTGAAATTCAGTGAGCTTGGGGAACAGTTTATGTGATCCAGGTTTGTTACTGGGACCTCAGTAGTGTCCATGATTGCTGTTGTTTTAAAGGAACACGCACATGAGCTAAATCCTAAACGGACATGTTTAAGTCTCTGTGTGTGTGTGTGCGTGCGTGCGTGCGCGCGCGCGCGCGCGCGCGCGCGCGTGCGTGCGTGTGTGTGTGTGTGTGTGTGTGTGCGTGCTAGCTGTAGGTAAACATGGTGTGAGGGAGTGACTTACCTATCACCATCTTTGGCATGCGATACTGCCATATGAAGCAACCAGTCATGACCACAGAGATCAGAAAGAAGACCACCATACCCAACTTGGTCCATTTGACCTTCATCTTCCCACTTTGGACAATAGCAGGAGGCTACAAAGAAGGAGTGTATAACATTATATAGAGAGCAATGCATCCACTAACTATTGACCGTCCATTTTCTTCATGGGCAGCCCCATGTTCACAACGAGTTTAGGTGTGTTTTACACACTTTAAAATCAGAAGAAATCAGAATAATAATCAGAAAATCAGAATCACATTTCTCATTTACTTAAAAACAAACAAACACCAACATTTAATTCTGACTGCAAATTACAACATAAGAAAAAGCTTTCTCAAACTACTACCTCTTGAAATTCACTTTGCAACAGAGATTAAATTTACCACTAAAACGGACTCACCTGAGAGTGGGAAAAAGAAGAAAGATGCCTCACATCATCACCATGCAGCACATGTTCATAACCAACGTCTGCAGAGGGCAGGTGTCCAGAGAAGGGTCATTTTCGCAGAGGTTCCTGAGTCACCAGTGCAAGAGTCATCGGTGGAGTTCAGACTCCAGAGACGCTGTTCCTGAGCACTCAACTCCCCACCCACTCACTACCACCTACATGCATTTAATCCTAACCATGATCCCTGGCTTGCATCGGGATACACGGGTGATTCTCTCCCCACAGGCGCCGTGACATCATAATCTCCTGAGACGGAAGGCCACAAAGCGGCAGCCAGGAGGAGGGTGTCAGTGGGTAAGCCCTTATCCTGAGCAATCAAATCACTTCACATCAGCTGGGTTATTGCCAGTGGTCAAGTGCTTCACCCAGTGCTTCAACATGTGTGTCAGTATCATGGTCAGTATCATGTCAATATCATGGTCGGTAACATGTCAGTATCATGGTCAGTATCATGTCAATATCATGGTCAGCAACATGTCAGTATCATGGTCAGTATCATGGTCAGTATCATGTCAGTATCATGGTCAGTATCATGTCAGCATCATGGTCAGTATCATGTCAGCGTCATGGTCAGTATCATGTCAACATCATGGTCGGTAACATGTCAGTATCATGGTCAGTATCATGTCAATATCATGGTCAGCAACATGTCAGTATCATGGTCAGAATCATGGTCAGTATCATGTCAGTATCATGTCAGTATCATAGTCAGAATCATGGTCGGTAACATGTCAGTATCATGTCAGTATCATGGTCAGTATCATGGTCACTGCTGTGCTGCCATTGACAACTGAATTTTCCTTGCGGGCAACGTTTATTTGCTAATTCAGGCTGCATCCCTGTTTAACCTCTAGCTTAGTGATAAGATGGTAAGTTTTTCACCAATCTTGACCGCACGTTGTTAGTGTACATTGTGATGTGATGTGATACATGTGATTTATTTTATTTCTTTAATTTAAAGGCTTTTCTAAGACATCAAAACAGGGTGCTTTTGTTTTATTTTGTGTGGACTGGAAATTAATATCAATCAGTGGCTGATCAATGAGCATCATACAGAGGTTGCTGATGCACAGATCCAACTGTAGTTATTGGGGTCACATTTGTCGATATTCAGACCGCGGCCATCTTGCCAGCAAGGTGCTAACTATACTCTAAGTGCTAACTAGGTGCAACTTCCCATAGACGGGGACACTGCCCATAGATCCGAAGTCCTGTTAGTCCGAACATGCATTGAACCTTCGGACTATAATGACACAGCAACCCATATAGACAGCCCATTCATCCAAACAGAAAAGTCCTATCTAATTGTATTAAACAACGTCAAACTCACCAACATTGCAGCTGTACAGAAAGCTTGAATTATCCTCTTGCAATCTGTAAAGTTTTTGTTTCATAAAAATCCACCGTAGACATATGAGCATATGAGCTACTTCCTTTTAAAGAAATTCTGTGCATGATATTTGTTTTTCTAAGTGTCACAGTTTGAGAGTGCTCGTTGGATATCACTCAACTGCTCTGCGTACCACCTGTTTTGAATTTGCACATAATGCAGGAGGCAGCAGGAAGCTGCTTTACTGATAACGAGTGCTTCCAAACTCTGACACTTGGATAATAATCATCTGCAAGGAATTTCTTGACAGGAAGTAGCTCATAACAAGTGGATTTTTATTAAACAAACACTTTGCAGATAGTAAGAGGATAATTCAAGCTTTCCCTACAGCTGCAATGTTGGTGAGTTTGACCTTGTTAAATCAGATAGGACTTTTCTGTTTGGATGAATGGGCTGTCAATGGGAAGTTGCACCTAGTTAGCACCTTGCTAGCAACATGGCAGCCGTGTGCATATCGTGCTCAGGTGCTGGGCTGGAAGGCTCTCCCTATTTAAGGGCCACTATTGGAGAGTGAGGCAGATTTTTCCCTAGACACTTTGGTGACGTGCAGAGATATCTAAGCGTTAAGCAATTGAAAATGGGATTGACATTCAGAATTGTAAATGCAGCCTTGCCCTCAGTGCCTGCATACAGTACCTAATAACTACCTAAAAAAAGTGAATGACCTGGTACCACCCACTTTCAAAACAAATATGGGTAAATTCTCCTTCTACAGCACTGCCACCCGAGCGTGGAATGCCCTGATCCAGGGGTGGGCAACTTTGACGATGGAGAGGGCCACTAAATGTCCACACTCACTCCAGAGGGCCACATTGCATATTACTGTCGTAGCAAAAATAGACGATCTACAAGCTCAATCATTTATCAGTATTCTGATATTAACCTGAGGGCCACATTAAGTGAAGGTGGGGGCCGCATGTGGCCCCCGGGCCGCCAGTTGCCCATGTATGCCCTGACCCCTCCCTAAAAAATGCAGATCACTTGCATCTTTTAAAATCTACCTTTCAGCAGGCCCAATTAAAGGGAGAGGAAAATGATCAGCCCCCCTTCCTTTTTCCCCCTTTTTCCCCCTTTTCCCCCCTCCCTGTGTTTTATTTTTCCTCTGATATTGAATTTTTGTTTGTTTTTTACCTGTGATGATATTGAATTGTGTTGTTATTGGTCTATATGAATTGATTGCAAAGGGCCTCAATGGAAACAGACCGCAAGGACCTTTTTTGGTGCTATCCCTTTGGTGATTGTACATGTTTATACCGTTTATACATTCAATCTATCTAATAATAAACTATTCAATCAATCAAAAAACCTCCAGCAAGGATAGAGGAGGAAGGACTTGGACTGGAGCAGGAATAAAATAGACCCTCATTGGAAAGGGAAGTAAAAACAAATGGAAAAAAAGAAGAAGATAGAAAATATAATGCACATGACAGTTTAATCTGTTGATTTTAATCATTGGAACTTGTGGCATTTAATGACTGCATTCTGCATCTGCAGTGCTTCAGTCCTTGGTTCAAATATGGCCATGGACCAGAGCTAGGGGAAATCAGTTCTCAACTGATGTGACTTGGTCATGTGTGCACTTTCCAGTTCAACCACAAGAGGCCAGTGTGTGCTACAGTTTAACATGCACTTCAACAGACTTCATCTTGCTCTGTCTCTCTCTCTCTCTCACTCACTCACTCACACACACACACACACACACACACACACACACACACACACACACACACACACACACACACACACACACACACACACAATGATGGAGAATTGATAATAACCTTATTGCTGATGGGCAGACTATAAAAAGCGAAATCCCATCAATCCAGGTCAGTCAGTCTATCAAATAAATGCAAAAGACCCTGCAGGCAGCTGATGGTCTATAGCTGTTTTTGCACATGGGTTTATGAAACAATCTGCCATATAGGAGTCAGGACCTCAACTTCATTTAATGTTGGCAGAAGAAAAACAAACACACACACACACACACAAAAACAAAAACTGGAATATTCCTGAACTTCCCGATGGCCATCTGGCCTCACTAAGTAGGCTACATGTGATTTTCTTTTTTAAATATATGTTTATTGGTAGCAGGTTTCAACAATTTAAGTTTAGTTTGAACATACCATTTTTTTTCCCATTTTCTCCCTCACCCCATCCCTCCCCTCACAGTTATCGTCATCATTAAAACAATATAAAAGAAAAGAATAATTGAGTACAGACACACAAAAACAACAACAACCAAAAAGTCCAGTCCAATCAAACAACCATGCATAATTGACCACGTGTAAACAGTAGGACACAAAAAAAATGTAAACACAGAGGACAAAAACAATATAAATAACAAAAAACTAAAATAAATTAAAATAATTACAATTATAAATTGGGTTATACAAGTTCAAGAGATAGTCACAAGTTATGTTAGAAAAGATTGCGTTGAATCGGAATGTTGTCATACATCACCCCCTATAAATTATATACTCCTTTATAGACAATTCTATGCTACATGTGATTTTGACTGAATGTGAAGCTTGTATTTAGTTTAGATTTAGATTTAGATTACCATTGCAAAGTATTATTATTCATGTTTGTTGGCCTATTGACTGCCTGATCATAAATGTGATTACGACAGGCAGTTGTGTGGAGTGTACATTTAATGCATGTGCACTGTGTGTGCAGGCTGGTTCTGGCTGTGTCACCGGCAGTTGTATTTGTGTACGAAGTGGGAAGTGTGGTTTGTTGGCCCTGAGGCAGCATCGGGCCCTGCAGGGGGGCCATGGACTCAGTCAGGACCATGCAGCAAAGTAGCGACTCCATGTAAACAAACATCAATGATGTATTAGTTGGGCCTTCGGTACAAGACCTTCTATATACAGAACATGTGGAGTGTTAGTGTGTTACTACCCAGACTAGGGCAAACCATGGCTTATGGTTAAGTGGGACACCCCTCTGCCCAGCATCCTATAGTAACACCAGCCACAAAGCACTCTGCCTAGCATCCTAGGAACACCAGCCACAAAGCACTCTGCCCATCATAGCAACACCAGCCACAAAGAACTCTGCCCAGCATCCTAGCAACACCAGCCACAAAGCACTCTGCCCAGCATCCTAGTAACACCAGCCACAAAGCACTCTGCCTAGCATCCTAGTAACACCAGCCACAAAGCACTCTGCCCATCATCTATAGTAACACCAGCCACAAAGCACTCTGCCCATCATCTATAGTAACACCAGCCACAAAACACTCTGCCCATCATCTATAGTAACACCAGCCACAAAGCACTCTGCGTAGCATATAGTAACACCAGCCACAATACAAAGCACTCTGCCCATCATCTATAGTAACACCAGCCACAAAGCACTCTGCCCATCATCTATAGTAACACCAGCCACAAAGCACTCTGCCCATCATCTATAGTAACACCAGCCACAAAGCACTCTGCCCAGCATCCTATAGTAACACCAGCCAAAAATCACTCTGCCCAGCATCCTAGTAACACCAGCCACAAAGCACTCTGCCCAGCATCCTAGTAACACCAGCCACAAAGCACTCTGCCCAGCATCCTAGTAACACCAGCCACAAAGCACTCTGCCCAGCATCCTAGCAACACCAGCCACAAAGCACTCTGCCCAGCATCCTATAGTAACACCAGCCAAAAAGCACTCTGCCCAGCATCCTATAGTAACACCAGCCACAAAGCACTCTGCCCAGCATCCTAGTAACACCAGCCACAAAGCACTCTGCCCAGCATCCTAGTAACACCAGCCACAAAGCACTCTGCCCATCATCTATAGTAACACCAGCCACAAAGCACTCTGCCCAGCATCCTAGTAACACCAGCCACAAAGCACTCTGCCCAGCATCCTAGTAACACCAGCCACAAAGCACTCTGCCCAGCATCCTAGTAACACCAGCCACAAAGCACTCTGCCCATCATCTATAGTAACACCAGCCACAAAGCGTTCAAGAGATAGTCACAAGTTATGTTAGAAAAGATTGCGTTGAATCGGAATGTTGTCATACATCACCCCCTATAAATTATATACTCCTTTATAGACAATTCTATGCTACATGTGATTTTGACTGAATGTGAAGCTTGTATTTAGTTTAGATTTAGATTTAGATTACCATTGCAAAGTATTATTATTCATGTTTGTTGGCCTATTGACTGCCTGATCATCAGAGCCGGACTTACCGTTGGGCTAGGGTGGGCTGAAGCCCGGGGGCCCCCGACTAGGGGGGCCCAAAAAAAAAAAAAAAAAAAAATATATTTTTTTTTTTTTTTTTTTTGAATTATAAAATTGTAAAGTGAAATCCAATTCAAGTGAAATGTGTGTATTGTTATTGTATTTAGTTGTATTATGGTTAAACCATTGAGAGCTTCTGCCTGCCTGCCTCTCTTTTTAGGGGCCTGGGTACCCCAAAATGAAAACAAAATAGCCCAAATTTTTTTCGGCCTCGCGGCTGCGCCGCTCGGCCAAATCACGGGACGCGCGGCTTCGCCGCGCGCCCCAAGGGGGGCCCTCAAATTTGCTCCAGCCCGGGGGCCCTCAGCAAGGTAAATCCGGCTCTGCTGATCATAAATGTGATTACGACAGGCAGTTGTGTGGAGTGTACATTTAATGCATGTGCACTGTGTGTGCAGGCTGGTTCTGGCTGTGTCACCGGCAGTTGTATTTGTGTACGAAGTGGGAAGTGTGGTTTGTTGGCCCTGAGGCAGCATCGGGCCCTGCAGGGGGCCCATGGACTCAGTCAGGACCATGCAGCAAAGTAGCGACTCCATGTAAACAAACATCAATGATGTATTAGTTGGGCCTTCGGTACAAGACCTTCTATATACAGAACATGTGGAGTGTTAGTGTGTTACTACCCAGACTAGGGCAAACCATGGCTTATGGTTAAGTGGGACACCCCTCTGCCCAGCATCCTATAGTAACACCAGCCACAAAGCACTCTGCCTAGCATCCTAGCAACACCAGCCACAAAGCACTCTGCCCAGCATCCTAGTAACACCAGCCACAAAGCACTCTGCCTAGCATCCTAGTAACACCAGCCACAAAGCACTCTGCCCATCATCTATAGTAACACCAGCCACAAAGCACTCTGCCCATCATCTATAGTAACACCAGCCACAAAACACTCTGCCCATCATCTATAGTAACACCAGCCACAAAGCACTCTGCGTAGCATATAGTAACACCAGCCACAAAGCACTCTGCCCATCATCTATAGTAACACCAGCCACAAAGCACTCTGCCCATCATCTATAGTAACACCAGCCACAAAGCACTCTGCCCATCATCTATAGTAACACCAGCCACAAAGCACTCTGCCCAGCATCCTATAGTAACACCAGCCAAAAATCACTCTGCCCAGCATCCTAGTAACACCAGCCACAAAGCACTCTGCCCAGCATCCTAGTAACACCTGCCACAAAGCACTCTGCCCAGCATCCTAGTAACACCAGCCACAAAGCACTCTGCCCAGCATCCTAGCAACACCAGCCACAAAGCACTCTGCCCATCATCTATAGTAACACCAGCCACAAAGCACTCTGCCCAGCATCCTATAGTAACACCAGCCAAAAAGCACTCTGCCCAGCATCCTATAGTAACACCAGCCACAAAGCACTCTGCCCAGCATCCTAGTAACACCAGCCACAAAGCACTCTGCCCAGCATCCTAGTAACACCAGCCACAAAGCACTCTGCCCATCATCTATAGTAACACCAGCCACAAAGCACTCTGCCCAGCATCCTAGTAACACCAGCCACAAAGCACTCTGCCCAGCATCCTAGTAACACCAGCCACAAAGCACTCTGCCCAGCATCCTAGTAACACCAGCCACAAAGCACTCTGCCCATCATCTATAGTAACACCAGCCACAAAGCACTCTGCCCAGCATCCTAGTAACACCAGCCACAAAGCACTCTGCCCAGCATCCTAGTAACACCAGCCACAAAGCACTCTGCCCAGCATCCTAGTAACACCAGCCACAAAGCACTCTGCCCAGCATCCTAGTAACACCAGCCACAAAGCACTCTGCCCAGCATCCTAGCAACACCAGCCACAAAGCATTTGAGTATAAATAAAGGCCTGTAGCTTCAGGATGGGCCAACACCCAAAACAACAACAAGCATAGTATTTTGTACTAAAGCAGCAGTAGTCACATCAAAATGACAAAGAAACCTTGTATCTATCAGCAACAGTTTCCATGTATATTTTTTGAGGGGCGCCTATGTCCAGCTTTTGGTGTGTGCGTGTGTAAACACAAACTTTGTCCCAACGCAAACATTAAATGCCACTGACAATGAATGGCCAATTTTGATTGTTTGCATTGCATAACACAAATGGATCAAGTGGATCAAGAAAGAGACCACAGTTCCTATAGTGCCAAAGCCACTTTATTTTTTATTGTCCTTGCATGTTTCATTTTTGAGGGGCGCTAGGCCATCCTATACACAGGTTTAATGTTTGTCTTTAGTTCAATGTTTGTTTAGTAAATGCATTGACACTGAAGGGAAAATGTACGTCATAATGTGCCTCATTACCTCATATTGTCTCTTTATTGTTAATGGTGTTTAATGTTTGTGTTGGCACCATTTGTTTTACATCACCATTGCATCACCTAATCAACATGAGTTAGACTTTAATATATTAGCGCCCCTCACTTCACACGCGTGTGATTTTTTTTCTTTATTTCTCTCTTTTTTCCTCTTCTCTATGTCCTTGTCTCTGGCGGTTGCCGGGTAGAAGCTATTTCGAAGGCATCGGGGCCCTATTTTCGCCATTGCTATACCCCTTAATCCTAAACCTCTTTGCCTTTTTTACTATTTAAAAAGAAAAAGAAAAAACGGAATAGTTCAAACAGCCAATCTACAAGCTCATTGTGTCGATGTAGATCGGCTAGATGTTTTCAAAATAGTAAAAAAAAGGCAAAGAAGTTTAGAGATAAGGGGTTTAGCATATAGCAATAGAACCCTTGGGGCTCCATTTTCGTCACCGCTAAACCCCTTATCCCTAAACTTCTTTGCCTTTTTATTTTTTTTACTATTTTGCAAAATATTTTTGAATAGTTAAAATGGCCAGTCTACAAGCTCACAACGTGTCAATGTAGATTGGCTAGTTGAATTATTCAAAAATATTTTTCAAAATAGTAAAAGAAAAAAAAAAAAAGGCAAAGAAGTTTAGGGATAAGGGGTTTAGCGGTGACGAAAATGGAGCCCTAGGTCTTTGAGAGACACCAAGCGACTCTTTTAGCTAGCCCTCCTCATACTGTCATAATACTGTATATCATCTGCTGTCATATACTGTATATCATCTGATGTCATACACTGTATGTCCGACAGCGGCATAAGGGGCTCCCTATGGTGTGTTCAGCCAAGCGCACCACCATCTGAAGGTCCCAAGAGCGGCTATTTCCATACCAGACAGACACAGTGCCCCTATAGCTGCGCCACCAGCAGATAGAATCACCTTAGACAGTAATGACATTTTACTGACATCACCGACTGCAGGCCTCAAATCAAATGACATGTTGAAATGTCATGTAAATAAATGATATACTATGTCACAAGTCAGTAAATAAATTGTTGTGCCATACTCCTATGCACTGACACAGATCGAGTCATACACAATAGCAATTATTACTATGGGAATATAAAGCCATTTATTTAACACTTTAATACTTTAACATAAAAATATATCTTGCGCTGCCTTTAATAGATGCCATTTTAGGTTTAGATTATATATTCAGAGCCCCAACACAACTCCAAGACAACAGGCTTTCTGCTTTATACCCAGCTGCTCTGGATCTCCAAACCAAACGTTCTTGCCTGGAGGTAACAGGTTCTTCACACAATTCTCAAATTATCTCATTTTGGTGTGACTTAATTGCATCATGAACGGGTCAGGGTCAGGGAGGCTGTTTGATCAGAGTGACTGTCTACAGTGTTTAACATGCAGTATGCAGTGCATGTGTGCATCATCTCTATGCATGACGTTGGTCCATAGAATATGATGTGCCATTAAAGGCCATCTTGTCCATAATGGGGCGGCAGTGCATTAATCGACTGAAAGTGTGTGAGTGTGTGTATGTGTGTCATTTGATTTTACATAATGCATCGCAGCATTTCACTTTAGTAACCCATAAGTAATCATAATTCTGTGTGACCCCATGCAATACTATACCCATATACATCTTACTGGTTAAACGTTACTGGGAACAAAGCCCCCAACAGCGAAAACCAGCCAATGGAGAGAAACCAGCTTTGTTGCTCAATTTACGACCCACGAGTCAAGACAGATTAGGCCCGATTGGATCGTTGATGCCATGTGTGACCTACAATCTGTGCTGCGTTGGTATTGGCAGAGCGGGAGGGGTCGCCGAGCTCCCTGGGCAAAGGTTTCCATGGGAACGAGCCCTCTAACGGGCTCCTCTAATCTGCTGTTTAGGAGCCCTCGCTCATCTTGAGGCAGCGTTCTGCTGGATTCCTTTATGTCAGGCCCAGATTCTTCTGCTCTATTTCCTCGCTCTCTCTAGACCCGCTCTCTCACTCACTCCCCCCCCCCCCCCCCCCCTCTCTGATGTTTCTCTCTCCCTCCCTCCCTCCCTCTCTGCCTCCCTCCCTCCCTAGTCCCTCCCTCCCTCCTCTCTCTGCATTGCTGTGGCTGTGGCTGCTCTGCTCTGCTCCAGCTTATTGCTTAGAATCAGTGGTTCTCAAAGTGGGGTCCGGGGACCCGGGGTCGGGCGGGCACTGCAAAATATTAATATAACATCACAATCGGTTTAACCACGTAAACCCCTATTTTAAAATTTAGAAAATATTTTAAACGTTTTTTTTTCTTTGCTGGAAAACGGACACCACCTAACTCCATTTTGGAAAGTAAAACCAATGGAAAGTAGTAAAAAACGCTTTGGACAAAACCTCCTAACTCCATTGGACCCTCAAACGGTCTGCTAAAGCAACTAACTCCACCACCTCTCCCCCTCTCATGCAAGTTTAATTTCCTGATAAATTAACATTTTGGAGTTAGGTGGTTTCTTCCTGACAGCTTTAGTTAACCTTTTACACAAATCGTCTATTCTGGGGTCCCGATCTGGTACAAAATATTTTCAAAAGGGGATCAGCAACCAACTACATTTGAGGGTTCTTGACATGAAAATGTTTGAGAACCACTGCTGGTCTCAACATTTTTTAATTTTAAGGATCCCCGATTTGATATGTATTATATGCCATGGACCTGCATTTGATACTTTTTTTTGTCTCTGGCACCTCAAACTATACTGTAAAAAAGTGTTAATGTAACTCTGAGAGTACGCTATGAGAGGGATACCGGAGAACTTGCCAGTTTACCAAGTCGCCGCGGCGAAAGTTCTTCATCAATGTCTTCATCGTTATGCTAACATGCTGTCTTCATCAGTGTAGTATATGTCAAACTCACAGATGTTATAGTTAATTTCCAAAGTGATCAAATTATTTTGTGCAATTAAATGGTCAGCTAGAAAATGATAAAAAGGTGAGTATGTGAATACCAGTGATAAGTAGGCCTACCATTTCAGGAATTGTTTACTAATGAATTACATTGTTTCGGTACTTTGGTGTTTAAACTTTTGGCATTCCTACTTTCTCTAGTGTTAACTGCGGGCTGTGTTTTTTCCTAGTATGGTTGACTGACTGGAGTGCTCATTTTGGTTCCGTTTAGGTTCACTCAACATCCTGCGTGAGGACACAACTCTTGAAACCACTTCCGCGCCCGTCAAATCTTTACTTACATGTCTAAAAGCGTCCGAATAGGCAAGCCGTGGTGGACGAAATAGGTTGTCACGGCCCGTGCTCTGATCACAGTCACTCACAGTGCATCTGAGCCCAAGGCATCTACCATCTGAAAACAAACAGACCTGTCTGAAGTGAGTGGTACTGTACTGTACTGTACTGTACTGTACTGTACTGTACTGTACTGTACTGTACTGTACTGTACTGTACTGTACTGTGTAACGGACCCACAGGTAATACCTTTATTGTTTAGTGTATATATTCAGGCATTGGAACAGACATTGTGCCAACAACTGATCGCAGCTGATGAGAATCAGATAATTGGGACCCAGCTCAGCTGTGGCACTGGAGTTAAAAACAAGGAAATGCTGCCTCAATACAGAGAAGGCTTGAAACAGACAGCACACAAATGGTGTGGCTGAAGTTTGTTGGTTATGGATGGCTAAGGAAAGGAAGGCCAAAGGAACGGTCAACTGCCAACTAACCATAGAACTAACTGATGCCACACACAGAAGATAGCACCTCGCTGGAAAGGGGGACGGTATTTTATTTGATTTGCTTGCACTGTTATTGGTATTGTTAAAATGTATGCAGAAGGCTGTTTATGTATTGTGTAATGTACTTTAGTGATGTATGAGATGCCTGTGCCTGAGATTTGAACTGTTTATGGATTATATTGTAGTGATGTATGACCATTGATATATTGTATTTTATTTCTGTCCCAGTTCTACGTTGATCTATGAATAAAGCAACTTCAAAATCATCAGTTCAGACTTCATCCTTAAAAGGCCAGCTGGGTCCGCTACATACTGTACTGTACTGTACTGTACTGTACTGCACTGTACTGTACTGTACTGTACTGTACTGTACTGTACTGTACTGTACTGTACTGTACTGTACTGTACTGTACAAGCCCTCCTCCCTGGCCTGTCTGTGTCTGTGTGTTAGGCTGTGCAACAGTGACACTTGGTGGTGAACAAACGCTATAACGCTATTTTCGTGCTTGGACAGACAGACCCAGGGGCCCAGGGACAGACCCGGGGACACACATAGCTTTCTATAGGAGTGGTTGCACCACTAAAAATGGCCATGATGGTGGAGCACAACTCAAGCCATGAATTAGGGAACTATACACTCCCACTTTGACAAATATTGAGAGACATTCTTCTTTTTACTCGACCGCAATCATTTGAAAACTTAAAGTGACTTAGAAGAATTAGATCATTATTTCAAAAGCTTTGGCTATTTCAATATAGCACATCTACAAGCTCTCAACGCATTGCATTAATTGGGTACTTTAAGCATATTTGGATTTGTAACATTTTGAATAGAGGACCTTTACTTACAGTAGTATTTCTAGGAACTTTACTACTATTACTATATGCTATTGTGGACTCCAATGAGTGGGGATTTCAGGCAAGGGTTCACCGACTTGTTCAAGGACACTTGGACACATAGCTGTTGACACACTTTTGGCTGTTGCAGGGATCTCACCACCAGGGACCCAGCAGGAATGATGGAGCACCGGCTGCTCATACAGTACACCAGGATCATAAAGCACTCTGTCTGCTACTGTATGTCCCACAGGACTGTACTGGTGTGTCCTCTTACTTCTCTTTAAACGTAACAGGTCTGCCATTCCTGTATCTGAAATGCAAGGAAGTGTTGGTTGGCACACTATGTTCTTTATATATATTCTAAAATCTTCCACATACAGTAATTGTGCTAGACATCTGTGCTGTGATGTTCAGCTATACATTGGTGTGCTTGTACTTTTCGTTTTACTAATAGTTTTTGAAATGTTTAGATTAGATTAGCCTAAATAAGAATACATTTAAAAGAGAAATAAAGCAATGTCGTCTCTCCACACTTGCCCATAATGTGTTTGTGTATGATCTCATGTGTGTGTGTGCATGTATAGTCCAGGCAGTCGAGCTCATCCAGGCGTGTGTGTGTGTGTGTGTGTGTGTGTGTGTGTGTGTGTGTGTGTGTGTGTGTGTGTGTGTGTGTGTGTGTGTGTGTGTGTGTGTGTGTGTGTGTGTGTGTGTGTGTGTGTGTGTGTGTGTGTGTGTGTGTGTGTGTGTGTGTGTGTGTGTGTGTGTGTGTGTGCTCTTGGAGGGGGGCACTAGCAAGCAAGTCCATTTTGACCAGGTGAGGTGGATCAGGTATTAGGGGGTTTGTGTTTATTAAAAGAGCCTAATGGCAGAGGTGCTGAGCTTGTGAGTTGGGGGTCTCTTGATCTTTGCTGCTTTCCTCACTGTCCTCTGGTCATAGAGACGCCAATCTGGGTACCCATTGGCAAAACAAAGGAAAAACAGCGCCCTCCCGAAGGGCAGAGCACTGCACTGCACCCCACAGAGCTTAGACCTCAAGGTGGTTACCGTCTGCAGCTCAGCCTTGTTGGTCTATGACTGTGAGAGCCCCACCCGTACCAAGCCAGGACAGCGAAGATGATGACCATGACGAAGATGTAACTGAAACATCGAAACGTTGTCACTTTTTTACTTGCACCCTGATAATAAAATAAGGGCGTAAACTGTCTGAGTTGCTCCAGTGCCTCCTTTCCTCCTGTAACCTGACCTGCCTCTGGCTAGAGGCGCGGTTGAGAAGGTCAGGAGTCGGACTGGAGTCTTTCTAAAAGCTGCGTCGAAGGATGGGAGGGCAACACAACATCCATATGTCTCAGCCTCCGTAGGAGGTAAGTCCGCTGCTGGCACTTTGCGAAGATGGCCTTCGTGTTGTCATTAAAGGTCAGCCCACTGTCAATAGTGGTCCCAAGGGATTTGTAGCTCTGCTAACCCTCTCCACCACCTCACCAAGTGTCAGCTGCGGAATACGGTCGAGGTCATCCTTCCTCCGGGGGCTCATGAGGAGCTCTTTGGTCTTCTTGGCGTTCAACCGGAGGTGTAGTGCTCCTCACACCACTGGTGCAGCTTCTGCTCTTTGGTCTTCTTGGCGTTCAACCGGAGGTGTAGTGCTCCTCACACCACTGGTGCAGCTTCTGCTCTTTGGTCTTCTTGGCGTTCAACCGGAGGTGTAGTGCTCCTCACACCACTGGTGCAGCTTCTGCTCTTTTCGATGTGCACAGTAACTTCATTAAGTACATCATTTTATTGAGCATCTAAACAGCGGTAGGTATCGTTTCTGTCTCTGAGGTATCGTGAGATTTGGCTGCCAGACAGGAAACGGTGGAAAGTCAGAAAGGTACCTTGTGCTCTTTAGATACCTCTATAAAATTACACAGTGTACACATCGAAAGGCAACACAGCAGACAATAATGTGTTATTGCGACGGCAGGTCGCATTTACTATGAAATCGTACGTTTTTTGTCAGTCAGTCAGTCAGTGTATCACTCAAAAGCCCCATACATGGGGAAAGCCCCCATATGGTTCCCAGGTCTCGTGAGTCGTGACATCACGTGACATCATCAGTGATGTAGATAGCCACTCTCGGGACCTTCAGAAGATGGTGCGCTTGGCTGAACATACCATAGGGAGCCCCTTATGCCCTCCTCTTGCACATCATGATCATTTTTGCACCTTTCTAAACAAATTTTGCTGTAAACTGTATATGGAACATAGCCTCAATTGCTCCTTCTTAAATTAAATTGTGTTGTATATATGGAACACATAACCTACTGTGAAGCTGTTCACAAAAAGTTTACCTAACTTTGCTACTACAGGGAAAACATGCACATGTACATGTTTATTCTTAATTAATTGTTTGCTGTGCTTGCTGTGGTTTTGTTGTTTTCAATGTTATGCTATCTATGCTGCTGCATTGTCTGTAAGGAAGCCAAAACAAAAATAAGTTTTACTCTTATGTACCTGTATACAAGATGTAACAATAAAGTACAACCTTGAACCTTGAACTTCCGGGTGTATAGTTTAGCTGAAATTAGCTCCCATGGTGTGACAAATTTGCGGTCTGGAATTGCATGATAGCAAAAATGACGTTGGTGGACTGGCTTTACCTCCTTTCCATATACCTCCTTGCCTCAGTGCGAGACAGGTCGCTCGAATGAATAAGGCCCCGCCTCGCTCCCATTGTTTACACCGCTCCCATTGTGGGGCCGAGAAAGGCCCTTGTTGCAACGGCGAATGAGACGTCTACCTTTCTATGTCTATGATCACGAGACTGTTGATTACTGGAGAGTGCCTTCATGCTGCTGTGGGGGAATTGGTCCTCTCCATAGATTGGCCGGCTCTAATGAGCCATGTGTGACACAGGCAGTGGATTGGACGGTCGCCACACCCAATCTGCTATAAAGCTCACTCACAAACTCCCTCACAACAACTCACGGTTCAGTCGGTGTGTCTGATGGAGGGGAAAGGAAATGGTTGGAATAATGTGTTCCTTTCACACCTGGGAAACTCCCTGGGATCCTGTCAGTGTCAGGAGATCCTGCTCACTCCTCATGCATTGAAGGAAGCATGAGCTCAGATCAGGGCTCTCCCCAGGTTGGCTGAGGGAGAGTATAGTGCCCAAGATTACGGCTTAGTGGAAAAATGACGTGTGTGTGTGTGTGTGTGTGTGTGTGTGTGTGTGTGCGAGCTGGCCGGATGTATGGAGAACCGGGATGACTGGAGGCGACGATGGAGGGCTCGTCTGAGGACGAGTCCCTATAGGGACACACACGGCCAGTTATTGGAGCGGTGTGCACCGCTCAAAAATGGGTTACAAAAATCGTGGGATAAATATTAAAAAAAAAAAAAAAAAAATAGGCTACTTTAGTGACTCTTATAGTACACTTAGTAAATCATTTTAAATACCTCATGATATTGAGTTTAGTGACTCTTATATGCGTATCATTTTAAAATACCGTGTGATATTGAGTTATAGTGACTCTTGCACATGGGTATCATTTTAAATACCTTGTGATATTGAGTTATAGTGACTGCATATCATTTTAAATACCTCGTGATATTGAGTTATAGTGAAGCTTGCACATGGGTATCATTTTAAATACCTCATGATATTGAGTTATAGTGACTATGAGTATGATTTTAAATACCTCGTGATATTGAGTTATGATATATGATTTTAATTACCTCGTGATATTGAGTTATAGTGAGTGACTCTTGCACATGGGTATCATTTTAAGTGGTCTTTCTGGATGTGAAGGCAGGCGTTGCTCCGTGAACACATTGAGGTTAATACCACCAGGGGATGTGCTTGTGGATATTCACAGGTTATGGTCAGAGATCAAGTAGGCTATTTGTTTTGCTATATCGGGATTGCTTTAGCCCGCAGTGATTCTGTCACGTATAGGCTACATGTTTTATTCTCACACAGACACAGACACATGCACTCATGTGTGCACACGCACGCACGCGTGTGAAAAGCTAAAGCCATTTAAAATTATCACCATTTAGTAGTTTTGGTCTTAAAATAATTATATATTGTGTGCTGTTTTTGCTTAAAATATAGTGTTCTCAGGGTCTACAAAGCCAATTAATATATAGGCCTAATTAGTCAAATACATTAGAAAAGGTTTAACCTTTTTTCAAAAATGAACAGTAAATTCGGCCCCGAAAGCCCAAACCGATCCAAACACAAACAATGACTTTTGTATTATTATTATTATTATTATTATTATTATTATTTATTTATTTTTTCTCTGGAAATTCTAAATATCAATCTTGTGCCATACTGTATGTATCAACTGGTAGCGTAGCCTGTAGCCTGGCTCAGTGGCTGAGCCTCGTCTACCGCTGCCGGTACTATGGCCAGAACAAAGGCAGTTACTGATGTCAGATATGATGACAGACACACACAGTCGGAGACTCGGAGTCGGGTCGTCTTGACCGGCGGCGACATGCATCGCGGATCGCGGATCGCGCCCCCCAGAAGGATCCACTTTTGGTTTGGTCCAGACTTAGCGTATAGGATGCATCGCGCTGTCCATCCATGCAACAGCGGTTTATTCTATTGGTCCGGTGGTGGAGTTGCGCGTCCGTCCATCCATAGATTAATTCTCTGTCAATGGCCCGCTTGTGACTGGACGCGTTCTCTGTGAAATGCAATGGCTTTGCACAGTCAAACGCCGAGAATGTATTTTATTATGGATATCTTGTGTTTTTTATGGATACTGCCAACGATGTCATGGGCTGTCGAAGGTAAGATTCATATACTTTATGACTCATTCGAATCTATTATTTATTAAAATGTAGGCAATGAACTATATTGTGAATGAGCCAACTGCACACTAAAGACCCATGAAGTGCATAAAGAGAAAATAACTATCTGTGGGCAACAATAAACAGGACTGTATTTCAACCTTATTTTAATATGAATTATATTTAAGTAGTGTTCGGTACAGAAACATTTGGAAGAGGCTCTGTCAAAGTACAATTACATCATGTGCCTACTCTGAAGTGCATATAGTCTGAGCATGGTTGGCTGGCTACTCAATAGTCTCGTTTGTTTGTTTGTTTGTTTGCTTGCTTGCTTTCTTTCTTCACATATAAATCAGTTTCACAAATAGGCCTATAAGTTATACACCGACCAAATAGCAAGTGAAATCTGAGGGAGAATGCCTGAAAACCCTCCAGGGGTTTCGCATTGTAGCCTATTCGTGAATTATGCATATAATGCATACAACTGAACTAATGCTCTTTCGTCACGTTTTAAAACCTGTGTTGTGCCTGTATATAGGCTATAGCAGTACAAGCCCAAGCCCATCATCCGATTTAAACACACTGATGGTGATGGTAGGGTATGGCCTAGTTACTAGGCAGCCTATGCAATTCATATTTGAGAAATTCAAGTTTTGTTTTTTAAATATTGGAAGTGTCTGTGATGTGGACTCTTTTCTGAATCTTTTTGTAATAGTAGATGCACATTTCAACCAACTGTACATGGAAGTTTATAGCCCAAGACCTGGCCATGACCATGGCATGTATGATACATTTAATGATGGAAGAATGTGTCTCTTTTGGGTTCGATTTCAGCATCTACTGTTATGGCTGTTGCCTCCCCAAGGGGGGACCCCACTGTCATAGATTGTACGACTAACCTGCAAGGTTTTCATCAGTAAACACCCCTTATTGAACATACTGTACATAGAACTATGTAACTATGTTTATGTATGTAATATGTTGGCCAAAACGTATATGTGTAACATTTTATACTACATTATTCTCCCCCTGGTAGTACACTCTCCCCAATGTCCCCGTTGTTATAAAGGGGGCTTACCCGTACCTGAGCTACTTTTGACCTTATTTATTGATTTATACCTTATAAACCTGAGGGATATTAAAGCTGCAACCCGGAATTTGTTTTGACCCATTGAGACCTGAGAACAGATTCTACAAATGTCTTCTAATTATGACAGTTTTCTGAAAAACCTCTGTTTTTATAATGTAGCCTAAGTGGTTCTCAAAGTTTTCCATGTCAAGGACCCCAAAAACTATACGTAATTGACCGCCGACCCCCATCTGGAAATATGTTGTTCCAGGAGACCCCCCCCCCCCAGAAGCAAAAACTTTGAGTTAAAAAACGTTCGCTCTGAAAGAATATATGTTCAAAGATCTGCGCCACATTTTCACGAATTTTCAACAGCTAAAGTATAACACAAAATGCTTAAAACACCAAAAGGGGTTCCCGTCCTGAATGGGTTAATGGGCTGCGGTGGCTCAGGGGTAGAGTGGCTGGATGGCAACCGCAAGGTCGCCAGTTCGAACCTGGGCTCTCCCAGAGTTAGTGTCGAAGTGTCCTTGAGCTGAACCCCTAATTGCTCCTGATGTGCTGGTTGGTGCCTTGCATGGTTTCCGCCGCCATCGGTGTATGAACGTGTGTGTGAATGGGTGAATGTAATGCACAATCTATGTAAAGCACCTTGGATAAAGGCGCTATATAAATGCACCATTTACCATTGAATGAATAATGCCTTATTTTAACCAATCTTGCAGTTAATACAATACCTCCTGAGCTCTACTGGACAGCAGTGGCTCAAGCAGGAGGGAGAGCGGCTGCTTGGGAACCAATCAGAAAGGTTAGGTTGGACCTGTGTTACTGTCCAAGTGTCATGATTGGTCATTATGTTGAAACTCCACCCATCCAGCTAGTGAGTTCATGAAGCAGGGTACATCATCAGCAGTAAAAATCACACCCGTGTGAAGTGTGTGAATCATCTCATTCTGGCCAATCAGAATGCCTGTTGCCACAAATTTACGTCATATTTGGCGGACATTTGACCTAATTTCTCCTTTCATTGTCGATAGCAAATAGTGTGGGGACAAGATGACGTACATTTTCCCTTCATTGTCAATGGCATTTAATGTTTGTGTTGCGGACATTTGACCTAATTTCTCCTTTCATTGTCAATGGCATTTAATGTTTGTGTTGCGGACATTTTGTGGGGACAAAATCTGTATATAGGAGGGGCTAGCGCCACTCAAAAATACTGTAGTACTTGTGCATATTCTTTAAAATTGTGTGTGTGTGTGTGTGTGTGTGTGTGTGTGTGTGTGTGTGTGTGTGTGTGTGTGTGTGTGTGTGTGTGTGTGTGTGTGTGTGTGTGTGTGTGTGTGTGTGTGTGTGTGTGTGTGTGTGTGTGTGTGTGTGTGTGTGTGTGTGTGTGTGTGTGACCACAACATCAGTGCAAATCACCATTGTAGGCAATCATTTATCTTGTGTATGATCATGTCAGACCAGAGCGCGGTCAGCGAAAGAGAGAGACAGAGAATGGGAGAGAGTAAAGGCCTATTCATACTCCAGTTTTAGGTGATAAGGTGACCACCGAAAAGGTGAAAACTACAACATGACATCAGGCCGTGGTGGTAAGTGACTGACAGCTCACCCCAAAACATCTCTCTGTTTTTACTAAAACTACAACATGACATCAGACCACGGTGGTAAGTGACTGACAGCTCACCCCAAAACATCTCTCTGTTTTTACTAAAACTACAACATGACATCAGGCCGCGGTGGTAAGTGACTGACAGCTCACCCCAAAACATCTCTCTGTTTTTACTAAAACTACAACATGACATCAGGCCGCGGTGGTAAGTGACTCACAGCTCACCCCAAAACATCTCTCTGTTTTTACTAAAACTACAACATGACATCAGGCCGCGGTGGTAAGTGACTCACAGCTCACCCCAAAACATCTCTCTGTTTTTACTAAAACTACAACATGACATCAGGCCACGGTGGTAAGTGACTCACAGCTCACCCCAAAACATCTCTCTGTTTTTACTAAAACTACAACATGACATCAGACCACGGTGGTAAGTGACTGACAGCTCACCCCAAAACATCTCTCTGTTTTTACTAAAACTACAACATGACATCAGGCCGCGGTGGTAAGTGACTGACAGCTCACCCCAAAACATCTCTCTGTTTTTACTAAAACTACAACATGACATCAGGCCGCGGTGGTAAGTGACTCACAGCTCACCCCAAAACATCTCTCTGTTTTTACTAAAACTACAACATGACATCAGGCCGCGGTGGTAAGTGACTCACAGCTCACCCCAAAACATCTCTCTGTTTTTACTAAAACTACAACATGACATCAGGCCGCGGTGGTAAGTGACTCACAGCTCACCCCAAAACATCTCTCTGTTTTTACTAAAACTACAACATGACATCAGGCCGTGGTGGTAATGACTCACAGCTCACCCCAAAACATCTCTCTGTTTTTACTAAAACTACAACATGACATCAGACCACGGTGGTAAGTGACTCACAGCTCACCCCAAAACATCTCTCTGTTTTTACTAAAACTACAACATGACGTCACGCTGCGGTGGTAAGTGACTCACAGATCACCCCAAAACATCTCTCTGTTTTTACTAAACCACGTGGTCACCTTATCACCTAAAACTGGACTATGAATAGGCCTTAAGAGAGGGAGGCAGGGAGCGTGTTGAAATATAGGCCAAATATAGGCAATAAGCTAATGCTGGATCCCGAAACCTGAACACGCTGATCAACATGTTGCTGATCAAACACGTGTAGCTCGTCGACGACATGCCACAGAATGATCGCTGTCAGCAAAATAACCCCGGCAAGCTCATGTCATAGCAGAAAGACCTGTAGTTTATTGGTTCCCAAACTGGGGGCCAGGAACCCCAGGGGGTCCCCACATCATTTTCAACCTTTTTAATACCAAATTGGCCAAATTTGTCAAATAAGAAAGAGACAAACATTGTGAAAATAGCCCATCTACAAAGTAGTGCGAGGCGTTGTCAGCTTGTAGTTTGGCTATTCTCACAATATTTATCTGTGGGACTGAGCCAAACAAAATGTAATGTGAAGTGCTTGTCAGGGTCCCCGACTCCCCGGTTCACTTCAAATAGGATCATTTTGGGCAGTCGCGGTCTAAAATGTTTGGGAACCCTTGCTGTAGATCAGGTCTATAATAAAGTACGAAAAAAGATGTATTTTCTATGTAGGTTAAGGTCTGTTGCAGTAAGCAGAGAAACCATGTACCGTGTTCGTTTTCCTGCATCAATCCAGGCGGTGAGATATGATATAAGTCTGACATAATGGTATCTCAGTGCTGCTCAAATGTGCCATGCTTCTTAGGATGTGCCCCAAAAGTGTTGCGCAACCAGCAGACCTTCCAAAAATCAGCAGTACATTATACAGGATTTCATCGCATGCACGCACGCACGCACGCACGCATGCACGCACGCACGCACGCACGCACGCACTGACCCAAAGACCAATGACTGACGTCCATGATGCACCTGTATTCTGGGGCTGGTGGTTGGTGGTCCCATGATGTGTGTCTAGTGTCTAGTCTATCTATCTATGCCTGCTGTCGTATCGTGTCTCTCTGGATCAAGATCCAATCCCCCCCCACATCATACACCTCTGTCTCTTCCTCTATCTTTCTCCCTCTCTCTCTCTCTCTCTCTCATTTTGGTCCCTCTCTCTCTTTATTTCTTTCACTCTCTCTCTCTCTCCCTCTGTCTCCCTCACTTTCTCTGCCCCCCCCCCCCCCCCCCTTGCTGGTCCATATTTTCCTCGATTTTGAAACATTGATATGGGTTCGGTATCTGTATTGGCACAGAATCAGTAGTTCCGTTAACTTCCGTATTGCTTAATAATAATAATAATAATAATAATAATAATAATAATAATAATAATAATAATAATAACTTTATTTATATAGCACCTTTCTAGGCAAAAAGAAAAATAGAAAAATAAGGAAAATAAACATAATAAACAAGAAATAACCAAACATTTAAGCAAATCAAATTAAAACAACATCAGATAATAATTTACACTTTGAAAGCTTGAATCATACTTTGTATTCTGTTTGGTGCCTCTTTATTTGATTGGCCTAAAGCTCAGCTCCTCATTGTTGGGGGGGGAAACCTTGTATGTCCAGTATTGCTACTTGTAAGGACATAGAAAAAGGACCTCTGTTCCAATGGATCCAGTGTAATTATTGTTAGTCACAAGCTCTTGTTAATACTTTTCATTGGTTAAATATTTATAAAACAAGAATGAAAAAAGTCTGCACACCATCAGACCTTCACATGGGTGAAGGTCTGAGGAAGGGCTTTGGCCCGAAACGTTACCACCTTTTAACCCATTTTGGTGTTAGCATTATGTTATGCTTTAGCTATTGAAAAATAGCATGATCTACAAGCTCATAGCGCGCCACCGAGTGGCGCGCTACGAGCTTGTAGGTCTGCTATTTTTGAAAAATGACTGACGACTGACATAGAAACATAGCTTTTTCAGAAAACTGTCAGGATGTAGAACACATTTTTAGAATCTGATCTCAGGTCAAAATGGGGTTAAGGTAAAGAAATATTTGGGAGCTGAAATTGGTGTGCAGACTTTTTTATTCTTACTCTATGACTGTCTTTTGATCCGACAACCAGCCTACAGGTCATTGGATGTGCGTGTCTTTCGGCTGTTTGTTCAGCCTCTTTTGCTAAATATTTATAAAAACCTATTCAGGCGGACTTAAAAACCACTTGAAACCTACAGGCTTCCTTCCTTATTCTGGGCATGTCATTATAGGCAACACTTTTAGTATTGGTATTAGTATTTAGTATTAGAGTTTACATTAAGTTCAGAATGCGTTGTGATGCAGTGCGTTGTGAGCTTGTATATATCTGCTATTATTACTACTTTTGCATGTCACTGTCAATGAAGAAGTATCCATAGGCATTCATTTCCAAAACATAATCATAAAAAGCTGAATTGTGAAAATGCAAGTTTTCTGCCTGACAATGTTAATGGCAAAATAAATTATTTATTTACTTATTTATTTATTCATTTATTTATCATGGAATTATTAGGTTTTGGAATATGAACTGTTGCCAGTTTGGAAAGAGCTTATTTGCTGCATGCCTCATGTAACCTCTTCTCTGCACGCTATTGGAAGCAGAAGCAGTCTTTCGTGGCTTCATTGCCCTTTCTTTGCCAACGGAGAAGTTAACCAGCATTAATATTCAGTGTTATACACATTTGCCCTGCTCTTTACCCTCTGGGAACAGCGCCAGAAAAGTACTGAGCATCAAAACAGACCTACTGTTCTCTGCTGCGGGTTGATGGGTTTGGAAGTCTGAGAATGTGCTTATAGGATTCTATAGGCCAGGGCTTGTCATTTCCCATTCTATTGTCCGCGGGCACAAAAGTCACTTGTCTGGAGCACGGGCACACAAATACATTTTAAATCAACTAAACTGTAAGTTGGTTTTGTTGAATACATTAACCCATTTTGGGCGGGAACCCTGGAACAACATATTTTCAGATGGGGGTCGGCGGCCAATTATATATAATCTTGGGGGTCCTTGACATGGGATAGTTTGAGAACGACTGACATAGAAACATGGGGAGGGTAGGTACCCTCACAAAAACATGCAGTAATCCTGGTCTCTAAACTGCCTCCCCCTGGCCAGCCGGGGCGCCTGATGGAGGGGAAAGGAACTGGTTGGAATAACGTGTTCCTTCCACGCGCTACATCCAACCAGAGAAACTCTCCCGTGTCAGGTGTAAAGGAACAACTTGGACACTCAGGCATGAAGGAAGCATGAGTTCAAGTGCGTTGCTCTCCCCAGGTTGGCGGAGGGTGTGTAGAGCTCAGGTTCACATTAGATAATTGACACAGGGGTGAAAAAAGGGTTACAAAATCGTGGGATACAAATTATATTAAAAAAAAGACATTTGTAGAATCGTGGGTAGTTTTTCCCTTTGAAAGTAAATAAACAAGCCACAGTTTGGTTTTCCTGAAACGAAATGTCGGGCAACAATATGGGAACGTTAGGTAATTGTTAGGAAAGCCAGACAATAATGTCAGACAATACTGTCGACTGCGAGGAGTGTCACAGAAAAAGTGAAACCAAGAGTCTTTTTCAATGCACTTCCGGTAAGATGTATTAGTTGACAAGCCTTAATGTCAAGCCCTGTATAGACCAGTGGTTACAGTGGTACCCTAGGGGTCCTTGAGAGAGTTCCAGGGGGTCCCCAGCTAAATGATAATTAGGAACCAAATGGACCCTTATGGGTCTGTACACTCTCAGAGTTAAATTAACTTTGATTTTACAATATACATTGGGGTCCCAGAGATAGAAATGCCATTAAATGGGGGACCGTAGCCTAATTTAGGTCAAACCAGGGGGGTCCTTGAAATTAAACTGGTTTAGAATCACTGCTAGAGCCGTAAGAATCTTCTCTTATGGGGGTCCTTGGCATATCTTTTCTAATGGGGGTCCGTCCGTAGCCTAATGAGTGTCAATTTGGGGGTCCTTGACATAAACAGGTTTGGGAACCACTGGTGTAGACCTACTGTATGTTCACGTGAAATAGAAAGTCGGCATGAAGTAGTATCTTACTATAGTCTATACCAGAGAGAAACATCCCTTTCTGTCTGGGCACCAGGCAGCAGGTTCAGTGCATGGTGAATGAAGGCAGTGTGAAAACCAGTGTGTGTTGTTGAGAAATCGATATACAGCATGATCCGTTTTCCTTTTCTTTTCTTTTTTTGAAGAGTTTTAGGGTATGATGTTACAGCCTTGGCAGTGAAAAACCCTCAAAGGGAGGAGAGGATATTGCTGTCGGGAGGAAACCTCATAACTCCATTTTTGAGGTTTTTTTCTTTTGGCATAAATCAGTGCTATTGAACACCCTTTACGTCTGTGTGTTGTTTCGAAAAAATTGAACCAATGGAAAGTAGTAAAAAGTGCTTTGGACAAAACCTCTTAACTCCATTGGACCCTCAATATGTCTGCTAAAGCAACTCCACCACCTCTCTCCCTCTCATGCAAGTAATTGACAATATACAGTATTACAACACCAACTTTGATTGGCTTGCTTTGTTTTCAAAATTCTTAATTTCCTTAAAAATGTATATTTCATTTCCTGCAAAATTAACATTTTGGCGTTATTAGGTTTCCTCCCGACAGCAGAGATATATAAAGGTTATTGAGCTCTAAAAGCCACCTATCCACAAAGTTTTTGATTTTAGTTTTAGTCATAGTCTCTTGAATAGTTTTCATTTAGTTTTAGTCACACTTTAGTCACCTGGAATGTCTTAGTGTTAGTCTAGTTTTAGTCGACTAAATATCATAGGATTTTAGTCGACTAAATCTACAGTTGATGTAGTCGATTAAAATGTATTTTGGGGGGCCTTAATTTACACTTGCAACCAAGTGTAAAATGACTTGTGTCTATTACTTATACTGGATCTCTTGTCCACTAGTCCCTTCCTTCCTAACGTTTTAGTCTAGTTTTTATTTGTTGACGAAATTGTCAGTAGGGCCAATATTTAGTCTTAGTTTAAGTCATCATGGCTTTGTTTTCATTTAGTTTCCATTTAGTTTTCTGTAGGGAAAAAAGGTAGTCGACCAACATCCTTTGTCATGGTATTAGTCGATGAAATCAACACTGCTACGAAGCGCATGTCATTGATCTTCTGTGTGTGCTGCATGCATAGCTCCATGCAGACAGCAAGGTCTTCATTAAGCCATTTTGACCTGACGTTGAAATTTAAAAAAAATATTTTTAAAGTGGTTCTCAATATTTCATTGGTTTCAGTGGTTCTCAATATTTCATGTCAAGGACCCCAAAAATTATATATAATATGCCGACCCCCATCTGAAAATATGATGTTCCAGGGACCCACCAGAAGCAAAGATTTGAGTTAAAAACTGAAACTCTGAAAGAATATATATTCAAAGATTTGAGGCACATTTTCACGATTTTCCAAAAATAGCAGACCTACAAGTTCATAGCGCGGCACTCGGTGCCGCGCTATGAGCTTGTAGATCTGCTATTTTTCAATAGCTAAAGTACTACACCAAAAGCTAAAAGCTAAAGTGCTACACCAAAAGGGGTTCCCGCCCAAAATGTGTTAATTTGCCCATAATGGCTGCTCATAATCACTCTCTGCACTCTACTGTATACATTCCTCCTCTTCACCCAGCTCCCTCGTTGACTTTGTGCACTTAATTCCATCCAGTCTTTATATTTCATTTGTGCCAAATCAGCTCAGGAAGTAATTGCTTGCATGTTGTTATTTGTCTCTCTAAAACCCTGAAGCCGTTTTCATTCCATTTTTACAAATTACACATTTATGTAAGCTTGGACGGCGAACGCAATAAAGGCTTGATTAGCATGTTTTACTTGTCAACGAAATGGTGCAGACATTATGAAGCATAGCTGGAAACAATTTGTGAAACTTCCAAAAAGCTTGCATGGGTGGCGGTCTGGTGGATATTAAACACATCAAACAACGTATATGAATTCCATGTCTATATGCAGCACGATCTGCTTATAACACTATAATTACAGTTAAAAGAATCGTATAGTAAAGACACAGGCTGATTTATAACTTAAACATAATTTAAGACATTATAAGGTCAAGTATAAATGCATTATAATCTGCATTCTAATGCTCTATAATTACAGATATAAGCACTCATAGTACAGTAGGTAGCCTGCAGTACACATCATGCTTTAGTTTAGGCTATAACAATAATATAACACATTGACTTATAAGGGAAGCCCATCTTGGGACAAAATTAACTTGAACCTGACCTATAAATGGTCAGTATAAGTGCTTTTATACAGTGTTTTAAGCAGATTGGATTATAATTATAAGTAAGTGTATACTGTACATGTATTATAGACATGAGCATCATAGAAAGTGTTGCCAATTGTTGTTCCTTTATTGGAACACCATTTTACAGTAATACTACTACTGTTTTTCAAAATGTGGCGATCTTTCAAACCTAACACAAGCTACAGCATGGCGAGGTGCATGGGCGACTTTGATGATGGAGAGGGCCACTATTATATATTAGATATATTTCCACACTCACTCCAGAGGGCCACTATATTTCCACACTCACTCCAGAGGGCCACTATATTTCCACACTCACTCCAGAGGGCCACTAATATATTTCCACACTCACTCCAGAGGGCCACTAATATATTTCCACACTCACTCCAGAGGGCCACTATATTTCCACACTCACTCCAGAGGGCCACTATATTTCCACACTCACTCCAGAGGACCACTATATTTCCACACTCACTCCAGAGGGCCACTATATTTCCACACTCACTCCAGAGGACCACTATATTTCCACACTCACTCCAGAGGGCCACTATATTTCCACACTCACTCCAGAGGGCCACTATAGTTCCACACTCACTCCAGAGGGCCACTATATTTCCACACTCACTCCAGAGGGCCACTATATTTCCACACTCACTCCAGAGGGCCACTATATTTCCACACTCACTCCAGAGGGCCACTATAGTTCCACACTCACTCCAGAGGGCCACTATATTTCCACACTCACTCCAGAGGGCCACTATATTTCCACACTCACTCCAGAGGGCCACATAATCATTGCAGATTTCCATCAGAGCAAAAATAGCCGATCTACAAGCTCAAAACGCTATTTTTGCTATATTTGAATTGAAATCCTGAATAGTGTTTTGCTATTATTTTTTAATTGGAATCCTGAAAAGTAACCTTTTTATATCATTTCAACTGCATTTATTTTGTGTTTAACTTTATGAACTAAATACAAATACATTGGACATAAAAAAAATAACATTTTGATACTAGTCAGTGAGTCATGTTTGCATGTTTGTAATTGTAACAGCTGAAATCAATAATATATCAGTATTCCGATATTACAGTAACCTGTGGGCCACATTAAGTGAAGGTGTGGGCCGCATGTGGCCCCCGGGCCACCAGTGAAGGTGTGGGCCGCATGTGGCCCCCGGGCCGCCAGTGAAGGTGTGGGCCGCATGTGGCCCCCGGGCCGCCAGTGAAGGTGTGGGCCGCATGTGGCCCCCGGGCCGCCAGTGAAGGTGTGGGCCGCATGTGGCCCCCGGGCCGCCAGTGAAGGTGTGGGCCGCATGTGGCCCCCGGGCCGCCAGTGAAGGTGTGGGCCGCATTTGTCCCCCGGGCCGCCAGTGAAGGTGTGGGCCGCATGTGGCCCCTGGGCCGCCAGTGAAGGTGTGGGCCGCATGTGGCCCCTGGGCCGCCAGTGAAGGTGTGGGCCGCATGTGGCCCCCGGGCCACCAGTGAAGGTGTGGGCCGCATGTGGCCCCTGGGCCGCCAGTGAAGGTGTGGGCCGCATGTGGCCCCTGGGCCGCCAGTGAAGGTGTGGGCCGCATGTGGCCCCCGGGCCGCCAGTGAAGGTGTGGGCCGCATGTGGCCCCCGGGCCGCCAGTGAAGGTGTGGGCCGCATGTGGCCCCCGGGCCGCCAGTGAAGGTGTGGGCCGCATGTGGCCCCCGGGCCGCCAGTGAAGGTATGGGCCGCATGTGGCCCCCGGGCCGCCAGTGAAGGTGTGGGCCGCATGTGGCCCCTGGGCCGCCAGTCGCCCATGTATGAGCTACAGTGATACTGTACGTGGATGCACTGTGTTTCCACTGTTTTTATTAGGTTGAAGTCCAAATGTACTTCTATGTATTCCTATAATTCCACACACATAAGAAGGCATTACCAGTATTATTATGATAATAAAACAAGGAACTTGCTTTAGGTCTCTAAACTCCTCTGGGAAATTAACTGCAACACAACAGAAAGCTTATATTTTATGTTCCGCAGCGCAGGGCCATAAATGCATTACCAGATGTTAGGAGGTGTGTTTTAATCCACTTTGTTAGCATTCGTTTATGACTTTATGTGTTACAAAGAGAGAGTTTGAGACCCATTTCACCATTGCTGATGGAGAAAGGTATTTCATTCCCGATTCCCATCACAGGAGTAACAATAGAGATTGATAAAGTATTTAGACGTATATCATGTCCATGATATTTATAGTATTTAAGCTTGTATGCTATGAAGAAACAAAGATTGGATTTCTTTTAAAGAGCACAATACTGTATATGACAGGAGGGAAATGATTGATGTAGGGAAGCCTGTGCAATCAATAACTGAGCTATGCAAGACTGCATCCATGTTGTTATACTAGAAGCCAGTTTAAACTAAAGAGCTTCATGGAATTCATTCAGTCCAGAACCATGATGTGAATTTACAATTTAGGCATGTATACAGCAGACGCTCTTTATCCAGAGCGACTTACTGTAAGCAAGATAAATACATACATCAAATGCATATATAGAGACAGTGTAGTGCCTCAGTAATAGAATAATATTAATAATATCTCTGCTGTCGGGAAGAAACCACCTAACTCCAAAGTACTCATTTTTCAGGATATGAAAAATATTTTTTTTTACAGGAAATTAAGAAAACCTTATATTTTGAAAACAAAGCAATACTGCCTCATCAAAGTTGGTGTTATGACTTTATATTGTCTATGACTTGCGTGAGAGGGGCAGAGGTGGTGGAGGCAGCTGCTTTAGCAGACAGTTTGAGGGTCCAATGGAGTTAAGAGGTTTTGGGCTCTATTTTCGTTCGAGCTTTCTAAAGCCACAATTTGGAAATTTAGCATTGGCGAAGGGGCGTTCCCGCACTAAAGTTGCTATTTTGGTCACCTGTCTAAATCCCTAAAACACCTCCGCTACCCGTTACATTATGCATAGGTGTGGTTTGGGCGTTACAATAATGAAACGAATCACTGTGCCATTGCCTTTAAGAGATCCCTTATCCGTTGCCCGTTATGCCCAGTGCTATATTGCTTCATAGACTTACGTTCTACCATTGAAGAGTGATGCGTTGCTGCCTTGAAGTCTCACTTGTGCTGCACCGCCCTCCCCCCCTGGCATTTTTATTTTTTTCCCCAAGAACAAGCCAAGAACACTCTTCTTCACTCAGAACACTCAATTTTCATTGAGTCACAACTCGCTCAGATCTCGCTCATTTTTTTAATTTCAAAGTGCTATGTAATCTACGAAATCCGGGCTTTCAATATATATCGTGCGTGTAGGCCGTCTCTACGATAACAGTATCAAGCGAAAATGAAAGTTCGTGAAATCGGATTAAACCACATTTGCTGCGCTATGGTGATGAAACTGAAAGAGCAAATGGAATCGCGCACAATGCCTGGCACAAGCCAAACCAGGAGGATAGGATTGTGTGTGATGTTTGGCAAAATGTTTAGGAGTAATATGTGTGTGTGTGTGTGTGTGTGTGTGTGTGTCAAGTGGCATTTCTTCCTCAGCCTAGTAGTGGGAATAGGCATGCACAGTTTCACCGCAATCGGACGCTGCGTTGCGGAGTTGTGGCGATTTGTACAAAACGGGCTACTCCTGAAAACTTTAGAAGCCAATCGTAGCCAATCAGGATGGATAATTATGAGAAATCAAACAAATCACATGATCACATGACTATGGAAAGCATGTGTACCGATTTGCGTGAAATTTGGATAAAATCTGAAGGAGTAATATTAGAAAATGTGTTTTACATATGTCGGCCTCCTGGTGGCGCTATAAAGAGCAGATGTGAAAAATTCCAGGCAAAGGTTTTTCCTTGGCCTCTAGGGAGTGTGCATACATGGTTTTACACAGATCGGTGCAGTTATAGGTAAAAACACAAATCGGCCAGTTATAGCGCCACCATGAGGCTGAGTTGAAAATATTCAAGTGGCATTTCTTCCTCGACCTAGTGGGAATGTGCGTGCAAAATGTTACGGAAATCACACCATGTGTTCATTATTTGCAGCATTTTGTTTCAAACGGAGCACTCCTGCGAACTTTGGAAGCCAATCTTAGCCAATCAGGATGGAGTCTGAAAAATCTGAAAGATCTGTTTCGTTCAATGGCTCTAGAGAGACTGTGTACCAATTTGCGTAATGTTTGGACAAAATCTGTAGGTGTACTGTCAAAACATTTGTTTTGCACAAAGCGGCCTCCTGGTGGCGCTATAACAAGCCAATGTGAAAACTTTGGGGCAGAGGTTCAGCTCTGGCATTCAGGGAGTGTGTGTGCAGAGTATGGCTGCGATCAAGCCAACGGTGCCAGAGATTAGCTGTTCACAGACGGACGGACGGACGGACACACGGACGGACGGACACACGGACACACGGACGGACGGACGGAGTGCAAAACATACTCTCTCCCCATGCCTTCGGCCTGGTGGAGACAATAACTTCTTTGACAAGACAATTATATAAACACAATGGACACAAGGAAGTGCATGGCAGGCACTCACTTCTGCTGATTATAGGAAAATTACAAAGAGAATGTAGGAGAATAAGGATGGATGATCAAGCAGCCTGACTCCGTGGACATCTCCATTGCAGGCGCGCGGTGCGCACTGCTCTATACCAAACTAATTTGGCATACGGCTTATGGGTGCTTTAAAACTCCATATGCTCCTTCCCAAATGTGTGTGACCAAAATAGCACCACACCTCTAGGTGCAAATACCGTTGTCGGCATAATATATAGCGGGTGACGCTGGACCAAAATACCATTTAGGGACAGAGAAAGCTCTTATACTCGTCATTTTAGGGCAGCGGCTGCCTTTGTGGGCAGCGTCGCGGGTAACGGTGGGGGCGAAAATCGAGCCCTTTGTCCCAAGCGTTATTATACTACTTTCCGTTGGTTCAATATTTTCGAAGCAAAAAAGAAAGGAAAAAAAAGAAACTCAAAAATGGATTTATGAGGTTTCCTCCCGACAGCAATGACATTGAAACTATTACAAACTATGGGATGCCAGGTCAACAAATGGACCTGGCCTCTGGCCTCTGTGGATAACCGTTGTATAAGACTGCGTGGTTGTCGAGGCTATAGGTCAAGTGTTACGGGCTATAAGGTGGAGTCTGAAGAGGTTGTCGAGGCTATTGGTCAAGGGTTACGGGCTATAAGGTGGAGTCTGAAGAGGTTGTCGAGGCTATAGGTCAAGTGTTACGGGCTATAAGGTGGAGTCTGAAGAGGTTGTCGAGGCTATTGGTCAAGGGTTACGGGCTATAAGGTGGAGTCTGAAGAGGTTGTCGAGGCTATAGGTCAAGTGTTACGGGCTATAAGGTGGAGTCTGAAGAGGTGAGTCAGATTACGGTGGAAAAGTGCAGTGAGTCTGCAGGTCTCTAAATGCAACGGGGGAGTTCATTGTTTTTAAGGAGAAGATTAAAATGGATTATTTTCATAATACTGTAGATTAGTTTGATTAGCTGTGTTGCATGCCTAATACACAGTCAGTGGTGGGAAAAGTACTCAGATGTTTTAGGCCTACTTATATTATTATAATAACCCATTTAGGCCTGAGGCTGATTCTAAAAAACGCCTCTAAATCATCACATAAGCATCACATTTTTTGACATACTGTACAGAACCCCACAATGGGTTCCCGGCCTGAAGGGGTAAAACACCAAAAGGTGTTTCCGCCCAGAATGGTTAAGTAAAAGTAGAAAAAGGAAGGAGAGGGTATGTGATCACATACCCTGAAGAAGGCATTTTGTTGCCAAAACATTGGTAATCTAATAAAAAGTATATTTGCATCGTCACTACGAGCTGTGCGACTCACCTCTCCTTCCCTTTTTTCAAGTTTGTCTCCCGTGGTCAGCACCTCCCCATAGAGGGTATGCGCTCCTACCGTATACCTCTTTGTTTTAACTTAAGTACAAGTATAAATACTGCAATCTAGAAGTTCCGTATTTAAAATGTACTCAAGTAAAAGTACAAAAGTATCTGCATCAAAATGTATAGGCTACTTAAAGTATTAAGAGTAAACTCACACTCATATTGCAGAACAAAATCATTTGAAAATAGCCGAGTTTTCAAATGGCTGAAATGTATATAAGGACTGAAGTGGTTACTGTATGTTTTTTCACAATAATCAAAAGCAAAAAGTAACTAACTAGTAACTAAGTAAGTAAGTTTTCAAATAAATGTAGTGTAGTAAAAGTACAATATTTGCCGGAAATTGTAAATATACCCCAGTAGTGAAGTTTCTTTTACACCACTGGAATACAATATGGATACAAAGCCCTTCTGCCAGAGTGTTAAAGATTTGTTTTATTTTTTATTTTTTGCAACTGAATGGCTGGAAAATGGAAATTAAGAGTTTACATATAGTACACGCAGTGCATAAACTTTCCTTAATAATTATATCTGGTTTCAGTATTCATTCATGATATATTTTCTCTATTATTAAGGTTATTTTTGCAGTCAGTTTGTATTGGAGGTGAGGAGGGGGGGGGCGTTAGGGGGTCACGAGACATGGCCAAAGCATTTCCAGGGGTCCCCGGCCAAAAACGTTGAGAACCCCTGCAATAAGCAGCCAGGTAAATGCCAGGCACAATCTGCTTGGTTTGCAGTAAATTATCCATTTTCCTGCACCTCTGTACTGTACCACCTTACCCTGGACTTCCGTAAAGTATTGTAATTTAACAGTTGGCCTTAGTGCCACTATTAGCTCCATTCTATGAGTTATTGGCTTGACACCACTCTACTCAGCCTGACTCCATAGATGTGGTGGGTGTGTCCGTTTAATTACCCTCAACGGCTTGTTCATTGTCAAACTCGCCCCTATGTGCATATTATAACGCGCCAACTTTGATGTTGTACCCATACCTGACGAAGACCCGTTTGGGGTCGAAGTATTGTCATCCTACGTTAAATATAGGCTAACTACCTCTGGGAGCTGCTAAACAGTGTGCTAACTACCTCTGGGAGCTGCTAAACAGTGTGCTAACTACCTCTGGGAGCTGCTAAACAGTGTGCGGACTGCATTCCTTTTTTCCTGTAAGAATCTGAATCAATCCCATGAAAGAATCCAAAGATGATGTACAGTATATTCAAAGATGGACATTTACCCTCCATTCTTAGAGAAACCGACCTGAGTTATACAACTGTACTTGGATCGCTTTTTCCTATCTACGCCATATCTCCCCCCCCCCCCCCCCCCCCCCCCCCCCCCACACACACACACAGAATATTATATGCTGGGGTTCAAGTGGTTAAAAATCCTGAGGGTCCATTTTTACACTCGGGGTTAGAATATATGCCAGTATTTTCCATGTGATATAAAGCTAAGTGCAGTCCATCCACTGCTGTTTCCCCCTGGGTTTTAATCCACTGTGGCACACAGAGGCAGCCTGCAAGGATTATGTGAGCTGGACTTAGTTGCCCCACTCTCTCCTCGCTGTCCTACTTTTCATTGAAACATGGAGAGAAAGGGAGCTCTCTCTCTCTCTCTCTCTCTCTCTCTCTCTGTCTCTCTCTCTCTCTCTCTCTTTCTCTCTGTCTCTCTCTGTCTGTCTCTCTCTCTCTCTCTCTCTCTCTCTCTCTCTCTTCATATATATGTATATATTGCTGGAATGCGGGGACAGATGGAGTGAGTGGAATGGGGAGGGAGCCATGGCATTGTGGGTCAGAAAAGAGAGAGAGAGAGAGAGAGAGAGAGAGAGAGAGAGAGAGAGAGAGAGAGAGAGAGAGAGAGAGAGAGAGAGAGAGAGAGAGAGAGAGCGAGAGAGAGAGAGAGAGAGAGAGAGAGAGATCAAGTTGTACAAGGTGTAGTGTGGTTGATGCTGATGTCAGGGACTACACAAACTGTACCATAGTGTGTATGCATAATATGCACCATAGAACTCATCTCTGCGTAATGCAATGTATACTTTCAAAAGATGAATAGCGCTTCCGTTTCAAGCAAAGATAACTATATGAATCATAATATGTATTGTATATTATACTGTGCGTGCGTGCGTGCGTGCGTGCGTGTCGACAGACAGACAGACAGACAAGAATAGAACCTTGATGCATAATAATGACCTATACAATTTAATCAGAGGGTGAGGAGAATTATTTAATTATTCTTAAATACATCATCAATACAATAACAATCCCCAGTTGCTAAAGTGTGCGACAGACAGTCCTGGCAGCATATTGTGCCTAGTCGGTTGTGCTTAAATCACAGGAACGGAGGAGCTGTCTTGATGAGTGTCTAGTCACGAAAGGAGGGCAACATATACTAAGGCAACGCAACCCCCCACCCTCGCCAAGCCTGTCCCCGTTTCCCTGTCACTGCTCTCAGCATCGGTTGGAGACAGCGCTGTCAGGTTGGTTGGATTTTGGGTAGTGTGCACTGCACAGAACAATGGTGCATTTAAACCAATGTAATGTAAAATGCGAATGCAAGCACAATTTCCGGTTGGAGAACAATGGTAAAGCCCCGTTATGCCACTTAGGTAGTTTACAGCCGGGCTAGATTGTGGTTTCTGAAAGAGGCTTGCTGTGAGCTATATATCGGTTTAATATTACAGCATGACATGGCCAGAAGTGCCACCACAAACACACATTCCGTGCGACAGTCCAGTTCTCTCCGTCTCTCTCCGTTTCGCTTCAACCCTCTTGGACGAGTCCATGGGAATTGGTCGCGGGTCAGCGCTCATGGCCTCTTTATTCCCATTTAGTGGCGGCCCTGACACCTGGCTCTTCGCTCCCTCCCAGCTCCTCATTAATCGCTACTGATACTAACAGGACGCGAGCAGCCGTAAAAAGGGCCCATTTGGATGTAACGGTGGCCGCTGGCACTTCAGGCCACCACTTTTTGGAAAGCACTGCAGCTTGCATTACGATAACTTGGTTATAGCATGGCAGCTTTAGAGCATCGCAGTCCCTCCCCCTTTCATGACAACGAGCGGCCCGGAAGAGAACTTCCCGTTCTTTTTTTCCCATAGTCGTTTCAGGAAGTATTTATTTAAAGACCTGTATAAGCCTCGGGACAAAGCCAACTCGGATGGTGACAAATCATGACAATAGACACCATTTTTTGGGCCAATCAAATAATTAGATAGCATTCTATAGCGTTCTATAGCATTGGTTTTCAAACCTTTTTGTATATTTGGTATACGATGGCAGAGATAACAGGCAAAATAACAGCAAAATAACAATTATACTACATTCTGTAGACTTCTTGTAAATTAAGTAATGCAGATGTTTAACAATAATTTAACTCTTGAAACCAAATGGGTCCATTTGGTTTCATCTTACGCTCTCAAGAGTAAAAGATCTATAAGGGTCCATTTGGTTACAAACTCTCCATTTAGTTGGGGACCACCTGGGACCCCCTCAAGGACCACTGGTGGACCCCGCACCACTGGTTGAAAACCACTGCTCTTATAGTACAGAGCCTCGAATTGCACCTTTTTAAACAAAATGTTAAAAAACCAAAATGTTATACAGTATGGTCCTCACATACTGTGAGGAAAACATGCACATGCATGTAGCCTGTATACAGTATGTTACTTTTTGCTTACCCTTTGATTGCTCTTTCTTGCACTCTTTATTCTATCCCTTTGTTTGCTGTGCTTGCTGTGTTTGTGTTGTTTTGAATGTTATTATTATTATCTATGCTGCTGCATTGTCTGAAGGAAGCATAACAAAAATAAGTTTTACTCTTACAGTTGGAGGCCATCGATATTGTCCTTTTTGCTGAGGTTTGCGTGATCTGCGCAAAAGGACAGTTAAGTTTGGGCGGGAACCCCTTTTGGTGTTTTAAACATTATGTTATAATTTAGCTATTGAAAAATAGCAGATCTACAAGCGCATAGCACGCCACCGAGTGGCGCGCTACGAGCTTGTAGGTCTGCTATTTTTGAAAGATCGTGAAAATATTTATTTCAGAAAACTGGAGGATTTAGAAGGATTTTTTAAAATTTTGAGGTCAGGCCTAAATGGGTCAAATGATAAGGGACAATATCGGTGGCACCCAACTGTACCTGTACACAAGATGTAACAATAAAGTACAACCTTGAACCTTCAGCTGTGTAAGACAAGACAAGACAAGACATTCCATGTAAGAATAGAGTAATGCCAGTCAGCAAATAAATGGTCACGCTCTTACAGTTGGAGGCCATCGATATTGTCCTTTTCTTTTTGCTGAGGTTTGCGTGATCTACGCAAAAGGACAGTTAACCCATTTTTGGGGGGAACCCCTTTTGGTGTTTTAAACATTATGTTATAATTTAGCTATTGAAAAATAGCAGATCTACAAGCTCATAGCGCGCCACCGAGTGGCGCGCTACGAGCTTGTAGGTCTGCTATTTTTGAAAGATCGTGAAAATATTTATTTCAGAAAACTGGAGGATTTAGAAGGATTTTTAAAAATTTTGAGGTCAGGCCTAAATGGGTCAAATGATAAGGGACAATATCGGTGGCACCCAACTGTACCTGTACACAAGATGTAACAATAAAGTACAACCTTGAACCTTCAGCTGTGTAAGACAAGACAAGACAAGACAAGACATTCCATGTAAGAATAGAGTACTGCCAGTCAGCAAATAAATGGTCACGCTCTTACTTGACTTATTTCCTCGTGATGAGTCATCATGTCCCATTCGCCATTCAGATTATAATACCGTCTCTGCATGCTGACACACATCAAAAGGGATGGGCTTACATTAGCTTCAAAGCCACAATAGTCAATGATCATTTTAAAGGACCTATAACATATAATTCAATTTTTTCAATTTATTTTGTGTTTTTGGGGCTCCCATGTGTGTTTTCTATCCCCACAAATAACCAATTTTGAACAATCAGGCTTTCATATCATATGGGTGTTTTAATGGAAATTGCTCTCAGGAACAGCTCAACTGATTTTGGCCTCATCGTGATGTCACTTTGTATAATTCCTCCTCTTCTTCAGTCTTCAGTTCCAAATTTGCATTTCCACTTTGTTTACAATGTCCACCATTGTTGATTTTCCAAGATGGCATGGAATTGAAACGAGCCTGGTTTTATCATCAGTATCAGTATTATAATGACTCAAATATTAAATAATCTGCATATCAGCACCCCCACCACCTCAGGACATTGTGGTACTGCAGCTAAAACTGCTTTCAAAGTCCAGAAATAAATGAAAAGGACTGGTTATATCAGAGTGGTGATTGAGGCTCAAACCATTAGAAATAACTTTGAGGGACATAGACAATATGATATTAAATATTTAAAGCAGTTTTAAAATGCATGTTATTTGCGCTTTAAGAGATTTTGATTTGATTACTCCAAATCCTGTATTGAGCGATCGTATGATTGTCGACTGCAAACTTCCTTTCAAAGCTGACGATGGCTGTGATAATGCCAGATTACATTCCGTCAGTGTCTTTACTGTATGTCTATTTATATTGTTATCATTGTCATGTCTGCATTTCTATTCTTTTACTGCTCTTCAACCAGCTATTACAAAGCTGGATGAACCAGATCGATGAAACGCAGGGATGTCGCTGGGCAGAGATGAAGAGCCAGATCCAATGATGGCTAGACTAGAGGATGCTGTGGTGGTGGTGGTGTAGTAGGGGGTACCACACGACGAAGGCCACTTTTATTAATATCTAGCTCTCAGCAGCACTAGACCCATAGGAGGCTGTGAATAATTGAAAATGTGTCAGGACACAAGGTCCAACAGAGACCAGTTTCGCTCTACTTGGCTTCCCCCTCTCCTGGGAGGAATGGCATAGAGATTATGGGCTGGACTGTGCGCGTGTGCGTGTGCTGTGAGCGTGCATGTGTGCAAGCGTGCGTGCGAGTGTGTGTGTGTGTGAATCACACAGCGAACATACAATCCCATGTAAGTCATTATTTTGTCATACATATGTGACCACGCTCTGGCATTGACGCAATTTGAGTTTTATGACACTACACGACATTTCCTATTTCTGTTGAAACCTACATTATTAATGCACTGCAAATATTCAGCGATATATGTGTTACATAAATATATTGATGTTGCAAAAAATAGCCTCCGGCTTGCACCAGTGCTGTATCAGATACTATGAGTAGTCATGTATGAATTGAAGCATTTACGACGTTCACAATGTTTATGTTCACCTACCAAGGGACACAAATATGTCATTATCTATACGTTTATACACCTGCAGCTGATAAACTGAGAGGAACATAATTGCTACAGTATATTATAATCAGATAAAACCACAAAACATTACAAGGTGAAGAATTTTGTCATAAAACACATCTACTTTTTTTTTATCAGTCCAGGTTATTATTAGCCTGGTGAAAGCACTCCCCCTGCTGGACAACATTTGCATTCTGCCAGCAGGGAGAGTCTGGGAACTCTCAGGCAAAGATGATGTACTCCGGTCCAATTCTGGCCGGAGCGATATGCGGCTGTATGAGGCCGCTAGAGGCGGGATCAACGCGAGACTTATGACATATTGAAGCGCTGCCACAGCGCAAATGTAAACACAACCTAACAAGACTACAACTCGAAATTATTATGGAGATATAAAAATGTTTGTCCCGCTGCTTCCGGGTTCATCGTTTCTGCTTGAGAGATCCCAGATGCAGGCAGGAGGAGGGAACCTGGTGAACTCAATCCTGCCGCAATCTGGCGAAGTCAGGTTAGGTTATTATACAATCAAAATGCAATAAAAACAAATTCAAAAATGCCATATAAGGAATGGTATGAAGGGATAGGCATACTCCTAAAAATGGTATAGTCCTACCAAAAATGCCTTTTTAGCCATATGTCGGACGGTAGGCTACAGTCGTACCGTGCGTGCTCAATTTGACCAAGCTGTATTTTTCTCCTTGAAGAAACACAACAACGCATCATTTATAATTATGTTCATCATCACATCAATTCTCATCATTAGCAATGAAGATAAATAACTGTAGGGACATACATCTGATTATCAAACGAATCAATTAAAACCCTGAGCTGCTGATCAAGCTAACCAATTATTAAGAAATAACTTATCAACTGCTGACCAACCAACCAAAGCAATGCATGCAACGTTGCTTTCATGCTCGTCTGCATTGAATTAGTGCAGCTGGATCTCCTGCAGTTTCCACATGCTGGAATGAACTCATTATTGTTCTTTGTACTCATTGTGCGTGTCAGCTAGCTGGCCGCAGTGTTCAGCCAACTATCATATTATATGGCTAAATGTGGTGGAGGGTAAAATAAAATACCGTCCTCTTGTTATTCATGTGAAATGTTATTTGGAATAATACATTACGCTTATTTTGTGGACAAACTATTATTGGTGTATAATACGTCGTCATGTTGTGTATGCTGTGTTTAACCCATTTAGACCTGAGTTAAAAACATTCACTTTGAAAGAATATATATATTCAAAGATTTGCGCCACATTTTTACGATTTTTCAAAAATAGCAGACCTACGCGCGCTATGAGCTTGTAGATCTGCTATTTTTCAATAGCTAAATTATAACATAATGTTTAAAACACCAAAAGGGGTTCCCGCCCAAAATGGGTTTTAACTGGTGATGCCAATTAAAGGGTAAGACCACTTTTGTAGAGGTTTGGGTTGTGTAGTTACCTTGCCATGATGTAACTCCAAATGTGGACAAGAAATCAAAAATAATTTCTCCAGTGATTAGAAATTGATAATTCAAAATATGCTCCTCATTGACTTACATTGTACGCTGAAACAGCTCTCAAAGTCACTCTTTTAGTACGTAAACAAACACAAACAAAGTTGTTTCAGACAATATAGAGCAACACCAAAACTCATGTGGTTTTATTTCTTCATAAAAATGGTAACTTCCTGTTGATTTGTCCATTTTTATTCAGAAGAAAACCCGGACTGGATCCATGGATCCGGATCCAGATCTTCATATAGTAAAATCAACAGGAAGTTACCATTTTTATGAAGAAATAAAACCACATGAGTTTTGGTGTTGCTCTATATTGTCTGAAACAACTTTGTTTGTGTTTGTTTACGTACTAAAAGAGTGACTTTGAGAGCTGTTTCAGCATACAATGTAAGTCAATGAGGAGCATATTTTGAATTATCAATTTCTAATCACTGGAGAAATTATTTTTGATTTCTTGTCCACATTTGGAGTTACATCATGGCAAGGTAACTACACAACCCAAACCTCTACAAAAGTGGTCTTACCCTTTAAGTCCACAAACACTACATCTTCATTGTGCTTTTTCTGCTTGGAATTTGTTCCCTATGAACATGAGCCATAACCTGACTCCGCCAGATGGGGCAGCAGAGAGTGCACTGGGTTCCCCCCTCCTGCTCCCATCTGGGAACTCTCAGGCAGACTTGATGCCCGGCCACAAAACGGCCTGGCCAATCAGCAGCAGCTAGAGGCGGGATAGCTGCTGCTGATTGGCCAGGCCGTTTTGTGGCCATATTCATCATATACAATATGCTATACGCTGTGATAAATTATTATACACTATGACGCACTTTATAGTACTGCAGTATGATACACTATTATACTCTATGATACTCTTAAGGTGGCCTTACACTAGCCGATAATCTCTCACTCTTTTAGTACGTAAACAAACACAAACAAAGTTGTTTCAGACAATATAGAGCAACACCAAAACTCATGTGATTTTATTTCTTCATAAAAATGGTAACTTCCTGTTGATTTTACTATATGAAGATCTGGATCCGGATCCATGGATCCAGTCCGGGTTTTCTTCTGAATAAAAATGGACAAATCAACAGGAAGTTAACATTTTTATGAAAAAATAAAACCACATGAGTTTTGGTGTTGCTCTATATTGTCTGAAACAACTTTGTGTTGGTTTACAAACTAAAAGAGTGACTTTGAGAGCTGTTTCAGTGTACAATGTAAGTCAATGAGGAGCATATTTTGAATTATCAATTTCTAATCACTGGAGCAATTATTTTTGTCCACATTTGGAGTTACATCATGGCAAGGTAACTACACAACCCAAACCTCTACAAAAGTGGTCTTACCCTTTAATGCCTTTTGTATTA